>NW_026646696.1:0-300000 GCF_949987535.1 Balaenoptera acutorostrata
AATCAGCTGTGGGTCTAGATATGGTCAATCCAGGTTGCATCACAGCCCCTGAACGAATTGTGTAAGAATTTCTCTCTCTTTCACTGCCTTTGTTTCACGGGTTTTGAAAAGTAATTTAGTTTTATAATGGGGTTTAGCTGCTTTTCACGGCTGTGTTTATGCCGCTTTACACCCCCTTGACTCACTTACAGAGAGATATCAATACATAGGTTTGAAGATTCTTACTAGTCAGATATATTCTTGTGCGGTGAATAGGGGGTGTTGAGTCCAGTTCACTGAAAAAGGAATAGGTCTTGTCTCTTACATATTGGGTTTATGGAACGGTATTGGAGCTAATTTGAAACCCTTGTTTTATGCATCACCCCACCTCACCTTTCCCGTTCAGCAGCCATAGTGTGTTTTCTGAACGTGTGACTCTGTTCTGTTTTGTAATTCAGTTCAAGTGTAGCGGTTTTTACATTCCCTCTCTAAGTGATATCTTATGATAAGTGTCTTTTTCTGTGTGACTTATTTCACTTAGAATCGTCGTACCTAAATCCACTCATCGTGCTGCTACTAGCCTTATGACGTGGATTTCATGGCTGAGTGATATTCCATTGTACATGAGGACCACAACTTCTTTATCCATTTTTCGCTTTCCTAGGATATTTAAGGTGTAATGAAGTGGGGGTTCTTGTCAACAGAGCAGCCCTAAACTTTGGGGTGCCTGTGTCTTGCTGATTTTTAGTTTTCCCAATTTATACGCCCATGAGTGGAAGTGCCCTATGCTCTCCAAGCTGTGTTTTTTAGATGTTTCAGAACACACCGTACACTTCTCCAGAGTGGCTGTTGGCAAGTTACATCCCACCCATCAGCGTAGCAAGGCTCCCATTTCTCCATGGCCGGTCCTGCATTTCTGGTTTGGACACTTTTTTCCGCATGGCCCTTTTGCCCGCTGGGAAGCGAGACTTCTTTGGAGCGCTGATTGGCCTTTCCAGGTTGCTTGGTTGGCCAAAAAGGGCATCATTGTCCACGTTTTGCCGCTTTTCATGTGCTTTCAAGGCGATTCGAATCTACCTCCTGAAATCTGTTTCCTGCAATTCTGCCTTGCTTTCAAAGCCTCTTCGTTGCCTTCCCTTAATATATTTGTGGACGAGAGGTATCATTTAAAACTCTGCAGGTTTGTGAATTGCAGTGCCCCTGAGCTCCATTTTTCAACTCGCTTTTTTGGGAGCTGGCCGCAAAAGCGCAGGATTGCTTCAGGCCCTCTTCTGGTTCTGGGGGGCAGGCTGAGCTTGTGCTTAATTCTTCTTCCTGATGGGAAAATAGAGTGACCTGTGCCTGTCCCAACACCTAGAGCTAGTCTCTCATTGGTTCCCCCTCTTCCCGTTCATCCTCAGGACAAATTGCAACCTGTACGGAACAGGAGGTTAAAGGTGCTGATTCTCCAAGGAGGGAGATGGCTAGTAAATCGGCTGGAATGGCGAACCCGAGCAAAGGAGATGAGAAATGAGGTGCGTTTTAGAAACCTTTCCCGATCACACGGTGTACCATCTTCTGGGTTTCTCATGCCTGTTTTCGACGTAGGAAGATGCCCTTGAACCTGGAGATTTGGGACCCATGGGATGGGTACCATGCAGTATTACTTGAAAGGGTCTGCGTTGGCTCACCCAACCTCACCGAACCTCTCAGCCCCAAGAGTGTCCACCCTTATGTCTCAATCAGCTGTGGGTCTAGATATGGTCAATCCAGGTTGCATCACAGCCCCTGAACGAATTTTGTAAGAATTTCTCTCTCTTTCACTGCCTTTGTTTCACGGGTTTTGAAAAGTAATTTATTTTTATAATGGGGTTTAGCTGCTTTTCACGGCTGTGTTTATGCCGCTTTACACCCCCTTGACTCACTTACAGAGAGATATCAATACATAGGTTTGAAGATTCTTACTAGTCAGATATATTCTTGTGCGGTGAATAGGGGGTGTTGAGTCCAGTTCACTGAAAAAGGAATAGGTTTGTCTCTTACATATTGGGTTTATGGAACGGTATCTGAGCTAATTTGAAACCCTTGTTTTATGCATCACCCCACCTCACCTTTCCCGTTCAGCAGCCATAGTGTGTTTTCTGAACGTGTGACTCTGTTCTGTTTTGTAATTCAGTTCAAGTCTAGCGGTTTTTACATTCCCTCTCTAAGTGATATCTTATGATAAGTGTCTTTTTCTGTGTGACTTATTTCACTTAGAATCGTCGTACCTAAATCCACTCATCGTGCTGCTACTAGCCTTATGACGTGGATTTCATGGCTGAGTGATATTCCATTGTACATGAGGACCACCACTTCTTTATCCATTTTTCTCTTTCCTAGGATATTTAAGGTGTAATGAAGTGGGGGTTCTTGTCAACAGAGCAGCCCTAAACTTTGGGGTGCCTGTGTCTTGCTGATTTTTAGTTTTCCCAATTTATACGCCCATGAGTGGAAGTGCCCTATGCTCTCCAAGCTGTGTTTTTTAGATGTTTCAGAACACACCGTACACTTCTCCAGAGTGGCTGTTGGCAAGTTACATCCCACCCATCAGCGTAGCAAGGCTCCCATTTCTCCATGGCCGGTCCTGCATTTCTGGTTTGGACACTTTTTTCCGCATGGCCCTTTTGCCCGCTGGGAAGCGAGACTTCTTTGGAGCGCTGATTGGCCTTTCCAGGTTGCTTGGTTGGCCAAAAAGGGCGTATGCGTTTTTTCCTGAATATATTCAGGAAAAAACGCATACGCCCTTTTTGGCCAAGGGCATCATTGTCCACGTTTTGCCGCTTTTCATGTGCTTTCAAGGCGATTCGAATCTACCTCCTGAAATCTGTTTCCTGCAATTCTGCCTTGCTTTCAAAGCCTCTTCGTTGCCTTCCCTTAATATATTTGTGGACGAGAGGTATCATTTAAAACTCTGCAGGTTTGTGAATTGCAGTGCCCCTGAGCTCCATTTTTCAACTCGCTTTTTTGGGAGCTGGCCGCCAAAGCGCAGGATTGCTTCAGGCCCTCTTCTGGTTCTGGGGGGCAGGCTGAGCTTGTGCTTAATTCTTCTTCCTGATGGGAAAATAGAGTGACCTGTGCCTGTCCCAACACCTAGAGCTAGTCTCTCATTGGTTCCCCCTCTTCCCGTTCATCCTCAGGACAAATTACAACCTGTACGGAACAGGAGGTTAAAGGTGCTGATTCTCCAAGGAGGGAGATGGCTAGTAAATCGGCTGGAATGGCGAACCCGAGCAAAGGAGATGAGAAATGAGGTGCGTTTTAGAAACCTTTCCCGATCACACGGTGTACCATCTTCTGGGTTTCTCATGCCTGTTTTCGACGTAGGAAGATGCCCTTGAACCTGGAGATTTGGGACCCATGGGATGGGTACCATGCAGTATTACTTGAAAGGGTCTGCGTTGGCTCACCCAACCTCACCGAACCTCTCAGCCCCAAGAGTGTCCACCCTTATGTCTCAATCAGCTGTGGGTCTAGATATGGTCAATCCAGGTTGCATCACAGCCCCTGAACGAATTTTGTAAGAATTTCTCTCTCTTTCACTGCCTTTGTTTCACGGGTTTTGAAAAGTAATTTAGTTTTATAATGGGGTTTAGCTGCTTTTCACGGCTGTGTTTATGCCGCTTTACACCCCCTTGACTCACTTACAGAGAGATATCAATACATAGGTTTGAAGATTCTTACTAGTCAGATATATTCTTGTGCGGTGAATAGGGGGTGTTGAGTCCAGTTCACTGAAAAAGGAATAGGTCTTGTCTCTTACATATTGGGTTTATGGAACGGTATTGGAGCTAATTTGAAACCCTTGTTTTATGCATCACCCCACCTCACCTTTCCCGTTCAGCAGCCATAGTGTGTTTTCTGAACGTGTAACTCTGTTCTGTTTTGTAATTCATTTCAAGTGTAGCGGTTTTTACATTCCCTCTCTAAGTGATATCTTATGATAAGTGTCTTTTTCTGTGTGACTTATTTCACTTAGAATCGTCGTACCTAAATCCACTCATCGTGCTGCTACTAGCCTTATGACGTGGATTTCATGGCTGAGTGATATTCCATTGTACATGAGGACCACAACTTCTTTATCCATTTTTCGCTTTCCTAGGATATTTAAGGTGTAATGAAGTGGGGGTTCTTGTCAACAGAGCAGCCCTAAACTTTGGGGTGCCTGTGTCTTGCTGATTTTTAGTTTTCCCAATTTATACGCCCATGAGTGGAAGTGCCCTATGCTCTCCAAGCTGTGTTTTTTAGATGTTTCAGAACACACCGTACACTTCTCCAGAGTGGCTGTTGGCAAGTTACATCCCACCCATCAGCGTAGCAAGGCTCCCATTTCTCCATGGCCGGTCCTGCATTTCTGGTTTGGACACTTTTTTCCGCATGGCCCTTTTGCCCGCTGGGAAGCGAGACTTCTTTGGAGCGCTGATTGGCCTTTCCAGGTTGCTTGGTTGGCCAAAAAGGGCATCATTGTCCACGTTTTGCCGCTTTTCATGTGCTTTCAAGGCGATTCGAATCTACCTCCTGAAATCTGTTTCCTGCAATTCTGCCTTGCTTTCAAAGCCTCTTCGTTGCCTTCCCTTAATATATTTGTGGACGAGAGGTATCATTTAAAACTCTGCAGGTTTGTGAATTGCAGTGCCCCTGAGCTCCATTTTTCAACTCGCTTTTTTGGGAGCTGGCCGCAAAAGCGCAGGATTGCTTCAGGCCCTCTTCTGGTTCTGGGGGGCAGGCTGAGCTTGTGCTTAATTCTTCTTCCTGATGGGAAAATAGAGTGACCTGTGCCTGTCCCAACACCTAGAGCTAGTCTCTCATTGGTTCCCCCTCTTCCCGTTCATCCTCAGGACAAATTGCAACCTGTACGGAACAGGAGGTTAAAGGTGCTGATTCTCCAAGGAGGGAGATGGCTAGTAAATCGGCTGGAATGGCGAACCCGAGCAAAGGAGATGAGAAATGAGGTGCGTTTTAGAAACCTTTCCCGATCACACGGTGTACCATCTTCTGGGTTTCTCATGCCTGTTTTCGACGTAGGAAGATGCCCTTGAACCTGGAGATTTGGGACCCATGGGATGGGTACCATGCAGTATTACTTGAAAGGGTCTGCGTTGGCTCACCCAACCTCACCGAACCTCTCAGCCCCAAGAGTGTCCACCCTTATGTCTCAATCAGCTGTGGGTCTAGATATGGTCAATCCAGGTTGCATCACAGCCCCTGAACGAATTTTGTAAGAATTTCTCTCTCTTTCACTGCCTTTGTTTCACGGGTTTTGAAAAGTAATTTATTTTTATAATGGGGTTTAGCTGCTTTTCACGGCTGTGTTTATGCCGCTTTACACCCCCTTGACTCACTTACAGAGAGATATCAATACATAGGTTTGAAGATTCTTACTAGTCAGATATATTCTTGTGCGGTGAATAGGGGGTGTTGAGTCCAGTTCACTGAAAAAGGAATAGGTCTTGTCTCTTACATATTGGGTTTATGGAACGGTATCTGAGCTAATTTGAAACCCTTGTTTTATGCATCACCCCACCTCACCTTTCCCGTTCAGCAGCCATAGTGTGTTTTCTGAACGTGTGACTCTGTTCTGTTTTGTAATTCAGTTCAAGTGTAGCGGTTTTTACATTCCCTCTCTAAGTGATATCTTATGATAAGTGTCTTTTTCTGTGTGACTTATTTCACTTAGAATCGTCGTACCTAAATCCACTCATCGTGCTGCTACTAGCCTTATGACGTGGATTTCATGGCTGAGTGATATTCCATTGTACATGAGGACCACCACTTCTTTATCCATTTTTCGCTTTCCTAGGATATTTAAGGTGTAATGAAGTGGGGGTTCTTGTCAACAGAGCAGCCCTAAACTTTGGGGTGCCTGTGTCTTGCTGATTTTTAGTTTTCCCAATTTATACGCCCATGAGTGGAAGTGCCCTATGCTCTCCAAGCTGTGTTTTTTAGATGTTTCAGAACACACCGTACACTTCTCCAGAGTGGCTGTTGGCAATTTACATCCCACCCATCAGCGTAGCAAGGCTCCCATTTCTCCATGGCCGGTCCTGCATTTCTGGTTTGGACACTTTTTTCCGCATGGCCCTTTTGCCCGCTGGGAAGCGAGACTTCTTTGGAGCGCTGATTGGCCTTTCCAGGTTGCTTGGTTGGCCAAAAAGGGCATCATTGTCCACGTTTTGCCGCTTTTCATGTGCTTTCAAGGCGATTCGAATCTACCTCCTGAAATCTGTTTCCTGCAATTCTGCCTTGCTTTCAAAGCCTCTTCGTTGCCTTCCCTTAATATATTTGTGGACGAGAGGTATCATTTAAAACTCTGCAGGTTTGTGAATTGCAGTGCCCCTGAGCTCCATTTTTCAACTCGCTTTTTTGGGAGCTGGCCGCAAAAGCACAGGATTGCTTCAGGCCCTCTTCTGGTTCTGGGGGGCAGGCTGAGCTTGTGCTTAATTCTTCTTCCTGATGGGAAAATAGAGTGACCTGTGCCTGTCCCAACACCTAGAGCTAGTCTCTCATTGGTTCCCCCTCTTCCCGTTCATCCTCAGGACAAATTGCAACCTGTACGGAACAGGAGGTTAAAGGTGCTGATTCTCCAAGGAGGGAGATGGCTAGTAAATCGGCTGGAATGGCGAACCCGAGCAAAGGAGATGAGAAATGAGGTGCGTTTTAGAAACCTTTCCCGATCACACGGTGTACCATCTTCTGGGTTTCTCATGCCTGTTTTCGACGTAGGAAGATGCCCTTGAACCTGGAGATTTGGGACCCATGGGATGGGTACCATGCAGTATTACTTGAAAGGGTCTGCGTTGGCTCACCCAACCTCACCGAACCTCTCAGCCCCAAGAGTGTCCACCCTTATGTCTCAATCAGCTGTGGGTCTAGATATGGTCAATCCAGGTTGCATCACAGCCCCTGAACGAATTTTGTAAGAATTTCTCTCTCTTTCACTGCCTTTGTTTCACGGGTTTTGAAAAGTAATTTATTTTTATAATGGGGTTTAGCTGCTTTTCACGGCTGTGTTTATGCCGCTTTACACCCCCTTGACTCACTTACAGAGAGATATCAATACATAGGTTTGAAGATTCTTACTAGTCAGATATATTCTTGTGCGGTGAATAGGGGGTGTTGAGTCCAGTTCACTGAAAAAGGAATAGGTCTTGTCTCTTACATATTGGGTTTATGGAACGGTATCTGAGCTAATTTGAAACCCTTGTTTTATGCATCACCCCACCTCACCTTTCCCGTTCAGCAGCCATAGTGTGTTTTCTGAACGTGTGACTCTGTTCTGTTTTGTAATTCAGTTCAAGTGTAGCGGTTTTTACATTCCCTCTCTAAGTGATATCTTATGATAAGTGTCTTTTTCTGTGTGACTTATTTCACTTAGAATCGTCGTACCTAAATCCACTCATCGTGCTGCTACTAGCCTTATGACGTGGATTTCATGGCTGAGTGATATTCCATTGTACATGAGGACCACCACTTCTTTATCCATTTTTCGCTTTCCTAGGATATTTAAGGTGTAATGAAGTGGGGGTTCTTGTCAACAGAGCAGCCCTAAACTTTGGGGTGCCTGTGTCTTGCTGATTTTTAGTTTTCCCAATTTATACGCCCATGAGTGGAAGTGCCCTATGCTCTCCAAGCTGTGTTTTTTAGATGTTTCAGAACACACCGTACACTTCTCCAGAGTGGCTGTTGGCAAGTTACATCCCACCCATCAGCGTAGCAAGGCTCCCATTTCTCCATGGCCGGTCCTGCATTTCTGGTTTGGACACTTTTTTCCGCATGGCCCTTTTGCCCGCTGGGAAGCGAGACTTCTTTGGAGCGCTGATTGGCCTTTCCAGGTTGCTTGGTTGGCCAAAAAGGGCATCATTGTCCACGTTTTGCCGCTTTTCATGTGCTTTCAAGGCGATTCGAATCTACCTCCTGAAATCTGTTTCCTGCAATTCTGCCTTGCTTTCAAAGCCTCTTCGTTGCCTTCCCTTAATATATTTGTGGACGAGAGGTATCATTTAAAACTCTGCAGGTTTGTGAATTGCAGTGCCCCTGAGCTCCATTTTTCAACTCGCTTTTTTGGGAGCTGGCCGCAAAAGCGCAGGATTGCTTCAGGCCCTCTTCTGGTTCTGGGGGGCAGGCTGAGCTTGTGCTTAATTCTTCTTCCTGATGGGAAAATAGAGTGACCTGTGCCTGTCCCAACACCTAGAGCTAGTCTCTCATTGGTTCCCCCTCTTCCCGTTCATCCTCAGGACAAATTGCAACCTGTACGGAACAGGAGGTTAAAGGTGCTGATTCTCCAAGGAGGGAGATGGCTAGTAAATCGGCTGGAATGGCGAACCCGAGCAAAGGAGATGAGAAATGAGGTGCGTTTTAGAAACCTTTCCCGATCACACGGTGTACCATCTTCTGGGTTTCTCATGCCTGTTTTCGACGTAGGAAGATGCCCTTGAACCTGGAGATTTGGGACCCATGGGATGGGTACCATGCAGTATTACTTGAAAGGGTCTGCGTTGGCTCACCCAACCTCACCGAACCTCTCAGCCCCAAGAGTGTCCACCCTTATGTCTCAATCAGCTGTGGGTCTAGATATGGTCAATCCAGGTTGCATCACAGCCCCTGAACGAATTTTGTAAGAATTTCTCTCTCTTTCACTGCCTTTGTGTCACGGGTTTTGAAAAGTAATTTATTTTTATAATGGGGTTTAGCTGCTTTTCACGGCTGTGTTTATGCCGCTTTACACCCCCTTGACTCACTTACAGAGAGATATCAATACATAGGTTTGAAGATTCTTACTAGTCAGATATATTCTTGTGCGGTGAATAGGGGGTGTTGAGTCCAGTTCACTGAAAAAGGAATAGGTCTTGTCTCTTACATATTGGGTTTATGGAACGGTATCTGAGCTAATTTGAAACCCTTGTTTTATGCATCACCCCACCTCACCTTTCCCGTTCAGCAGCCATAGTGTGTTTTCTGAACGTGTGACTCTGTTCTGTTTTGTAATTCAGTTCAAGTGTAGCGGTTTTTACATTCCCTCTCTAAGTGATATCTTATGATAAGTGTCTTTTTCTGTGTGACTTATTTCACTTAGAATCGTCGTACCTAAATCCACTCATCGTGCTGCTACTAGCCTTATGACGTGGATTTCATGGCTGAGTGATATTCCATTGTACATGAGGACCACCACTTCTTTATCCATTTTTCGCTTTCCTAGGATATTTAAGGTGTAATGAAGTGGGGGTTCTTGTCAACAGAGCAGCCCTAAACTTTGGGGTGCCTGTGTCTTGCTGATTTTTAGTTTTCCCAATTTATACGCCCATGAGTGGAAGTGCCCTATGCTCTCCAAGCTGTGTTTTTTAGATGTTTCAGAACACACCGTACACTTCTCCAGAGTGGCTGTTGGCAATTTACATCCCACCCATCAGCGTAGCAAGGCTCCCATTTCTCCATGGCCGGTCCTGCATTTCTGGTTTGGACACTTTTTTCCGCATGGCCCTTTTGCCCGCTGGGAAGCGAGACTTCTTTGGAGCGCTGATTGGCCTTTCCAGGTTGCTTGGTTGGCCAAAAAGGGCATCATTGTCCACGTTTTGCCGCTTTTCATGTGCTTTCAAGGCGATTCGAATCTACCTCCTGAAATCTGTTTCCTGCAATTCTGCCTTGCTTTCAAAGCCTCTTCGTTGCCTTCCCTTAATATATTTGTGGACGAGAGGTATCATTTAAAACTCTGCAGGTTTGTGAATTGCAGTGCCCCTGAGCTCCATTTTTCAACTCGCTTTTTTGGGAGCTGGCCGCAAAAGCACAGGATTGCTTCAGGCCCTCTTCTGGTTCTGGGGGGCAGGCTGAGCTTGTGCTTAATTCTTCTTCCTGATGGGAAAATAGAGTGACCTGTGCCTGTCCCAACACCTAGAGCTAGTCTCTCATTGGTTCCCCCTCTTCCCGTTCATCCTCAGGACAAATTGCAACCTGTACGGAACAGGAGGTTAAAGGTGCTGATTCTCCAAGGAGGGAGATGGCTAGTAAATCGGCTGGAATGGCGAACCCGAGCAAAGGAGATGAGAAATGAGGTGCGTTTTAGAAACCTTTCCCGATCACACGGTGTACCATCTTCTGGGTTTCTCATGCCTGTTTTCGACGTAGGAAGATGCCCTTGAACCTGGAGATTTGGGACCCATGGGATGGGTACCATGCAGTATTACTTGAAAGGGTCTGCGTTGGCTCACCCAACCTCACCGAACCTCTCAGCCCCAAGAGTGTCCACCCTTATGTCTCAATCAGCTGTGGGTCTAGATATGGTCAATCCAGGTTGCATCACAGCCCCTGAACGAATTTTGTAAGAATTTCTCTCTCTTTCACTGCCTTTGTTTCACGGGTTTTGAAAAGTAATTTATTTTTATAATGGGGTTTAGCTGCTTTTCACGGCTGTGTTTATGCCGCTTTACACCCCCTTGACTCACTTACAGAGAGATATCAATACATAGGTTTGAAGATTCTTACTAGTCAGATATATTCTTGTGCGGTGAATAGGGGGTGTTGAGTCCAGTTCACTGAAAAAGGAATAGGTCTTGTCTCTTACATATTGGGTTTATGGAACGGTATCTGAGCTAATTTGAAACCCTTGTTTTATGCATCACCCCACCTCACCTTTCCCGTTCAGCAGCCATAGTGTGTTTTCTGAACGTGTGACTCTGTTCTGTTTTGTAATTCAGTTCAAGTGTAGCGGTTTTTACATTCCCTCTCTAAGTGATATCTTATGATAAGTGTCTTTTTCTGTGTGACTTATTTCACTTAGAATCGTCGTACCTAAATCCACTCATCGTGCTGCTACTAGCCTTATGACGTGGATTTCATGGCTGAGTGATATTCCATTGTACATGAGGACCACCACTTCTTTATCCATTTTTCGCTTTCCTAGGATATTTAAGGTGTAATGAAGTGGGGGTTCTTGTCAACAGAGCAGCCCTAAACTTTGGGGTGCCTGTGTCTTGCTGATTTTTAGTTTTCCCAATTTATACGCCCATGAGTGGAAGTGCCCTATGCTCTCCAAGCTGTGTTTTTTAGATGTTTCAGAACACACCGTACACTTCTCCAGAGTGGCTGTTGGCATGTTACATCCCACCCATCAGCGTAGCAAGGCTCCCATTTCTCCATGGCCGGTCCTGCATTTCTGGTTTGGACACTTTTTTCCGCATGGCCCTTTTGCCCGCTGGGAAGCGAGACTTCTTTGGAGCGCTGATTGGCCTTTCCAGGTTGCTTGGTTGGCCAAAAAGGGCATCATTGTCCACGTTTTGCCGCTTTTCATGTGCTTTCAAGGCGATTCGAATCTACCTCCTGAAATCTGTTTCCTGCAATTCTGCCTTGCTTTCAAAGCCTCTTCGTTGCCTTCCCTTAATATCTTTGTGGACGAGAGGTATCATTTAAAACTCTGCAGGTTTGTGAATTGCAGTGCCCCTGAGCTCCATTTTTCAACTCGCTTTTTTGGGAGCTGGCCGCAAAAGCGCAGGATTGCTTCAGGCCCTCTTCTGGTTCTGGGGGGCAGGCTGAGCTTGTGCTTAATTCTTCTTCCTGATGGGAAAATAGAGTGACCTGTGCCTGTCCCAACACCTAGAGCTAGTCTCTCATTGGTTCCCCCTCTTCCCGTTCATCCTCAGGACAAATTGCAACCTGTACGGAACAGGAGGTTAAAGGTGCTGATTCTCCAAGGAGGGAGATGGCTAGTAAATCGGCTGGAATGGCGAACCCGAGCAAAGGAGATGAGAAATGAGGTGCGTTTTAGAAACCTTTCCCGATCACACGGTGTACCATCTTCTGGGTTTCTCATGCCTGTTTTCGACGTAGGAAGATGCCCTTGAACCTGGAGATTTGGGACCCATGGGATGGGTACCATGCAGTATTACTTGAAAGGGTCTGCGTTGGCTCACCCAACCTCACCGAACCTCTCAGCCCCAAGAGTGTCCACCCTTATGTCTCAATCAGCTGTGGGTCTAGATATGGTCAATGCAGGTTGCATCACAGCCCCTGAACGAATTTTGTAAGAATTTCTCTCTCTTTCACTGCCTTTGTTTCACGGGTTTTGAAAAGTAATTTATTTTTATAATGGGGTTTAGCTGCTTTTCACGGCTGTGTTTATGCCGCTTTACACCCCCTTGACTCACTTACAGAGAGATATCAATACATAGGTTTGAAGATTCTTACTAGTCAGATATATTCTTGTGCGGTGAATAGGGGGTGTTGAGTCCAGTTCACTGAAAAAGGAATAGGTCTTGTCTCTTACATATTGGGTTTATGGAACGGTATCGGAGCTAATTTGAAACCCTTGTTTTATGCATCACCCCACCTCACCTTTCCCGTTCAGCAGCCATAGTGTGTTTTCTAAACGTGTGACTCTGTTCTGTTTTGTAATTCAGTTCAAGTGTAGCGGTTTTTACATTCCCTCTCTAAGTGATATCTTATGATAAGTGTCTTTTTCTGTGTGACTTATTTCACTTAGAATCGTCGTACCTAAATCCACTCATCGTGCTGCTACTAGCCTTATGACGTGGATTTCATGGCTGAGTGATATTCCATTGTACATGAGGACCACAACTTCTTTATCCATTTTTCTCTTTCCTAGGATATTTAAGGTGTAATGAAGTGGGGGTTCTTGTCAACAGAGCAGCCCTAAACTTTGGGATGCCTGTGTCTTGCTGATTTTTAGTTTTCCCAATTTATACGCCCATGAGTGGAAGTGCCCTATGCTCTCCAAGCTGTGTTTTTTAGATGTTTCAGAACACACCGTACACTTCTCCAGAGTGGCTGTTGGCAATTTACATCCCACCCATCAGCGTAGCAAGGCTCCCATTTCTCCATGGCCGGTCCTGCATTTCTGGTTTGGACACTTTTTTCCGCATGGCCCTTTTGCCCGCTGGGAAGCGAGACTTCTTTGGAGCGCTGATTGGCCTTTCCAGGTTGCTTGGTTGGCCAAAAAGGGCGTATGCGTTTTTTCCTGAATATATTCAGGAAAAAACGCATACGCCCTTTTTGGCCAAGGGCATCATTGTCCACGTTTTGCCGCTTTTCATGTGCTTTCAAGGCGATTCGAATCTACCTCCTGAAATCTGTTTCCTGCAATTCTGCCTTGCTTTCAAAGCCTCTTCGTTGCCTTCCCTTAATATATTTGTGGACGAGAGGTATCATTTAAAACTCTGCAGGTTTGTGAATTGCAGTGCCCCTGAGCTCCATTTTTCAACTCGCTTTTTTGGGAGCTGGCCGCAAAAGCGCAGGATTGCTTCAGGCCCTCTTCTGGTTCTGGGGGGCAGGCTGAGCTTGTGCTTAATTCTTCTTCCTGATGGGAAAATAGAGTGACCTGTGCCTGTCCCAACACCTAGAGCTAGTCTCTCATTGGTTCCCCCTCTTCCCGTTCATCCTCAGGACAAATTGCAACCTGTACGGAACAGGAGGTTAAAGGTGCTGATTCTCCAAGGAGGGAGATGGCTAGTAAATCGGCTGGAATGGCGAACCCGAGCAAAGGAGATGAGAAATGAGGTGCGTTTTAGAAACCTTTCCCGATCACACGGTGTACCATCTTCTGGGTTTCTCATGCCTGTTTTCGACGTAGGAAGATGCCCTTGAACCTGGAGATTTGGGACCCATGGGATGGGTACCATGCAGTATTACTTGAAAGGGTCTGCGTTGGCTCACCCAACCTCACCGAACCTCTCAGCCCCAAGAGTGTCCACCCTTATGTCTCAATCAGCTGTGGGTCTAGATATGGTCAATCCAGGTTGCATCACAGCCCCTGAACGAATTTTGTAAGAATTTCTCTCTCTTTCACTGTCTTTGTTTCACGGGTTTTGAAAAGTAATTTATTTTTATAATGGGGTTTAGCTGCTTTTCACGGCTGTGTTTATGCCGCTTTACACCCCCTTGACTCACTTACAGAGAGATATCAATACATAGGTTTGAAGATTCTTCCTAGTCAGATATATTCTTGTGCGGTGAATAGGGGGTGTTGAGTCCAGTTCACTGAAAAAGGAATAGGTCTTGTCTCTTACATATTGGGTTTATGGAACGGTATCGGAGCTAATTTGAAACCCTTGTTTTATGCATCACCCCACCTCACCTTTCCCGTTCAGCAGCCATAGTGTGTTTTCTGAACGTGTGACTCTGTTCTGTTTTGTAATTCAGTTCAAGTGTAGCGGTTTTTACATTCCCTCTCTAAGTGATATCTTATGATAAGTGTCTTTTTCTGTGTGACTTATTTCACTTAGAATCGTCGTACCTAAATCCACTCATCGTGCTGCTACTAGCCTTATGACGTGGATTTCATGGCTGAGTGATATTCCATTGTACATGAGGACCACAACTTCTTTATCCATTTTTCTCTTTCCTAGGATATTTAAGGTGTAATGAAGTGGGGGTTCTTGTCAACAGAGCAGCCCTAAACTTTGGGGTGCCTGTGTCTTGCTGATTTTTAGTTTTCCCAATTTATACGCCCATGAGTGGAAGTGCCCTATGCTCTCCAAGCTGTGTTTTTTAGATGTTTCAGAACACACCGTACACTTCTCCAGAGTGGCTGTTGGCAATTTACATCCCACCCATCAGCGTAGCAAGGCTCCCATTTCTCCATGGCCGGTCCTGCATTTCTGGTTTGGACACTTTTTTCCGCATGGCCCTTTTGCCCGCTGGGAAGCGAGACTTCTTTGGAGCGCTGATTGGCCTTTCCAGGTTGCTTGGTTGGCCAAAAAGGGCGTATGCGTTTTTTCCTGAATATATTCAGGAAAAAACGCATACGCCCTTTTTGGCCAAGGGCATCATTGTCCACGTTTTGCCGCTTTTCATGTGCTTTCAAGGCGATTCGAATCTACCTCCTGAAGTCTGTTTCCTGCAATTCTGCCTTGCTTTCAAAGCCTCTTCGTTGCCTTCCCTTAATATATTTGTGGACGAGAGGTATCATTTAAAACTCTGCAGGTTTGTGAATTGCAGTGCCCCTGAGCTCCATTTTTCAATTCGCTTTTTTGGGAGCTGGCCGCAAAAGCGCAGGATTGCTTCAGGCCCTCTTCTGGTTCTGGGGGGCAGGCTGAGCTTGTGCTTAATTCTTCTTCCTGATGGGAAAATAGAGTGACCTGTGCCTGTCCCAACACCTAGAGCTAGTCTCTCATTGGTTCCCCCTCTTCCCGTTCATCCTCAGGACAAATTGCAACCTGTACGGAACAGGAGGTTAAAGGTGCTGATTCTCCAAGGAGGGAGATGGCTAGTAAATCGGCTGGAATGGCGAACCCGAGCAAAGGAGATGAGAAATGAGGTGCGTTTTAGAAACCTTTCCCGATCACACGGTGTACCATCTTCTGGGTTTCTCATGCCTGTTTTCGACGTAGGAAGATGCCCTTGAACCTGGAGATTTGGGACCCATGGGATGGGTACCATGCAGTATTACTTGAAAGGGTCTGCATTGGCTCACCCAACCTCACTGAACCTCTCAGCCCCAAGAGTGTCCACCCTTATGTCTCAATCAGCTGTGGGTCTAGATATGGTCAATCCAGGTTGCATCACAGCCCCTGAACGAATTTTGTAAGAATTTCTCTCTCTTTCACTGCCTTTGTTTCACGGGTTTTGAAAAGTAATTTATTTTTATAATGGGGTTTAGCTGCTTTTCACGGCTGTGTTTATGCCGCTTTACACCCCCTTAACTCACTTACAGAGAGATATCAATACATAGGTTTGAAGATTCTTACTAGTCAGATATATTCTTCTGTGGTGAATAGGGGGTGTTGAGTCCAGTTCACTGAAAAAGGAATAGGTCTTGTCTCTTACATATTGGGTTTATGGAACGGTATCGGAGCTAATTTGAAACCCTTGTTTTATGCATCACCCCACCTCACCTTTCCCGTTCAGCAGCCATAGTGTGTTTTCTGAACGTGTGACTCTGTTCTGTTTTGTAATTCAGTTCAAGTGTAGCGGTTTTTACATTCCCTCCCTAAGTGATATCTTATGATAAGTGTCTTTTTCTGTGTGACTTATTTCACTTAGAATCGTCGTACCTAAATCCACTCATCGTGCTGCTACTAGCCTTATGACGTGGATTTCATGGCTGAGTGATATTCCATTGTACATGAGGACCACAACTTCTTTATCCATTTTTCTCTTTCCTAGGATATTTAAGGTGTAATGAAGTGGGGGTTCTTGTCAACAGAGCAGCCCTAAACTTTGGGGTGCCTGTGTCTTGCTGATTTTTAGTTTTCCCAATTTATACGCCCATGAGTGGAAGTGCCCTATGCTCTCCAAGCTGTGTTTTTTAGATGTTTCAGAACACACCATACACTTCTCCAGAGTGGCTGTTGGCAATTTACATCCCACCCATCAGCGTAGCAAGGCTCCCATTTCTCCATGGCCGGTCCTGCATTTCTGGTTTGGACACTTTTTTCCGCATGGCCCTTTTGCCCGCTGGGAAGCGAGACTTCTTTGGAGCGCTGATTGGCCTTTCCAGGTTGCTTGGTTGGCCAAAAAGGGCGTATGCGTTTTTTCCTGAATATATTCAGGAAAAAACGCATACGCCCTTTTTGGCCAAGGGCATCATTGTCCACGTTTTGCCGCTTTTCATGTGCTTTCAAGGCGATTCGAATCTACCTCCTGAAATCTGTTTCCTGCAATTCTGCCTTGCTTTCAAAGCCTCTTCGTTGCCTTCCCTTAATATATTTGTGGACGAGAGGTATCATTTAAAACTCTGCAGGTTTGTGAATTGCAGTGCCCCTGAGCTCCATTTTTCAACTCGCTTTTTTGGGAGCTAGCCGCAAAAGCGCAGGATTGCTTCAGGCCCTCTTCTGGTTCTGGGGGGCAGGCTGAGCTTGTGCTTAATTCTTCTTCCTGATGGGAAAATAGAGTGACCTGTGCCTGTCCCAACACCTAGAGCTAGTCTCTCATTGGTTCCCCCTCTTCCCGTTCATCCTCAGGACAAATTGCAACCTGTACGGAACAGGAGGTTAAAGGTGCTGATTCTCCAAGGAGGGAGATGGCTAGTAAATCGGCTGGAATGGCGAACCCGAGCAAAGGAGATGAGAAATGAGGTGCGTTTTAGAAACCTTTCCCGATCACATGGTGTACCATCTTCTGGGTTTCTCATGCCTGTTTTCGACGTAGGAAGATGCCCTTGAACCTGGAGATTTGGGACCCATGGGATGGGTACCATGCAGTATTACTTGAAAGGGTCTGCGTTGGCTCACCCAACCTCACCGAACCTCTCAGCCCCAAGAGTGTCCACCCTTATGTCTCAATCAGCTGTGGGTCTAGATATGGTCAATCCAGGTTGCATCACAGCCCCTGAACGAATTTTGTAAGAATTTCTCTCTCTTTCACTGCCTTTGTTTCACAGGTTTTGAAAAGTAATTTATTTTTATAATGGGGTTTAGCTGCTTTTCACGGCTGTGTTTATGCCGCTTTACACCCCCTTGACTCACTTACAGAGAGATATCAATACATAGGTTTGAAGATTCTTACTAGTCAGATATATTCTTGTGTGGTGAATAGGGGGTGTTGAGTCCAGTTCACTGAAAAAGGAATAGGTCTTGTCTCTTACATATTGGGTTTATGGAACGGTATCTGAGCTAATTTGAAACCCTTGTTTTATGCATCACCCCACCTCACCATTCCCGTTCAGCAGCCATAGTGTGTTTTCTGAACGTGTGACTCTGTTCTGTTTTGTAATTCAGTTCAAGTGTAGCGGTTTTTACATTCCCTCTCTAAGTGATATCTTATGATAAGTGTCTTTTTCTGTGTGACTTATTTCACTTAGAATCGTCGTACCTAAATCCACTCATCGTGCTGCTACTAGCCTTATGACGTGGATTTCCTGGCTGAGTGATATTCCATTGTACATGAGGACCACAACTTCTTTATCCATTTTTCGCTTTCCTAGGATATTTAAGGTGTAATGAAGTGGGGGTTCTTGTCAACAGAGCAGCCCTAAACTTTGGGGTGCCTGTGTCTTGCTGATTTTTAGTTTTCCCAATTTATACGCCCATGAGTGGAAGTGCCCTATGCTCTCCAAGCTGTGTTTTTTAGATGTTTCAGAACACACCGTACACTTCTCCAGAGTGGCTGTTGGCAATTTACATCCCACCCATCAGCGTAGCAAGGCTCCCATTTCTCCATGGCCGGTCCTGTATTTCTGGTTTGGACACTTTTTTCCGCATGGCCCTTTTGCCCGCTGGGAAGCGAGACTTCTTTGGAGCGCTGATTGGCCTTTCCAGGTTGCTTGGTTGGCCAAAAAGGGCGTATGCGTTTTTTCCTGAATATATTCAGGAAAAAACGCATACGCCCTTTTTGGCCAAGGGCATCATTGTCCACGTTTTGCCGCTTTTCATGTGCTTTCAAGGCGATTCGAATCTACCTCCTGAAATCTGTTTCCTGCAATTCTGCCTTGCTTTCAAAGCCTCTTCGTTGCCTTCCCTTAATATATTTGTGGACGAGAGGTATCATTTAAAACTCTGCAGGTTTGTGAATTGCAGTGCCCCTTAGCTCCATTTTTCAACTCGCTTTTTTGGGAGCTGGCCGCAAAAGCGCAGGATTGCTTCAGGCCCTCTTCTGGTTCTGGGGGGCAGGCTGAGCTTGTGCTTAATTCTTCTTCCTGATGGGAAAATAGAGTGACCTGTGCCTGTCCCAACACCTAGAGCTAGTCTCTCATTGGTTCCCCCTCTTCCCGTTCATCCTCAGGACAAATTGCAACCTGTACGGAACAGGAGGTTAAAGGTGCTGATTCTCCAAGGAGGGAGATGGCTAGTAAATCGGCTGGAATGGCGAACCCGAGCAAAGGAGATGAGAAATGAGGTGCGTTTTAGAAACCTTTCCCGATCACACGGTGTACCATCTTCTGGGTTTCTCATGCCTGTTTTCGACGTAGGAAGATGCCCTTGAACCTGGAGATTTGGGACCCATGGGATGGGTACCATGCAGTATTACTTGAAAGGGTCTGCGTTGGCTCACCCAACCTCACCGAACCTCTCAGCCCCAAGAGTGTCCACCCTTATGTCTCAATCAGCTGTGGGTCTAGATATGGTCAATCCAGGTTGCATCACAGCCCCTGAACGAATTTTGTAAGAATTTCTCTCTCTTTCACTGCCTTTGTTTCACGGGTTTTGAAAAGTAATTTATTTTTATAATGGGGTTTAGCTGCTTTTCACGGCTGTTTTTATGCCGCTTTACACCCCCTTGACTCACTTACAGAGAGATATCAATACATAGGTTTGAAGATTCTTACTAGTCAGATATATTCTTGTGCGGTGAATAGGGGTTGTTGAGTCCAGTTCACTGAAAAAGGAATAGGTCTTGTCTCTTACATATTGGGTTTATGGAACGGTATCGGAGCTAATTTGAAACCCTTGTTTTATGCATCACCCCACCTCACCTTTCCCGTTCAGCAGCCATAGTGTGTTTTCTGAACGTGTGACTCTGTTCTGTTTTGTAATTCAGTTCAAGTGTAGCGGTTTTTACATTCCCTCTCTAAGTGATATCTTATGATAAGTGTCTTTTTCTGTGTGACTTATTTCACTTAGAATCGTCGTACCTAAATCCACTCATCGTGCTGCTACAAGCCTTATGACGTGGATTTCATGGCTGAGTGATATTCCATTGTACATGAGGACCACAACTTCTTTATCCATTTTTCTCTTTCCTAGGATATTTAAGGTGTAATGAAGTGGGGGTTCTTGTCAACAGAGCAGCCCTAAACTTTGGGGTGCCTGTGTCTTGCTGATTTTTAGTTTTCCCAATTTATACGCCCATGAGTGGAAGTGCCCTATGCTCTCCAAGCTGTGTTTTTTAGATGTTTCAGAACACACCGTACACTTCTCCAGAGTGGCTGTTGGCAATTTACATCCCACCCATCAGCGTAGCAAGGCTCCCATTTCTCCATGGCCGGTCCTGCATTTCTGGTTTGGACACTTTTTTCCGCATGGCCCTTTTGCCCGCTGGGAAGCGAGACTTCTTTGGAGCGCTGATTGGCCTTTCCAGGTTGCTTGGTTGGCCAAAAAGGGCGTATGCGTTTTTTCCTGAATATATTCAGGAAAAAACGCATACGCCCTTTTTGGCCAAGGGCATCATTGTCCACGTTTTGCCGCTTTTCATGTGCTTTCAAGGCGATTCGAATCTACCTCCTGAAATCTGTTTCCTGCAATTCTGCCTTGCTTTCAAAGCCTCTTCGTTGCCTTCCCTTAATATATTTGTGGACGAGAGGTATCATTTAAAACTCTGCAGGTTTGTGAATTGCAGTGCCCCTGAGCTCCATTTTTCAACTCGCTTTTTTGGGAGCTGGCCGCAAAAGCGCAGGATTGCTTCAGGCCCTCTTCTGGTTCTGGGGGGCAGGCTGAGCTTGTGCTTAATTCTTCTTCCTGATGGGAAAATAGAGTGACCTGTGCCTGTCCCAACACCTAGAGCTAGTCTCTCATTGGTTCCCCCTCTTCCCGTTCATCCTCAGGACAAATTGCAACCTGTACGGAACAGGAGGTTAAAGGTGCTGATTCTCCAAGGAGGGAGATGGCTAGTAAATCGGCTGGAATGGCGAACCCGAGCAAAGGAGACGAGAAATGAGGTGCGTTTTAGAAACCTTTCCCGATCACACGGTGTACCATCTTCTGGGTTTCTCATGCCTGTTTTCGACGTAGGAAGATGCCCTTGAACCTGGAGATTTGGGACCCATGGGATGGGTACCATGCAGTATTACTTGAAAGGGTCTGCGTTGGCTCACCCAACCTCACCGAACCTCTCAGCCCCAAGAGTGTCCACCCTTATGTCTCAATCAGCTGTGGGTCTAGATATGGTCAATCCAGGTTGCATCACAGCCCCTGAACGAATTTTGTAAGAATTTCTCTCTCTTTCACTGCCTTTGTTTCACGGGTTTTGAAAAGTAATTTATTTTTATAATGGGGTTTAGCTGCTTTTCACGGCTGTGTTTATGCCGCTTTACACCCCCTTGACTCACTTACAGAGAGATATCAATACATAGGTTTGAAGATTCTTACTAGTCAGATATATTCTTGTGCGGTGAATAGGGGGTGTTGAGTCCAGTTCACTGAAAAAGGAATAGGTCTTGTCTCTTACATATTGGGTTTATGGAACGGTATCTGAGCTAATTTGAAACCCTTGTTTTATGCATCACCCCACCTCACCTTTCCCGTTCAGCAGCCATAGTGTGTTTTCTGAACGTGTGACTCTGTTCTGTTTTGTAATTCAGTTCAAGTGTAGCGGTTTTTACATTCCCTCTCTAAGTGATATCTTATGATAAGTGTCTTTTTCTGTGTGACTTATTTCACTTAGAATCGTCGTACCTAAATCCACTCATCGTGCTGCTACAAGCCTTATGACGTGGATTTCATGGCTGAGTGATATTCCATTGTACATGAGGACCACAACTTCTTTATCCATTTTTCTCTTTCCTAGGATATTTAAGGTGTAATGAAGTGGGGGTTCTTGTCAACAGAGCAGCCCTAAACTTTGGGGTGCCTGTGTCTTGCTGATTTTTAGTTTTCCCAATTTATACGCCCATGAGTGGAAGTGCCCTATGCTCTCCAAGCTGTGTTTTTTAGATGTTTCAGAACACACCGTACACTTCTCCAGAGTGGCTGTTGGCAATTTACATCCCACCCATCAGCGTAGCAAGGCTCCCATTTCTCCATGGCCGGTCCTGCATTTCTGGTTTGGACACTTTTTTCCGCATGGCCCTTTTGCCCGCTGGGAAGCGAGACTTCTTTGGAGCGCTGATTGGCCTTTCCAGGTTGCTTGGTTGGCCAAAAAGGGCGTATGCGTTTTTTCCTGAATATATTCAGGAAAAAACGCATACGCCCTTTTTGGCCAAGGGCATCATTGTCCACGTTTTGCCGCTTTTCATGTGCTTTCAAGGCGATTCGAATCTACCTCCTGAAATCTGTTTCCTGCAATTCTGCCTTGCTTTCAAAGCCTCTTCGTTGCCTTCCCTTAATATATTTGTGGACGAGAGGTATCATTTAAAACTCTGCAGGTTTGTGAATTGCAGTGCCCCTGAGCTCCATTTTTCAACTCGCTTTTTTGGGAGCTGGCCGCAAAAGCGCAGGATTGCTTCAGGCCCTCTTCTGGTTCTGGGGGGCAGGCTGAGCTTGTGCTTAATTCTTCTTCCTGATGGGAAAATAGAGTGACCTGTGCCTGTCCCAACACCTAGAGCTAGTCTCTCATTGGTTCCCCCTCTTCCCGTTCATCCTCAGGACAAATTGCAACCTGTATGGAACAGGAGGTTAAAGGTGCTGATTCTCCAAGGAGGGAGATGGCTAGTAAATCGGCTGGAATGGCGAACCCGAGCAAAGGAGACGAGAAATGAGGTGCGTTTTAGAAACCTTTCCCGATCACACGGTGTACCATCTTCTGGGTTTCTCATGCCTGTTTTCGACGTAGGAAGATGCCCTTGAACCTGGAGATTTGGGACCCATGGGATGGGAACCATGCAGTATTACTTGAAAGGGTCTGCGTTGGCTCACCCAACCTCACCGAACCTCTCAGCCCCAAGAGTGTCCACCCTTATGTCTCAATCAGCTGTGGGTCTAGATATGGTCAATCCAGGTTGCATCACAGCCCCTGAACGAATTTTGTAAGAATTTCTCTCTCTTTCACTGCCTTTGTTTCACGGGTTTTGAAAAGTAATTTATTTTTATAATGGGGTTTAGCTGCTTTTCACGGCTGTGTTTATGCCGCTTTACACCCCCTTGACTCACTTACAGAGAGATATCAATACATAGGTTTGAAGATTCTTACTAGTCAGATATATTCTTGTGCGGTGAATAGGGGGTGTTGAGTCCAGTTCACTGAAAAAGGAATAGGTCTTGTCTCTTACATATTGGGTTTATGGAACGGTATCGGAGCTAATTTGAAACCCTTGTTTTATGCATCACCCCACCTCACCTTTCCCGTTCAGCAGCCATAGTGTGTTTTCTAAACGTGTGACTCTGTTCTGTTTTGTAATTCAGTTCAAGTGTAGGCGGTTTTTACATTCCCTCTCTAAGTGATATCTTATGATAAGTGTCTTTTTCTGTGTGACTTATTTCACTTAGAATCGTCGTACCTAAATCCACTCATCGTGCTGCTACTAGCCTTATGACGTGGATTTCATGGCTGAGTGATATTCCATTTTACATGAGGACCACAACTTCTTTATCCATTTTTCGCTTTCCTAGGATATTTAAGGTGTAATGAAGTGGGGGTTCTTGTCAACAGAGCAGCCCTAAACTTTGGGGTGCCTGTGTCTTGCTGATTTTTAGTTTTCCCAATTTATACGCCCATGAGTGGAAGTGCCCTATGCTCTCCAAGCTGTGTTTTTTAGATATTTCAGAACACACCGTATACTTCTCCAGAGTGGCTGTTGGCAATTTACATCCCACCCATCAGCGTAGCAAGGCTCCCATTTCTCCATGGCCGGTCCTGCATTTCTGGTTTGGACACTTTTTTCCGCATGGCCCTTTTGCCCGCTGGGAAGCGAGACTTCTTTGGAGCGCTGATTGGCCTTTCCAGGTTGCTTGGTTGGCCAAAAAGGGCATCATTGTCCACGTTTTGCCGCTTTTCATGTGCTTTCAAGGCGATTCGAATCTACCTCCTGAAATCTGTTCCTGCAATTCTGCCTTGCTTTCAAAGCCTCTTCGTTGCCTTCCCTTAATATATTTGTGGACGAGAGGTATCATTTAAAACTCTGCAGGTTTGTGAATTGCAGTGCCCCTGAGCTCCATTTTTCAACTCGCTTTTTTGGGAGCTGGCCGCAAAAGCGCAGGATTGCTTCAGGCCCTCTTCTGGTTCTGGGGGGCAGGCTGAGCTTGTGCTTAATTCTTCTTCCTGATGGGAAAATAGAGTGACCTGTGCCTGTCCCAACACCTAGAGCTAGTCTCTCATTGGTTCCCCCTCTTCCCGTTCATCCTCAGGACAAATTGCAACCTGTACGGAACAGGAGGTTAAAGGTGCTGATTCTCCAAGGAGGGAGATGGCTAGTAAATCGGCTGGAATGGCGAACCCGAGCAAAGGAGATGAGAAATGAGGTGCGTTTTAGAAACCTTTCCCGATCACACGGTGTACCATCTTCTGGGTTTCTCATGCCTGTTTTCGACGTAGGAAGATGCCCTTGAACCTGGAGATTTGGGACCCATGGGATGGGTACCATGCAGTATTACTTGAAAGGGTCTGCGTTGGCTCACCCAACCTCACCGAACCTCTCAGCCCCAAGAGTGTCCACCCTTATGTCTCAATCAGCTGTGGGTCTAGATATGGTCAATCCAGGTTGCATCACAGCCCCTGAACGAATTTTGTAAGAATTTCTCTCTCTTTCACTGCCTTTGTTTCACGGGTTTTGAAAAGTAATTTATTTTTATAATGGGGTTTAGCTGCTTTTCACGGCTGTGTTTATGCCGCTTTACACCCCCTTGACTCACTTACAGAGAGATATCAATACATAGGTTTGAAGATTCTTACTAGTCAGATATATTCTTGTGCGGTGAATAGGGGGTGTTGAGTCCAGTTCACTGAAAAAGGAATAGGTCTTGTCTCTTACATATTGGGTTTATGGAACGGTATCGGAGCTAATTTGAAACCCTTGTTTTATGCATCACCCCACCTCACCTTTCCCGTTCAGCAGCCATAGTGTGTTTTCTGAACGTGTGACTCTGTTCTGTTTTGTAATTCAGTTCAAGTGTAGCGGTTTTTACATTCCCTCTCTAAGTGATATCTTATGATAAGTGTCTTTTTCTGTGTGACTTATTTCACTTAGAATCGTCGTACCTAAATCCACTCATCGTGCTGCTACTAGCCTTATGACGTGGATTTCATGGCTGAGTGATATTCCATTGTACATGAGGACCACCACTTCTTTATCCATTTTTCGCTTTCCTAGGATATTTAAGGTGTAATGAAGTGGGGGTTCTTGTCAACAGAGCAGCCCTAAACTTTGGGGTGCCTGTGTCTTGCTGATTTTTAGTTTTCCCAATTTGTACGCCCATGAGTGGAAGTGCCCTATGCTCTCCAAGCTGTGTTTTTTAGATGTTTCAGAACACACCGTACACTTCTCCAGAGTGGCTGTTGGCAAGTTACATCCCACCCATCAGCGTAGCAAGGCTCCCATTTCTCCATGGCCGGTCCTGCATTTCTGGTTTGGACACTTTTTTCCGCATGGCCCTTTTGCCCGCTGGGAAGCGAGACTTCTTTGGAGCGCTGATTGGCCTTTCCAGGTTGCTTGGTTGGCCAAAAAGGGCGTATGCGTTTTTTCCTGAATATATTCAGGAAAAAACGCATACGCCCTTTTTGGCCAAGGGCATCATTGTCCACGTTTTGCCGCTTTTCATGTGCTTTCAAGGCGATTCGAATCTACCTCCTGAAATCTGTTTCCTGCAATTCTGCCTTGCTTTCAAAGCCTCTTCGTTGCCTTCCCTTAATATATTTGTGGACGAGAGGTATCATTTAAAACTCTGCAGGTTTGTGAATTGCAGTGCCCCTGAGCTCCATTTTTCAACTCGCTTTTTTGGGAGCTGGCCGCAAAAGCGCAGGATTGCTTCAGGCCCTCTTCTGGTTCTGGGGGGCAGGCTGAGCTTGTGCTTAATTCTTCTTCCTGATGGGAAAATAGAGTGACCTGTGCCTGTCCCAACACCTAGAGCTAGTCTCTCATTGGTTCCCCCTCTTCCCGTTCATCCTCAGGACAAATTGCAACCTGTATGGAACAGGAGGTTAAAGGTGCTGATTCTCCAAGGAGGGAGATGGCTAGTAAATCGGCTGGAATGGCGAACCCGAGCAAAGGAGACGAGAAATGAGGTGCGTTTTAGAAACCTTTCCCGATCACACGGTGTACCATCTTCTGGGTTTCTCATGCCTGTTTTCGACGTAGGAAGATGCCCTTGAACCTGGAGATTTGGGACCCATGGGATGGGAACCATGCAGTATTACTTGAAAGGGTCTGCGTTGGCTCACCCAACCTCACCGAACCTCTCAGCCCCAAGAGTGTCCACCCTTATGTCTCAATCAGCTGTGGGTCTAGATATGGTCAATCCAGGTTGCATCACAGCCCCTGAACGAATTTTGTAAGAATTTCTCTCTCTTTCACTGCCTTTGTTTCACGGGTTTTGAAAAGTAATTTATTTTTATAATGGGGTTTAGCTGCTTTTCACGGCTGTGTTTATGCCGCTTTACACCCCCTTGACTCACTTACAGAGAGATATCAATACATAGGTTTGAAGATTCTTACTAGTCAGATATATTCTTGTGCGGTGAATAGGGGGTGTTGAGTCCAGTTCACTGAAAAAGGAATAGGTCTTGTCTCTTACATATTGGGTTTATGGAACGGTATCGGAGCTAATTTGAAACCCTTGTTTTATGCATCACCCCACCTCACCTTTCCCGTTCAGCAGCCATAGTGTGTTTTCTAAACGTGTGACTCTGTTCTGTTTTGCAATTCAGTTCAAGTGTAGCGGTTTTTACATTCCCTCTATAAGTGATATCTTATGATAAGTGTCTTTTTCTGTGTGACTTATTTCACTTAGAATCGTCGTACCTAAATCCACTCATCGTGCTGCTACTAGCCTTATGACGTGGATTTCATGGCTGAGTGATATTCCATTGTACATGAGGACCACCACTTCTTTATCCATTTTTCGCTTTCCTAGGATATTTAAGGTGTAATGAAGTGGGGGTTCTTGTCAACAGAGCAGCCCTAAACTTTGGGGTGCCTGTGTCTTGCTGATTTTTAGTTTTCCCAATTTGTACGCCCATGAGTGGAAGTGCCCTATGCTCTCCAAGCTGTGTTTTTTAGATGTTTCAGAACACACCGTACACTTCTCCAGAGTGGCTGTTGGCAAGTTACATCCCACCCATCAGCGTAGCAAGGCTCCCATTTCTCCATGGCCGGTCCTGCATTTCTGGTTTGGACACTTTTTTCCGCATGGCCCTTTTGCCCGCTGGGAAGCGAGACTTCTTTGGAGCGCTGATTGGCCTTTCCAGGTTGCTTGGTTGGCCAAAAAGGGCGTATGCGTTTTTTCCTGAATATATTCAGGAAAAAACGCATACGCCCTTTTTGGCCAAGGGCATCATTGTCCACGTTTTGCCGCTTTTCATGTGCTTTCAAGGCGATTCGAATCTACCTCCTGAAATCTGTTTCCTGCAATTCTGCCTTGCTTTCAAAGCCTCTTCGTTGCCTTCCCTTAATATATTTGTGGACGAGAGGTATCATTTAAAACTCTGCAGGTTTGTGAATTGCAGTGCCCCTGAGCTCCATTTTTCAACTCGCTTTTTTGGGAGCTGGCCGCAAAAGCGCAGGATTGCTTCAGGCCCTCTTCTGGTTCTGGGGGGCAGGCTGAGCTTGTGCTTAATTCTTCTTCCTGATGGGAAAATAGAGTGACCTGTGCCTGTCCCAACACCTAGAGCTAGTCTCTCATTGGTTCCCCCTCTTCCCGTTCATCCTCAGGACAAATTGCAACCTGTATGGAACAGGAGGTTAAAGGTGCTGATTCTCCAAGGAGGGAGATGGCTAGTAAATCGGCTGGAATGGCGAACCCGAGCAAAGGAGACGAGAAATGAGGTGCGTTTTAGAAACCTTTCCCGATCACACGGTGTACCATCTTCTGGGTTTCTCATGCCTGTTTTCGACGTAGGAAGATGCCCTTGAACCTGGAGATTTGGGACCCATGGGATGGGAACCATGCAGTATTACTTGAAAGGGTCTGCGTTGGCTCACCCAACCTCACCGAACCTCTCAGCCCCAAGAGTGTCCACCCTTATGTCTCAATCAGCTGTGGGTCTAGATATGGTCAATCCAGGTTGCATCACAGCCCCTGAACGAATTTTGTAAGAATTTCTCTCTCTTTCACTGCCTTTGTTTCACGGGTTTTGAAAAGTAATTTATTTTTATAATGGGGTTTAGCTGCTTTTCACGGCTGTGTTTATGCCGCTTTACACCCCCTTGACTCACTTACAGAGAGATATCAATACATAGGTTTGAAGATTCTTACTAGTCAGATATATTCTTGTGCGGTGAATAGGGGGTGTTGAGTCCAGTTCACTGAAAAAGGAATAGGTCTTGTCTCTTACATATTGGGTTTATGGAACGGTATCGGAGCTAATTTGAAACCCTTGTTTTATGCATCACCCCACCTCACCTTTCCCGTTCAGCAGCCATAGTGTGTTTTCTAAACGTGTGACTCTGTTCTGTTTTGTAATTCAGTTCAAGTGTAGGCGGTTTTTACATTCCCTCTCTAAGTGATATCTTATGATAAGTGTCTTTTTCTGTGTGACTTATTTCACTTAGAATCGTCGTACCTAAATCCACTCATCGTGCTGCTACTAGCCTTATGACGTGGATTTCATGGCTGAGTGATATTCCATTTTACATGAGGACCACAACTTCTTTATCCATTTTTCGCTTTCCTAGGATATTTAAGGTGTAATGAAGTGGGGGTTCTTGTCAACAGAGCAGCCCTAAACTTTGGGGTGCCTGTGTCTTGCTGATTTTTAGTTTTCCCAATTTATACGCCCATGAGTGGAAGTGCCCTATGCTCTCCAAGCTGTGTTTTTTAGATATTTCAGAACACACCGTATACTTCTCCAGAGTGGCTGTTGGCAATTTACATCCCACCCATCAGCGTAGCAAGGCTCCCATTTCTCCATGGCCGGTCCTGCATTTCTGGTTTGGACACTTTTTTCCGCATGGCCCTTTTGCCCGCTGGGAAGCGAGACTTCTTTGGAGCGCTGATTGGCCTTTCCAGGTTGCTTGGTTGGCCAAAAAGGGCATCATTGTCCACGTTTTGCCGCTTTTCATGTGCTTTCAAGGCGATTCGAATCTACCTCCTGAAATCTGTTTCCTGCAATTCTGCCTTGCTTTCAAAGCCTCTTCGTTGCCTTCCCTTAATATATTTGTGGACGAGAGGTATCATTTAAAACTCTGCAGGTTTGTGAATTGCAGTGCCCCTGAGCTCCATTTTTCAACTCGCTTTTTTGGGAGCTGGCCGCAAAAGCGCAGGATTGCTTCAGGCCCTCTTCTGGTTCTGGGGGGCAGGCTGAGCTTGTGCTTAATTCTTCTTCCTGATGGGAAAATAGAGTGACCTGTGCCTGTCCCAACACCTAGAGCTAGTCTCTCATTGGTTCCCCCTCTTCCCGTTCATCCTCAGGACAAATTGCAACCTGTACGGAACAGGAGGTTAAAGGTGCTGATTCTCCAAGGAGGGAGATGGCTAGTAAATCGGCTGGAATGGCGAACCCGAGCAAAGGAGATGAGAAATGAGGTGCGTTTTAGAAACCTTTCCCGATCACACGGTGTACCATCTTCTGGGTTTCTCATGCCTGTTTTCGACGTAGGAAGATGCCCTTGAACCTGGAGATTTGGGACCCATGGGATGGGTACCATGCAGTATTACTTGAAAGGGTCTGCGTTGGCTCACCCAACCTCACCGAACCTCTCAGCCCCAAGAGTGTCCACCCTTATGTCTCAATCAGCTGTGGGTCTAGATATGGTCAATCCAGGTTGCATCACAGCCCCTGAACGAATTTTGTAAGAATTTCTCTCTCTTTCACTGCCTTTGTTTCACGGGTTTTGAAAAGTAATTTATTTTTATAATGGGGTTTAGCTGCTTTTCACGGCTGTGTTTATGCCGCTTTACACCCCCTTGACTCACTTACAGAGAGATATCAATACATAGGTTTGAAGATTCTTACTAGTCAGATATATTCTTGTGCGGTGAATAGGGGGTGTTGAGTCCAGTTCACTGAAAAAGGAATAGGTCTTGTCTCTTACATATTGGGTTTATGGAACGGTATCTGAGCTAATTTGAAACCCTTGTTTTATGCATCACCCCACCTCACCTTTCCCGTTCAGCAGCCATAGTGTGTTTTCTGAACGTGTGACTCTGTTCTGTTTTGTAATTCAGTTCAAGTGTAGCGGTTTTTACATTCCCTCTCTAAGTGATATCTTATGATAAGTGTCTTTTTCTGTGTGACTTATTTCACTTAGAATCGTCGTACCTAAATCCACTCATCGTGCTGCTACTAGCCTTATGACGTGGATTTCATGGCTGAGTGATATTCCATTGTACATGAGGACCACCACTTCTTTATCCATTTTTCGCTTTCCTAGGATATTTAAGGTGTAATGAAGTGGGGGTTCTTGTCAACAGAGCAGCCCTAAACTTTGGGGTGCCTGTGTCTTGCTGATTTTTAGTTTTCCCAATTTGTACGCCCATGAGTGGAAGTGCCCTATGCTCTCCAAGCTGTGTTTTTTAGATGTTTCAGAACACACCGTACACTTCTCCAGAGTGGCTGTTGGCAAGTTACATCCCACCCATCAGCGTAGCAAGGCTCCCATTTCTCCATGGCCGGTCCTGCATTTCTGGTTTGGACACTTTTTTCCGCATGGCCCTTTTGCCCGCTGGGAAGCGAGACTTCTTTGGAGCGCTGATTGGCCTTTCCAGGTTGCTTGGTTGGCCAAAAAGGGCGTATGCGTTTTTTCCTGAATATATTCAGGAAAAAACGCATACGCCCTTTTTGGCCAAGGGCATCATTGTCCACGTTTTGCCGCTTTTCATGTGCTTTCAAGGCGATTCGAATCTACCTCCTGAAATCTGTTTCCTGCAATTCTGCCTTGCTTTCAAAGCCTCTTCGTTGCCTTCCCTTAATATATTTGTGGACGAGAGGTATCATTTAAAACTCTGCAGGTTTGTGAATTGCAGTGCCCCTGAGCTCCATTTTTCAACTCGCTTTTTTGGGAGCTGGCCGCAAAAGCGCAGGATTGCTTCAGGCCCTCTTCTGGTTCTGGGGGGCAGGCTGAGCTTGTGCTTAATTCTTCTTCCTGATGGGAAAATAGAGTGACCTGTGCCTGTCCCAACACCTAGAGCTAGTCTCTCATTGGTTCCCCCTCTTCCCGTTCATCCTCAGGACAAATTGCAACCTGTATGGAACAGGAGGTTAAAGGTGCTGATTCTCCAAGGAGGGAGATGGCTAGTAAATCGGCTGGAATGGCGAACCCGAGCAAAGGAGATGAGAAATGAGGTGCGTTTTAGAAACCTTTCCCGATCACACGGTGTACCATCTTCTGGGTTTCTCATGCCTGTTTTCGACGTAGGAAGATGCCCTTGAACCTGGAGATTTGGGACCCATGGGATGGGTACCATGCAGTATTACTTGAAAGGGTCTGCGTTGGCTCACCCAACCTCACCGAACCTCTCAGCCCCAAGAGTGTCCACCCTTATGTCTCAATCAGCTGTGGGTCTAGATATGGTCAATCCAGGTTGCATCACAGCCCCTGAACGAATTTTGTAAGAATTTCTCTCTCTTTCACTGCCTTTGTTTCACGGGTTTTGAAAAGTAATTTATTTTTATAATGGGGTTTAGCTGCTTTTCACGGCTGTGTTTATGCCGCTTTACACCCCCTTGACTCACTTACAGAGAGATATCAATACATAGGTTTGAAGATTCTTACTAGTCAGATATATTCTTGTGCGGTGAATAGGGGGTGTTGAGTCCAGTTCACTGAAAAAGGAATAGGTCTTGTCTCTTACATATTGGGTTTATGGAACGGTATCGGAGCTAATTTGAAACCCTTGTTTTATGCATCACCCCACCTCACCTTTCCCGTTCAGCAGCCATAGTGTGTTTTCTGAACGTGTGACTCTGTTCTGTTTTGTAATTCAGTTCAAGTGTAGCGGTTTTTACATTCCCTCTCTAAGTGATATCTTATGATAAGTGTCTTTTTCTGTGTGACTTATTTCACTTAGAATCGTCGTACCTAAATCCACTCATCGTGCTGCTACTAGCCTTATGACGTGGATTTCATGGCTGAGTGATATTCCATTGTACATGAGGACCACCACTTCTTTATCCATTTTTCGCTTTCCTAGGATATTTAAGGTGTAATGAAGTGGGGGTTCTTGTCAACAGAGCAGCCCTAAACTTTGGGGTGCCTGTGTCTTGCTGATTTTTAGTTTTCCCAATTTGTACGCCCATGAGTGGAAGTGCCCTATGCTCTCCAAGCTGTGTTTTTTAGATGTTTCAGAACACACCGTACACTTCTCCAGAGTGGCTGTTGGCAAGTTACATCCCACCCATCAGCGTAGCAAGGCTCCCATTTCTCCATGGCCGGTCCTGCATTTCTGGTTTGGACACTTTTTTCCGCATGGCCCTTTTGCCCGCTGGGAAGCGAGACTTCTTTGGAGCGCTGATTGGCCTTTCCAGGTTGCTTGGTTGGCCAAAAAGGGCGTATGCGTTTTTTCCTGAATATATTCAGGAAAAAACGCATACGCCCTTTTTGGCCAAGGGCATCATTGTCCACGTTTTGCCGCTTTTCATGTGCTTTCAAGGCGATTCGAATCTACCTCCTGAAATCTGTTTCCTGCAATTCTGCCTTGCTTTCAAAGCCTCTTCGTTGCCTTCCCTTAATATATTTGTGGACGAGAGGTATCATTTAAAACTCTGCAGGTTTGTGAATTGCAGTGCCCCTGAGCTCCATTTTTCAACTCGCTTTTTTGGGAGCTGGCCGCAAAAGCGCAGGATTGCTTCAGGCCCTCTTCTGGTTCTGGGGGGCAGGCTGAGCTTGTGCTTAATTCTTCTTCCTGATGGGAAAATAGAGTGACCTGTGCCTGTCCCAACACCTAGAGCTAGTCTCTCATTGGTTCCCCCTCTTCCCGTTCATCCTCAGGACAAATTGCAACCTGTATGGAACAGGAGGTTAAAGGTGCTGATTCTCCAAGGAGGGAGATGGCTAGTAAATCGGCTGGAATGGCGAACCCGAGCAAAGGAGACGAGAAATGAGGTGCGTTTTAGAAACCTTTCCCGATCACACGGTGTACCATCTTCTGGGTTTCTCATGCCTGTTTTCGACGTAGGAAGATGCCCTTGAACCTGGAGATTTGGGACCCATGGGATGGGAACCATGCAGTATTACTTGAAAGGGTCTGCGTTGGCTCACCCAACCTCACCGAACCTCTCAGCCCCAAGAGTGTCCACCCTTATGTCTCAATCAGCTGTGGGTCTAGATATGGTCAATCCAGGTTGCATCACAGCCCCTGAACGAATTTTGTAAGAATTTCTCTCTCTTTCACTGCCTTTGTTTCACGGGTTTTGAAAAGTAATTTATTTTTATAATGGGGTTTAGCTGCTTTTCACGGCTGTGTTTATGCCGCTTTACACCCCCTTGACTCACTTACAGAGAGATATCAATACATAGGTTTGAAGATTCTTACTAGTCAGATATATTCTTGTGCGGTGAATAGGGGGTGTTGAGTCCAGTTCACTGAAAAAGGAATAGGTCTTGTCTCTTACATATTGGGTTTATGGAACGGTATCGGAGCTAATTTGAAACCCTTGTTTTATGCATCACCCCACCTCACCTTTCCCGTTCAGCAGCCATAGTGTGTTTTCTAAACGTGTGACTCTGTTCTGTTTTGCAATTCAGTTCAAGTGTAGCGGTTTTTACATTCCCTCTATAAGTGATATCTTATGATAAGTGTCTTTTTCTGTGTGACTTATTTCACTTAGAATCGTCGTACCTAAATCCACTCATCGTGCTGCTACTAGCCTTATGACGTGGATTTCATGGCTGAGTGATATTCCATTGTACATGAGGACCACCACTTCTTTATCCATTTTTCGCTTTCCTAGGATATTTAAGGTGTAATGAAGTGGGGGTTCTTGTCAACAGAGCAGCCCTAAACTTTGGGGTGCCTGTGTCTTGCTGATTTTTAGTTTTCCCAATTTGTACGCCCATGAGTGGAAGTGCCCTATGCTCTCCAAGCTGTGTTTTTTAGATGTTTCAGAACACACCGTACACTTCTCCAGAGTGGCTGTTGGCAAGTTACATCCCACCCATCAGCGTAGCAAGGCTCCCATTTCTCCATGGCCGGTCCTGCATTTCTGGTTTGGACACTTTTTTCCGCATGGCCCTTTTGCCCGCTGGGAAGCGAGACTTCTTTGGAGCGCTGATTGGCCTTTCCAGGTTGCTTGGTTGGCCAAAAAGGGCGTATGCGTTTTTTCCTGAATATATTCAGGAAAAAACGCATACGCCCTTTTTGGCCAAGGGCATCATTGTCCACGTTTTGCCGCTTTTCATGTGCTTTCAAGGCGATTCGAATCTACCTCCTGAAATCTGTTTCCTGCAATTCTGCCTTGCTTTCAAAGCCTCTTCGTTGCCTTCCCTTAATATATTTGTGGACGAGAGGTATCATTTAAAACTCTGCAGGTTTGTGAATTGCAGTGCCCCTGAGCTCCATTTTTCAACTCGCTTTTTTGGGAGCTGGCCGCAAAAGCGCAGGATTGCTTCAGGCCCTCTTCTGGTTCTGGGGGGCAGGCTGAGCTTGTGCTTAATTCTTCTTCCTGATGGGAAAATAGAGTGACCTGTGCCTGTCCCAACACCTAGAGCTAGTCTCTCATTGGTTCCCCCTCTTCCCGTTCATCCTCAGGACAAATTGCAACCTGTATGGAACAGGAGGTTAAAGGTGCTGATTCTCCAAGGAGGGAGATGGCTAGTAAATCGGCTGGAATGGCGAACCCGAGCAAAGGAGACGAGAAATGAGGTGCGTTTTAGAAACCTTTCCCGATCACACGGTGTACCATCTTCTGGGTTTCTCATGCCTGTTTTCGACGTAGGAAGATGCCCTTGAACCTGGAGATTTGGGACCCATGGGATGGGAACCATGCAGTATTACTTGAAAGGGTCTGCGTTGGCTCACCCAACCTCACCGAACCTCTCAGCCCCAAGAGTGTCCACCCTTATGTCTCAATCAGCTGTGGGTCTAGATATGGTCAATCCAGGTTGCATCACAGCCCCTGAACGAATTTTGTAAGAATTTCTCTCTCTTTCACTGCCTTTGTTTCACGGGTTTTGAAAAGTAATTTATTTTTATAATGGGGTTTAGCTGCTTTTCACGGCTGTGTTTATGCCGCTTTACACCCCCTTGACTCACTTACAGAGAGATATCAATACATAGGTTTGAAGATTCTTACTAGTCAGATATATTCTTGTGCGGTGAATAGGGGGTGTTGAGTCCAGTTCACTGAAAAAGGAATAGGTCTTGTCTCTTACATATTGGGTTTATGGAACGGTATCGGAGCTAATTTGAAACCCTTGTTTTATGCATCACCCCACCTCACCTTTCCCGTTCAGCAGCCATAGTGTGTTTTCTAAACGTGTGACTCTGTTCTGTTTTGTAATTCAGTTCAAGTGTAGGCGGTTTTTACATTCCCTCTCTAAGTGATATCTTATGATAAGTGTCTTTTTCTGTGTGACTTATTTCACTTAGAATCGTCGTACCTAAATCCACTCATCGTGCTGCTACTAGCCTTATGACGTGGATTTCATGGCTGAGTGATATTCCATTTTACATGAGGACCACAACTTCTTTATCCATTTTTCGCTTTCCTAGGATATTTAAGGTGTAATGAAGTGGGGGTTCTTGTCAACAGAGCAGCCCTAAACTTTGGGGTGCCTGTGTCTTGCTGATTTTTAGTTTTCCCAATTTATACGCCCATGAGTGGAAGTGCCCTATGCTCTCCAAGCTGTGTTTTTTAGATATTTCAGAACACACCGTATACTTCTCCAGAGTGGCTGTTGGCAATTTACATCCCACCCATCAGCGTAGCAAGGCTCCCATTTCTCCATGGCCGGTCCTGCATTTCTGGTTTGGACACTTTTTTCCGCATGGCCCTTTTGCCCGCTGGGAAGCGAGACTTCTTTGGAGCGCTGATTGGCCTTTCCAGGTTGCTTGGTTGGCCAAAAAGGGCATCATTGTCCACGTTTTGCCGCTTTTCATGTGCTTTCAAGGCGATTCGAATCTACCTCCTGAAATCTGTTTCCTGCAATTCTGCCTTGCTTTCAAAGCCTCTTCGTTGCCTTCCCTTAATATATTTGTGGACGAGAGGTATCATTTAAAACTCTGCAGGTTTGTGAATTGCAGTGCCCCTGAGCTCCATTTTTCAACTCGCTTTTTTGGGAGCTGGCCGCAAAAGCGCAGGATTGCTTCAGGCCCTCTTCTGGTTCTGGGGGGCAGGCTGAGCTTGTGCTTAATTCTTCTTCCTGATGGGAAAATAGAGTGACCTGTGCCTGTCCCAACACCTAGAGCTAGTCTCTCATTGGTTCCCCCTCTTCCCGTTCATCCTCAGGACAAATTGCAACCTGTACGGAACAGGAGGTTAAAGGTGCTGATTCTCCAAGGAGGGAGATGGCTAGTAAATCGGCTGGAATGGCGAACCCGAGCAAAGGAGATGAGAAATGAGGTGCGTTTTAGAAACCTTTCCCGATCACACGGTGTACCATCTTCTGGGTTTCTCATGCCTGTTTTCGACGTAGGAAGATGCCCTTGAACCTGGAGATTTGGGACCCATGGGATGGGTACCATGCAGTATTACTTGAAAGGGTCTGCGTTGGCTCACCCAACCTCACCGAACCTCTCAGCCCCAAGAGTGTCCACCCTTATGTCTCAATCAGCTGTGGGTCTAGATATGGTCAATCCAGGTTGCATCACAGCCCCTGAACGAATTTTGTAAGAATTTCTCTCTCTTTCACTGCCTTTGTTTCACGGGTTTTGAAAAGTAATTTATTTTTATAATGGGGTTTAGCTGCTTTTCACGGCTGTGTTTATGCCGCTTTACACCCCCTTGACTCACTTACAGAGAGATATCAATACATAGGTTTGAAGATTCTTACTAGTCAGATATATTCTTGTGCGGTGAATAGGGGGTGTTGAGTCCAGTTCACTGAAAAAGGAATAGGTCTTGTCTCTTACATATTGGGTTTATGGAACGGTATCTGAGCTAATTTGAAACCCTTGTTTTATGCATCACCCCACCTCACCTTTCCCGTTCAGCAGCCATAGTGTGTTTTCTGAACGTGTGACTCTGTTCTGTTTTGTAATTCAGTTCAAGTGTAGCGGTTTTTACATTCCCTCTCTAAGTGATATCTTATGATAAGTGTCTTTTTCTGTGTGACTTATTTCACTTAGAATCGTCGTACCTAAATCCACTCATCGTGCTGCTACTAGCCTTATGACGTGGATTTCATGGCTGAGTGATATTCCATTGTACATGAGGACCACCACTTCTTTATCCATTTTTCGCTTTCCTAGGATATTTAAGGTGTAATGAAGTGGGGGTTCTTGTCAACAGAGCAGCCCTAAACTTTGGGGTGCCTGTGTCTTGCTGATTTTTAGTTTTCCCAATTTGTACGCCCATGAGTGGAAGTGCCCTATGCTCTCCAAGCTGTGTTTTTTAGATGTTTCAGAACACACCGTACACTTCTCCAGAGTGGCTGTTGGCAAGTTACATCCCACCCATCAGCGTAGCAAGGCTCCCATTTCTCCATGGCCGGTCCTGCATTTCTGGTTTGGACACTTTTTTCCGCATGGCCCTTTTGCCCGCTGGGAAGCGAGACTTCTTTGGAGCGCTGATTGGCCTTTCCAGGTTGCTTGGTTGGCCAAAAAGGGCGTATGCGTTTTTTCCTGAATATATTCAGGAAAAAACGCATACGCCCTTTTTGGCCAAGGGCATCATTGTCCACGTTTTGCCGCTTTTCATGTGCTTTCAAGGCGATTCGAATCTACCTCCTGAAATCTGTTTCCTGCAATTCTGCCTTGCTTTCAAAGCCTCTTCGTTGCCTTCCCTTAATATATTTGTGGACGAGAGGTATCATTTAAAACTCTGCAGGTTTGTGAATTGCAGTGCCCCTGAGCTCCATTTTTCAACTCGCTTTTTTGGGAGCTGGCCGCAAAAGCGCAGGATTGCTTCAGGCCCTCTTCTGGTTCTGGGGGGCAGGCTGAGCTTGTGCTTAATTCTTCTTCCTGATGGGAAAATAGAGTGACCTGTGCCTGTCCCAACACCTAGAGCTAGTCTCTCATTGGTTCCCCCTCTTCCCGTTCATCCTCAGGACAAATTGCAACCTGTACGGAACAGGAGGTTAAAGGTGCTGATTCTCCAAGGAGGGAGATGGCTAGTAAATCGGCTGGAATGGCGAACCCGAGCAAAGGAGATGAGAAATGAGGTGCGTTTTAGAAACCTTTCCCGATCACACGGTGTACCATCTTCTGGGTTTCTCATGCCTGTTTTCGACGTAGGAAGATGCCCTTGAACCTGGAGATTTGGGACCCATGGGATGGGTACCATGCAGTATTACTTGAAAGGGTCTGCGTTGGCTCACCCAACCTCACCGAACCTCTCAGCCCCAAGAGTGTCCACCCTTATGTCTCAATCAGCTGTGGGTCTAGATATGGTCAATCCAGGTTGCATCACAGCCCCTGAACGAATTTTGTAAGAATTTCTCTCTCTTTCACTGCCTTTGTTTCACGGGTTTTGAAAAGTAATTTATTTTTATAATGGGGTTTAGCTGCTTTTCACGGCTGCGTTTATGCCGCTTTACACCCCCTTGACTCACTTACAGAGAGATATCAATACATAGGTTTGAAGATTCTTACTAGTCAGATATATTCTTGTGCGGTGAATAGGGGGTGTTGAGTCCAGTTCACTGAAAAAGGAATAGGTCTTGTCTCTTACATATTGGGTTTATGGAACGGTATCGGAGCTAATTTGAAACCCTTGTTTTATGCATCACCCCACCTCACGTTTCCCGTTCAGCAGCCATAGTGTGTTTTCTGAACGTGTGACTCTGTTCTGTTTTGTAATTCAGTTCAAGTGTAGCGGTTTTTACATTCCCTCTCTAAGTGATATCTTATGATAAGTTTCTTTTTCTGTGTGACTTATTTCACTTAGAATCGTCGTACCTAAATCCACTCATCGTGCTGCTACTAGCCTTATGACGTGGATTTCATGGCTGAGTGATATTCCATTGTACATGAGGACCACAACTTCTTTATCCATTTTTCTCTTTCCTAGGATATTTAAGGTGTAATGAAGTGGGGGTTCTTGTCAACAGAGCAGCCCTAAACTTTGGGGTGCCTGTGTCTTGCTGATTTTTAGTTTTCCCAATTTATACGCCCATGAGTGGAAGTGCCCTATGCTCTCCAAGCTGTGTTTTTTAGATGTTTCAGAACACACCGTACACTTCTCCAGAGTGGCTGTTGGCAAGTTACATCCCACCCATCAGCGTAGCAAGGCTCCCATTTCTCCATGGCCGGTCCTGCATTTCTGGTTTGGACACTTTTTTCCGCATGGCCCTTTTGCCCGCTGGGAAGCGAGACTTCTTTGGAGCGCTGATTGGCCTTTCCAGGTTGCTTGGTTGCCCAAAAAGGGCGTATGTGTTTTTTCCTGAATATATTCAGGAAAAAACGCATACGCCCTTTTTGGCCAAGGGCATCATTGTCCACGTTTTGCCGCTTTTCATGTGCTTTCAAGGCGATTCGAATCTACCTCCTGAAATCTGTTTCCTGCAATTCTGCCTTGCTTTCAAAGCCTCTTCGTTGCCTTCCCTTAATATATTTGTGGACGAGAAGTATCATTTAAAACTCTGCAGGTTTGTGAATTGCAGTGCCCCTGAGCTCCATTTTTCAACTCGCTTTTTTGGGAGCTGGCCGCAAAAGCGCAGGATTGCTTCAGGCCCTCTTCTGGTTCTGGGGGGCAGGCTGAGCTTGTGCTTAATTCTTCTTCCTGATGGGAAAATAGAGTGACCTGTGCCTGTCCCAACCCCTAGAGCTAGTCTCTCATTGGTTCCCCCTCTTCCCCTTCATCCTCAGGACAAATTGCAACCTGTACGGAACAGGAGGTTAAAGGTGCTGATTCTCCAAGGAGGGAGATGGCTAGTAAATCGGCTGGAATGGCGAACCCGAGCAAAGGAGATGAGAAATGAGGTGCGTTTTAGAAACCTTTCCCGATCACACGGTGTACCATCTTCTGGGTTTCTCATGCCTGTTTTCGACGTAGGAAGATGCCCTTGAACCTGGAGATTTGGGACCCATGGGATGGGTACCATGCAGTATTACTTGAAAGGGTCTGCGTTGGCTCACCCAACCTCACCGAACCTCTCAGCCCCAAGAGTGTCCACCCTTATGTCTCAATCAGCTGTGGGTCTAGATATGGTCAATCCAGGTTGCATCACAGCCCCTGAACGAATTTTGTAAGAATTTCTCTCTCTTTCACTGCCTTTGTTTCACGGGTTTTGAAAAGTAATTTATTTTTATAATGGGGTTTAGCTGCTTTTCACGGCTGTGTTTATGCTGCTTTACACCCCCTTGACTCACTTACAGAGAGATATCAATACATAGGTTTGAAGATTCTTAGTAGTCAGATATATCCTTGTGCGGTGAATAGGGGGTGTTGAGTCCAGTTCACTGAAAAAGGAATAGGTCTTGTCTCTTACATATTGGGTTTATGGAACGGTATCTGAGCTAATTTGAAACCCTTGTTTTATGCATCACCCCACCTCACCTTTCCCGTTCAGCAGCCATAGTGTGTTTCCTAAACGTGGGACTCTGTTCTGTTTTGCAATTCAGTTCAAGTGTAGCGGTTTTTACATTCCCTCTAGAAGTGATATCTTATGATAAGTGTCTTTTTCTGTGTGACTTATTTCACTTAGAATCGGCGTACCTAAATCCACTCATCGTGCTGCTACTAGCCTTATGACGTTGATTTCATGGCTGAGTGATATTCCATTGTACATGAGGACCACAACTTCTTTATCCATTTTTCTCTTTCCTAGGATATTTAAGGTGTAAAGAAGTGGGGGTTCTTGTCCACAGAGCAGCCCTAAACTTTGGGGTGCCTGTGTCTTGCTGATTTTTAGTTTTCCCAATTTATACGCCCATGAGTGGAAGTGCCCTATGCTCTCCAAGCTGTGTTTTTTAGATGTTTCAGGACACACCGTACACTTCTCCAGAGTGGCTGTTGGCAATTTACATCCCACCCATCAGCGTAGCAAGGCTCCCATTTCTCCATGGCCGGTCCTGCATTTCTGGTTTGGACACTTTTTTCCGCATGGCCCTTTTGCCCGCTGGGAAGCGAGACTTCTTTGGAGCGCTGATTGGCCTTTCCAGGTTGCTTGGTTGGCCAAAAAGGGCGTATGCGTTTTTTCCTGAATATATTCAGGAAAAAACGCATACGCCCTTTTTGGCCAAGGGCATCATTGTCCACGTTTTGCCGCTTTTCATGTGCTTTCAAGGCGATTCGAATCTACTTCCTGAAATCTGTTTCCTGCAATTCTGCCTTGCTTTCAAAGCCTCTTCGTTGCCTTCCCTTAATATATTTGTGGACGAGAGGTATCATTTAAAACTCTGCAGGTCTGTGAATTACAGTGACCCTGAGCTCCATTTTTCAACTCGCTTTTTTGGGAGCTGGCCGCAAAAGCGCAGGATTGCTTCAGGCCCTCTTCTGGTTCTGGGGGGCAGGCTGAGCTTGTGCTTAATTCTTCTTCCTGATGGGAAAATAGAGTGACCTGTGCCTGTCCCAACACCTAGAGCTAGTCTCTCATTGGTTCCCCCTCTTCCCCTTCATCCTCAGGACAAATTGCAACCTGTACAGAACAGGAGGTTAAAGGTGCTGATTCTCCAAGGAGGGAGATGGCTAGTAAATCGGCTGGAATGGCGAACCCGAGCAAAGGAGATGAGAAATGAGGTGCGTTTTAGAAACCTTTCCCGATCACACGGTGTACCATCTTCTGGGATTCTCATGCCTGTTTTCGACGTAGGAAGATGCCCTTGAACCTGGAGATTTGGGACCCATGGGATGGGTACCATGCAGTATTACTTGAAAGGGTCTGCGTTGGCTCACCCGACCTCACCGAACCTCTCAGCCCCAAGAGTGTCCACCCTTATGTCGCAATCAGCTGTGGGTCTAGATATGGTCAATCCAGGTTGCATCACAGCCCCTGAACGAATTTTGTAAGAATTTCTCTCTCTTTCACTGCCTTTGTTTCACGGGTTTTGAAAAGTAATTTATTTTTATAATGGGGTTTAGCTGCTTTTCACGGCTGTGTTTATGCCGCTTTACACCCCCTTGACTCACTTACAGAGAGATATCAATACATAGGTTTGAAGATTCTTACTAGTCAGATATATTTTTGTGCGGTGAATAGGGGGTGTTGAGTCCAGTTCACTGAAAAAGGAATAGGTCTTGTCTCTTACATATTGGGTTTATGGAACGGTATCGGAGCTAATTTGAAACCCTTGTTTTATGCATCACCCCACCTCACCTTTCCCGTTCAGCAGCCATAGTGTGTTTTCTGAACGTGTGACTCTGTTCTGTTTTGTAATTCAGTTCAAGTGTAGCGGTTTTTACATTCCCTCTCTAAGTGATATCTTATGATAAGTGTCTTTTTCTGTGTGACTTATTTCACTTAGAATCGTCGTACCTAAATCCACTCATCGTGCTGCTAATAGCCTTATGACGTGGATTTCATGGCTGAGTGATATTCCATTGTACATGAGGACCACCACTTCTTTATCCATTTTTCACTTTCCTAGGATATTTAAGGTGTAATGAAGTGGGGGTTCTTGTCAACAGAGCAGCCCTAAACTTTGGGGTGCCTGTGTCTTGCTGATTTTTAGTTTTCCCAATTTATACGCCCATGAGTGGAAGTGCCCTATGCTCTCCAAGCTGTGTTTTTTAAATGTTTCAGAACACACCGTACACTTCTCCAGAGTGGCTGTTGGCAAGTTACATCCCACCCATCAGCGTAGCAAGGCTCCCATTTCTCCATGGCCGGTCCTGCATTTCTGGTTTGGACACTTTTTTCCGCATGGCCCTTTTGCCCGCTGGGAAGCGAGACTTCTTTGGAGCGCTGATTGGCCTTTCCAGGTTGCTTGGTTGGCCAAAAAGGGCGTATGCGTTTTTTCCTGAATATATTCAGGAAAAAACGCATACGCCCTTTTTGGCCAAGGGCATCATTGTCCACGTTTTGCCGCTTTTCATGTGCTTTCAAGGCGATTCGAATCTACCTCCTGAAATCTGTTTCCTGCAATTCTGCCTTGCTTTCAAAGCCTCTTCGTTGCCTTCCCTTAATATATTTGTGGACGAGAGGTATCATTTAAAACTCTGCCGGTTTGTGAATTGCAGTGCCCCTGAGCTCCATTTTTCAACTCGCTTTTTTGGGAGCTGGCCGCAAAAGCGCAGGATTGCTTCAGGCCCTCTTCTGGTTCTGGGGGGCAGGCTGAGCTTGTGCTTAATTCTTCTTCCTGATGGGAAAATAGAGTGACCTGTGCCTGTCCCAACACCTAGAGCTAGTCTCTCATTGGTTCCCCCTCTTCCCGTTCATCCTCAGGACAAATTGCAACCTGTACGGAACAGGAGGTTAAAGGTGCTGATTCTCCAAGGAGGGAGATGGCTAGTAAATCGGCTGGAATGGCGAACCCGAGCAAAGGAGATGAGAAATGAGGTGCGTTTTAGAAACCTTTCCCGATCACACGGTGTACCATCTTCTGGGTTTCTCATGCCTGTTTTCGACGTAGGAAGATGCCCTTGAACCTGGAGATTTGGGACCCATGGGATGGGTACCATGCAGTATTACTTGAAAGGGTCTGCGTTGGCTCACCCAACCTCACCGAACCTCTCAGCCCCAAGAGTGTCCACCCTTATGTCTCAATCAGCTGTGGGTCTAGATATGGTCAATCCAGGTTGCATCACAGCCCCTGAACGAATTTTGTAAGAATTTCTCTCTCTTTCACTGCCTTTGTTTCACGGGTTTTGAAAAGTAATTTATTTTTATAATGGGGTTTAGCTGCTTTTCACGGCTGTGTTTATGCCGCTTTACACCCCCTTGACTCACTTACAGAGAGATATCAATACATAGGTTTGAAGATTCTTACTAGTCAGATATATTCTTGTGCGGTGAATAGGGGGTGTTGAGTCCAGTTCACTGAAAAAGGAATAGGTCTTGTCTCTTACATATTGGGTTTATGAAACGGTATCGGAGCTAATTTGAAACCCTTGTTTTATGCATCACCCCACCTCACCTTTCCCGTTCAGCAGCCATAGTGTGTTTTCTAAACGTGTGACTCTGTTCTGTTTTGTAATTCAGTTCAAGTGTAGCGGTTTTTACATTCCCTCTCTAAGTGATATCTTATGATAAGTGTCTTTTTCTGTGTGACTTATTTCACTTAGAATCGTCGAACCTAAATCCACTCATCGTGCTGCTACTAGCCTTATGACGTGGATTTCATGGCTGAGTGATATTCCATTGTACATGAGGACCACAACTTCTTTATCCATTTTTCTCTTTCCTAGGATATTTAAGGTGTAATGAAGTGGGGGTTCTTGTCCACAGAGCAGCCCTAAACTTTGGGGTGCCTGTGTCTTGCTGATTTTTAGTTTTCCCAATTTATACGCCCATGAGTGGAAGTGCCCTATGCTCTCCAAGCTGTGTTTTTTAGATGTTTCAGAACACACCGTACACTTCTCCGGAGTGGCTGTTGGCAATTTACATCCCACCCATCAGCGTAGCAAGGCTCCCATTTCTCCATGGCCGGTCCTGCATTTCTGGTTTGGACACTTTTTTCCGCATGGCCCTTTTGCCCGCTGGGAAGCGAGACTTCTTTGGAGCGCTGATTGGCCTTTCCAGGTTGCTTGGTTGGCCAAAAAGGGCGTATGCGTTTTTTCCTGAATATATTCAGGAAAAAACGCATACGCCCTTTTTGGCCAAGGGCATCATTGTCCACGTTTTGCCGCTTTTCATGTGCTTTCAAGGCGATTCGAATCTACCTCCTGAAATCTGTTTCCTGCAATTCTGCCTTGCTTTCAAAGCCTCTTCGTTGCCTTCCCTTAATATATTTGTGGACGAGAGGTATCATTTAAAACTCTGCAGGTTTGTGAATTGCAGTGCCCCTGAGCTCCATTTTTCAACTCGCTTTTGTGGGAGCTGGCCGCAAAAGCGCAGGATTGCTTCAGGCCCTCTTCTGGTTCTGGGGGGCAGGCTGAGCTTGTGCTTAATTCTTCTTCCTGATGGGAAAATAGAGTGACCTGTGCCTGTCCCAACACCTAGAGCTAGTCTCTCATTGGTTCCCCCTCTTCCCGTTCATCCTCAGGACAAATTGCAACCTGTACGGAACAGGAGGTTAAAGGTGCTGATTCTCCAAGGAGGGAGATGGCTAGTAAATCGGCTGGAATGGCGAACCCGAGCAAAGGAGATGAGAAATGAGGTGCGTTTTAGAAACCTTTCCCGATCACACGGTGTACCATCTTCTGGGTTTCTCATGCCTGTTTTCGACGTAGGAAGATGCCCTTGAACCTGGAGATTTGGGACCCATGGGATGGGTACCATGCAGTATTACTTGAAAGGGTCTGCGTTGGCTCACCCAACCTCACCGAACCTCTCAGCCCCAAGAGTGTCCACCCTTATGTCTCAATCAGCTGTGGGTCTAGATATGGTCAATCCAGGTTGCATCACAGCCCCTGAACGAATTTTGTAAGAATTTCTCTCTCTTTCACTGCCTTTGTTTCACGGGTTTTGAAAAGTAATTTATTTTTATAATGGGGTTTAGCTGCTTTTCACGGCTGTGTTTATGCCGCTTTACACCCCCTTGACTCACTTACAGAGAGATATCAATACATAGGTTTGAAGATTCTTACTAGTCAGATGTATTCTTGTGCGGTGAATAGGGGGTATTGAGTCCAGTTCACTGAAAAAGGAATAGGTCTTGTCTCTTACATATTGGGTTTATGGAACGGTATCTGAGCTAATTTGAAACCCTTGTTTTATGCATCACCCCACCTCACCTTTCCCGTTCAGCAGCCATAGTGTGTTTTCTGAACGTGTGACTCTGTTCTGTTTTGTAATTCAGTTCAAGTGTAGCGGTTTTTACATACCCTCTCTAAGTGATATCTTATGATAAGTGTCTTTTTCTGTGTGACTTATTTCACTTAGAATCGTCGTACCTAAATCCACTCATCGTGCTGCTACTAGCCTTATGACGTGGATTTCATGGCTGAGTGATATTCCATTGTACATGAGGACCACCACTTCTTTATCCATTTTTCGCTTTCCTAGGATATTTAAGGTGTAATGAAGTGGGGGTTCTTGTCAACAGAGCAGCCCTAAACTTTGGGGTGCCTGTGTCTTGCTGATTTTTAGTTTTCCCAATTTGTACGCCCATGATTGGAAGTGCCCTATGCTCTCCAAGCTGTGTTTTTTAGATGTTTCAGAACACACCGTACACTTCTCCAGAGTGGCTGTTGGCAAGTTACATCCCACCCATCAGCGTAGCAAGGCTCCCATTTCTCCATGGCCGGTCCTGCATTTCTGGTTTGGACACTTTTTTCCGCATGGCCCTTTTGCCCGCTGGGAAGCGAGACTTCTTTGGAGCGCTGATTGGCCTTTCCAGGTTGCTTGGTTGGCCAAAAAGGGCGTATGCGTTTTTTCCTGAATATATTCAGGAAAAAACGCATACGCCCTTTTTGGCCAAGGGCATCATTGTCCACGTTTTGCCGCTTTTCATGTGCTTTCAAGGCGATTCGAATCTACCTCCTGAAATCTGTTTCCTGCAATTCTGCCTTGCTTTCAAAGCCTCTTCGTTGCCTTCCCTTAATATATTTGTGGACGAGAGGTATCATTTAAAACTCTGCAGGTTTGTGAATTGCAGTGCCCCTGAGCTCCATTTTTCAACTCGCTTTTTTGGGAGCTGGCCGCAAAAGCGCAGGATTGCTTCAGGCCCTCTTCTGGTTCTGGGGGGCAGGCTGAGCTTGTGCTTAATTCTTCTTCCTGATGGGAAAATAGAGTGACCTGTGCCTGTCCCAACACCTAGAGCTAGTCTCTCATTGGTTCCCCCTCTTCCCGTTCATCCTCAGGACAAATTGCAACCTGTACGGAACAGGAGGTTAAAGGTGCTGATTCTCCAAGGAGGGAGATGGCTAGTAAATCGGCTGGAATGGCGAACCCGAGCAAAGGAGATGAGAAATGAGGTGCGTTTTAGAAACCTTTCCCGATCACACGGTGTACCATCTTCTGGGTTTCTCATGCCTGTTTTCGACGTAGGAAGATGCCCTTGAACCTGGAGATTTGGGACCCATGGGATGGGTACCATGCAGTATTACTTGAAAGGGTCTGCGTTGGCTCACCCAACCTCACCGAACCTCTCAGCCCCAAGAGTGTCCACCCTTATGTCTCAATCAGCTGTGGGTCTAGATATGGTCAATCCAGGTTGCATCACAGCCCCTGAACGAATTTTGTAAGAATTTCTCTCTCTTTCACTGCCTTTGTTTCACGGGTTTTGAAAAGTAATTTATTTTTATAATGGGGTTTAGCTGCTTTTCACGGCTGCGTTTATGCCGCTTTACACCCCCTTGACTCACTTACAGAGAGATATCAATACATAGGTTTGAAGATTTTTACTAGTCAGATATATTCTTGTGCGGTGAATAGGGGGTGTTGAGTCCAGTTCACTGAAAAAGGAATAGGTCTTGTCTCTTACATATTGGGTTTATGGAACGGTATCTGAGCTAATTTGAAACCCTTGTTTTATGCATCACCCCACCTCACCTTTCCCGTTCAGCAGCCATAGTGTGTTTTCTGAACGTGTGACTCTGTTCTGTTTTGTAATTCAGTTCAAGTGTAGCGGTTTTTACATTCCCTCTCTAAGTGATATCTTATGATAAGTGTCTTTTTCTGTGTGACTTATTTCACTTAGAATCGTCGTACCTAAATCCACTCATCGTGCTTCTACTAGCCTTATGACGTGGATTTCATGGCTGAGTGATATTCCATTGTACATGAGGACCACCACTTCTTTATCCATTTTTCGCTTTCCTAGGATATTTAAGGTGTAATGAAGTGGGGGTTCTTGTCAACAGAGCAGCCCTAAACTTTGGGGTGCCTGTGTCTTGCTGATTTTTAGTTTTCCCAATTTGTACGCCCATGAGTGGAAGTGCCCTATGCTCTCCAAGCTGTGTTTTTTAGATGTTTCAGAACACACCGTACACTTCTCCAGAGTGGCTGTTGGCAAGTTACATCCCACCCATCAGCGTAGCAAGGCTCCCATTTCTCCATGGCCGGTCCTGCATTTCTGGTTTGGACACTTTTTTCCGCATGGCCCTTTTGCCCGCTGGGAAGCGAGACTTCTTTGGAGCGCTGATTGGCCTTTCCAGGTTGCTTGGTTGGCCAAAAAGGGCGTATGCGTTTTTTCCTGAATATATTCAGGAAAAAACGCATACGCCCTTTTTGGCCAAGGGCATCATTGTCCACGTTTTGCCGCTTTTCATGTGCTTTCAAGGCGATTCGAATCTACCTCCTGAAATCTGTTTCCTGCAATTCTGCCTTGCTTTCAAAGCCTCTTCGTTGCCTTCCCTTAATATATTTGTGGACGAGAGGTATCATTTAAAACTCTGCAGGTTTGTGAATTGCAGTGCCCCTGAGCTCCATTTTTCAACTCGCTTTTTTGGGAGCTGGCCGCAAAAGCGCAGGATTGCTTCAGGCCCTCTTCTGGTTCTGGGGGGCAGGCTGAGCTTGTGCTTAATTCTTCTTCCTGATGGGAAAATAGAGTGACCTGTGCCTGTCCCAACACCTAGAGCTAGTCTCTCATTGGTTCCCCCTCTTCCCGTTCATCCTCAGGACAAATTGCAACCTGTACGGAACAGGAGGTTAAAGGTGCTGATTCTCCAAGGAGGGAGATGGCTAGTAAATCGGCTGGAATGGCGAACCCGAGCAAAGGAGATGAGAAATGAGGTGCGTTTTAGAAACCTTTCCCGATCACACCGTGTACCATCTTCTGGGTTTCTCATGCCTGTTTTCGACGTAGGAAGATGCCCTTGAACCTGGAGATTTGGGACCCATGGGATGGGTACCATGCAGTATTACTTGAAAGGGTCTGCGTTGGCTCACCCAACCTCACCGAACCTCTCAGCCCCAAGAGTGTCCACCCTTATGTCTCAATCAGCTGTGGGTCTAGATATGGTCAATCCAGGTTGCATCACAGCCCCTGAACGAATTTTGTAAGAATTTCTTTCTCTTTCACTGCCTTTGTTTCACGGGTTTTGAAAAGTAATTTATTTTTATAATGGGGTTTAGCTGCTTTTCACGGCTGCGTTTATGCCGCTTTACACCCCCTTGACTCACTTACAGAGAGATATCAATATATAGGTTTGAAGATTCTTACTAGTCAGATATATTCTTGTGCAGTGAATAGGGGGTGATGAGTCCAGTTCACTGAAAAAGGAATAGGTCTTGTCTCTTACATATTGGGTTTATGGAACGGTATCGGAGCTAATTTGAAACCCTTGTTTTATGCATCACCCCACCTCACCTTTCCCGTTCAGCAGCCATAGTGTGTTTTCTAAACGTGTGACTCTGTTCTGTTTTGTAATTCAGTTCAAGTGTAGCGGTTTTTACATTCCCTCTCTAAGTGATATCTTATGATAAGTGTCTTTTTCTGTGTGACTTATTTCACTTAGAATCGTCGTACCTAAATCCACTCATCGTGCTGCTACTAGCCTTATGACGTGGATTTCATGGCTGAGTGATATTCCATTGTACATGAGGACCACCACTTCTTTATCCATTTTTCGCTTTCCTAGGATATTTAAGGTGTAATGAAGTGGGGGTTCTTGTCAACAGAGCAGCCCTAAACTTTGGGGTGCCTGTGTCTTGCTGATTTTTAGTTTTCCCAATTTGTACGCCCATGAGTGGAAGTGCCCTATGCTCTCCAAGCTGTGTTTTTTAGATGTTTCAGAACACACCGTACACTTCTCCAGAGTGGCTGTTGGCAAGTTACATCCCACCCATCAGCATAGCAAGGCTCCCATTTCTCCATGGCCGGTCCTGCATTTCTGGTTTGGACACTTTTTTCCGCATGGCCCTTTTGCCCGCTGGGAAGCGAGACTTCTTTGGAGCGCTGATTGGCCTTTCCAGGTTGCTTGGTTGGCCAAAAAGGGCGTATGCGTTTTTTCCTGAATATATTCAGGAAAAAACGCATACGCCCTTTTTGGCCAAGGGCATCATTGTCCACGTTTTGCCGCTTTTCATGTGCTTTCAAGGCGATTCGAATCTACCTCCTGAAATCTGTTTCCTGCAATTCTGCCTTGCTTTCAAAGCCTCTTCGTTGCCTTCCCTTAATATATTTGTGGACGAGAGGTATCATTTAAAACTCTGCAGGTTTGTGAATTGCAGTGCCCCTGAGCTCCATTTTTCAACTCGCTTTTGTGGGAGCTGGCCGCAAAAGCGCAGGATTGCTTCAGGCCCTCTTCTGGTTCTGGGGGGCAGGCTGAGCTTGTGCTTAATTCTTCTTCCTGATGGGAAAATAGAGTGACCTGTGCCTGTCCCAACACCTAGAGCTAGTCTCTCATTGGTTCCCCCTCTTCCCGTTCATCCTCAGGACAAATTGCAACCTGTACGGAACAGGAGGTTAAAGGTGCTGATTCTCCAAGGAGGGAGATGGCTAGTAAATCGGCTGGAATGGCGAACCCGAGCAAAGGAGATGAGAAATGAGGTGCGTTTTAGAAACCTTTCCCGATCACACAGTGTACCATCTTCTGGGTTTCTCATGCCTGTTTTCGACGTAGGAAGATGCCCTTGAACCTGGAGATTTGGGACCCATGGGATGGGTACCATGCAGTATTACTTGAAAGGGTCTGCGTTGGCTCACCCAACCTCACCGAACCTCTCAGCCCCAAGAGTGTCCACCCTTATGTCTCAATCAGCTGTGGGTCTAGATATGGTCAATCCAGGTTGCATCACAGCCCCTGAACGAATTTTGTAAGAATTTCTCTCTCTTTCACTGCCTTTCTTTCACGGGTTTTGAAAAGTAATTTATTTTTATAATGGGGTTTAGCTGCTTTTCACGGCTGTGTTTATGCCGCTTTACACCCCCTTGACTCACTTACAGAGAGATATCAATACATAGGTTTGAAGATTCTTACTAGTCAGATATATTCTTGTGCGGTGAATAGGGGGTGTTGAGTCCAGTTCACTGAAAAAGGAATAGGTCTTGTCTCTTACATATTGGGTTTATGGAACGGTATCGGAGCTAATTTGAAACCCTTGTTTTATGCATCACCCCACCTCACCTTTCCCGTTCAGCAGCCATAGTGTGTTTTCTAAACGTGTGACTCTGTTCTGTTTTGTAATTCAGTTCAAGTGTAGTGGTTTTTACATTCCCTCTCTAAGTGATATCTTATGATAAGTGTCTTTTTCTGTGTGACTTATTTCACTTAGAATCGTCGTACCTAAATCCACTCATCGTGCTGCTACTAGCCTTATGACGTGGATTTCATGGCTGAGTGATATTCCATTGTACATGAGGACCACAACTTCTTTATCCATTTTTCTCTTTCCTAGGATATTTAAGGTGTAATGAAGTGGGGGTTCTTGTCAACAGAGCAGCCCTAAACTTTGGGGTGCCTGTGTCTTGCTGATTTTTAGTTTTCCCAATTTATACGCCCATGAGTGGAAGTGCCCTATGCTCTCCAAGCTGTGTTTTTTAGATGTTTCAGAACACACCGTACACTTCTCCAGAGTGGCTGTTGGCAAGTTACATCCCACCCATCAGCGTAGCAAGGCTCCCATTTCTCCATGGCCGGTCCTGAATTTCTGGTTTGGACACTTTTTTCCGCATGGCCCTTTTGCCCGCTGGGAAGCGAGACTTCTTTGGAGCGCTGATTGGCCTTTCCAGGTTGCTTGGTTGGCCAAAAAGGGCGTATGCGTTTTTTCCTGAATATATTCAGGAAAAAACGCATACGCCCTTTTTGGCCAAGGGCATCATTGTCCACGTTTTGCCGCTTTTCATGTGCTTTCAAGGCGATTCGAATCTACCTCCTGAAATCTGTTTCCTGCAATTCTGCCTTGCTTTCAAAGCCTCTTCGTTGCCTTCCCTTAATATATTTGTGGACGAGAGGTATCATTTAAAACTCTGCAGGTTTGTGAATTGCAGTGCCCCTGAGCTCCATTTTTCAACTCGCTTTTTTGGGAGCTGGCCGCAAAAGCGCAGGATTGCTTCAGGCCCTCTTCTGGTTCTGGGGGGCAGGCTGAGCTTGTGCTTAATTCTTCTTCCTGATGGGAAAATAGAGTGACCTGTGCCTGTCCCAACACCTAGAGCTAGTCTCTCATTGGTTCCCCCTCTTCCCGTTCATCCTCAGGACAAATTGCAACCTGTACGGAACAGGAGGTTAAAGGTGCTGATTCTCCAAGGAGGGAGATGGCTAGTAAATCGGCTGGAATGGCGAACCCGAGCAAAGGAGATGAGAAATGAGGTGCGTTTTAGAAACCTTTCCCGATCACACGGTGTACCATCTTCTGGGTTTCTCATGCCTGTTTTCGACGTAGGAAGATGCCCTTGAACCTGGAGATTTGGGACCCATGGGATGGGTACCATGCAGTATTACTTGAAAGGGTCTGCGTTGGCTCACCCAACCTCACCGAACCTCTCAGCCCCAAGAGTGTCCACCCTTATGTCTCAATCAGCTGTGGGTCTAGATATGGTCAATCCAGGTTGCATCACAGCCCCTGAACGAATTTTGTAAGAATTTCTCTCTCTTTCACTGCCTTTGTTTCACGGGTTTTGAAAAGTAATTTATTTTTATAATGGGGTTTAGCTGCTTTTCACGGCTGTGTTTATGCCGCTTTACACCCCCTTGACTCACTTACAGAGAGATATCAATACATAGGTTTGAAGATTCTTACTAGTCAGATATATTCTTGTGCGGTGAATAGGGGATGTTGAGTCCAGTTCACTGAAAAAGGAATAGGTCTTGTCTCTTACATATTGGGTTTATGGAACGGTATCGGAGCTAATTTGAAACACTTGTTTTATGCATCACCCCACCTCACCATTCCCGTTCAGCAGCCATAGTGTGTTTTCTAAACGTGTGACTCTGTTCTGTTTTGTAATTCAGTTCAAGTGTAGCGGTTTTTACATTCCCTCTCTAAGTGATATCTTATGATAAGTGTCTTTTTCTGTGTGACTTATTTCACTTAGAATCGTCGTACCTAAATCCACTCATCGTGCTGCTACTAGCCTTATGACGTGGATTTCATGGCTGAGTGATATTCCATTGTACATGAGGACCACCACTTCTTTATCCATTTTTCTCTTTCCTAGGATATTTAAGGTGTAATGAAGTGGGGGTTCTTGTCAACAGAGCAGCCCTAAACTTTGGGGTTCCTGTGTCTTGCTGATTTTAATTTTCCCAATTTGTACGCCCATGAGTGGAAGTGCCCTATGCTCTCCAAGCTGTGTTTTTTAGATGTTTCAGAACACACCGTACACTTCTCCAGAGTGGCTGTTGGCAAGTTACATCCCACCCATCAGCGTAGCAAGGCTCCCATTTCTCCATGGCCGGTCCTGCATTTCTGGTTTGGACACTTTTTTCCGCATGGCCCTTTTGCCCGCTGGGAAGCGAGACTTCTTTGGAGCGCTGATTGGCCTTTCCAGGTTGCTTGGTTGGCCAAAAAGGGCGTATGCGTTTTTTCCTGAATATATTCAGGAAAAAACGCATACGCCCTTTTTGGCCAAGGGCATCATTGTCCACGTTTTGCCGCTTTTCATGTGCTTTCAAGGCGATTCGAATCTACCTCCTGAAATCTGTTTCCTGCAATTCTGCCTTGCTTTCAAAGCCTCTTCGTTGCCTTCCCTTAATATATTTGTGGACGAGAGGTATCATTTAAAACTCTGCAGGTTTGTGAATTGCAGTGCCCCTGAGCTCCATTTTTCAACTCGCTTTTTTGGGAGCTGGCCGCAAAAGCGCAGGATTGCTTCAGGCCCTCTTCTGGTTCTGGGGGGCAGGCTGAGCTTGTGCTTAATTCTTCTTCCTGATGGGAAAATAGAGTGACCTGTGCCTGTCCCAACACCTAGAGCTAGTCTCTCATTGGTTCCCCCTCTTCCCGTTCATCCTCAGGACAAATTGCAACCTGTACGGAACAGGAGGTTAAAGGTGCTGATTCTCCAAGGAGGGAGATGGCTAGTAAATCGGCTGGAATGGCGAACCCGAGCAAAGGAGATGAGAAATGAGGTGCGTTTTAGAAACCTTTCCCGATCACACGGTGTACCATCTTCTGGGTTTCTCATGCCTGTTTTCGACGTAGGAAGATGCCCTTGAACCTGGAGATTTGGGACCCATGGGATGGGTACCATGCAGTATTATTTGAAAGGGTCTGCGTTGGCTCACCCAACCTCACCGAACCTCTCAGCCCCAAGAGTGTCCACCCTTATGTCTCAATCAGCTGTGGGTCTAGATATGGTCAATCCAGGTTGCATCACAGCCCCTGAACGAATTTTGTAAGAATTTCTCTCTCTTTCACTGCCTTTGTTTCACGGGTTTTGAAAAGTAATTTATTTTTATAATGGGGTTTAGCTGCTTTTCACGGCTGTGTTTATGCCGCTTTACACCCCCTTGACTCACTTACAGAGAGATATCAATACATAGGTTTGAAGATTCTTACTAGTCAGATATATTCTTGTGCGGTGAATAGGGGATGTTGAGTCCAGTTCACTGAAAAAGGAATAGGTCTTGTCTCTTACATATTGGGTTTATGGAACGGTATCGGAGCTAATTTGAAACACTTGTTTTATGCATCACCCCACCTCACCTTTCCCGTTCAGCAGCCATAGTGTGTTTTCTAAACGTGTGACTCTGTTCTGTTTTGTAATTCAGTTCAAGTGTAGCGGTTTTTACATTCCCTCTCTAAGTGATATCTTATGATAAGTGTCTTTTTCTGTGTGACTTATTTCACTTAGAATCGTCGTACCTAAATCCACTCATCGTGCTGCTACTAGCCTTATGACGTGGATTTCATGGCTGAGTGATATTCCATTGTACATGAGGACCACCACTTCTTTATCCATTTTTCTCTTTCCTAGGATATTTAAGGTGTAATGAAGTGGGGGTTCTTGTCAACAGAGCAGCCCTAAACTTTGGGGTTCCTGTGTCTTGCTGATTTTAATTTTCCCAATTTGTACGCCCATGAGTGGAAGTGCCCTATGCTCTCCAAGCTGTGTTTTTTAGATGTTTCAGAACACACCGTACACTTCTCCAGAGTGGCTGTTGGCAAGTTACATCCCACCCATCAGCGTAGCAAGGCTCCCATTTCTCCATGGCCGGTCCTGCATTTCTGGTTTGGACACTTTTTTCCGCATGGCCCTTTTGCCCGCTGGGAAGCGAGACTTCTTTGGAGCGCTGATTGGCCTTTCCAGGTTGCTTGGTTGGCCAAAAAGGGCGTATGCGTTTTTTCCTGAATATATTCAGGAAAAAACGCATACGCCCTTTTTGGCCAAGGGCATCATTGTCCACGTTTTGCCGCTTTTCATGTGCTTTCAAGGCGATTCGAATCTACCTCCTGAAATCTGTTTCCTGCAATTCTGCCTTGCTTTCAAAGCCTCTTCGTTGCCTTCCCTTAATATCTTTGTGGACGAGAGGTATCATTTAAAACTCTGCAGGTTTGTGAATTGCAGTGCCCCTGAGCTCCATTTTTCAACTCGCTTTTTTGGGAGCTGGCCGCAAAAGCGCAGGATTGCTTCAGGCCCTCTTCTGGTTCTGGGGGGCAGGCTGAGCTTGTGCTTAATTCTTCTTCCTGATGGGAAAATAGAGTGACCTGTGCCTGTCCCAACACCTAGAGCTAGTCTCTCATTGGTTCCCCCTCTTCCCGTTCATCCTCAGGACAAACTGCAACCTGTACGGAACAGGAGGTTAAAGGTGCTGATTCTCCAAGGAGGGAGATGGCTAGTAAATCGGCTGGAATGGCGAACCCGAGCAAAGGAGATGAGAAATGAGGTGCGTTTTAGAAACCTTTCCCGATCACACGGTGTACCATCTTCTGGGTTTCTCATGCCTGTTTTCGACGTAGGAAGATGCCCTTGAACCTGGAGATTTGGGACCCATGGGATGGGTACCATGCAGTATTACTTGAAAGGGTCTGCGTTGGCTCACCCAACCTCACCGAACCTCTCAGCCCCAAGAGTGTCCACCCTTATGTCTCAATCAGCTGTGGGTCTAGATATGGTCAATCCAGGTTGCATCACAGCCCCTGAACGAATTTTGTAAGAATTTCTCTCTCTTTCACTGCCTTTGTTTCACGGGTTTTGAAAAGTAATTTATTTTTATAATGGGGTTTAGCTGCTTTTCACGGCTGCGTTTATGCCGCTTTACACCCCCTTGACTCACTTACAGAGAGATATCAATATATAGGTTTGAAGATTCTTACTAGTCAGATATATTCTTGTGCGGTGAATAGGGGGTGTTGAGTCCAGTTCACTGAAAAAGGAATAGGTCTTGTCTCTTACATATTGGGTTTATGGAACGGTATCGGAGCTAATTTGAAACCCTTGTTTTATGCATCACCCCACCTCACCTTTCCCGTTCAGCAGCCATAGTGTGTTTTCTGAACGTGTGACTCTGTTCTGTTTTGTAATTCAGTTCAAGTGTAGCGGTTTTTACATTCCCTCTCTAAGTGATATCTTATGATAAGTGTCTTTTTCTGTGTGACTTATTTCACTTAGAATCGTCGTACCTAAATCCACTCATCGTGCTGCTACTAGCCTTATGACGTGGATTTCATGGCTGAGTGATATTCCATTGTACATGAGGACCACAACTTCTTTATCCATTTTTCTCTTTCCTAGGATATTTAAGGTGTAATGAAGTGGGGGTTCTTGTCAACAGAGCAGCCCTAAACTTTGGGGTGCCTGTGTCTTGCTGATTTTTAGTTTTCCCAATTTATACGCCCATGAGTGGAAGTGCCCTATGCTCTCCAAGCTGTGTTTTTTAGATGTTTCAGAACACACCGTACACTTCTCCAGAGTGGCTGTTGGCAAGTTACATCCCACCCATCAGCGTAGCAAGGCTCCCATTTCTCCATGGCCGGTCCTGCATTTCTGGTTTGGACACTTTTTTCCGCATGGCCCTTTTGCCCGCTGGGAAGCGAGACTTCTTTGGAGCGCTGATTGGCCTTTCCAGGTTGCTTGGTTGGCCAAAAAGGGCGTATGCGTTTTTTCCTGAATATATTCAGGAAAAAACGCATACGCCCTTTTTGGCCAAGGGCATCATTGTCCACGTTTTGCCGCTTTTCATGTGCTTTCAAGGCGATTCGAATCTACCTCCTGAAATCTGTTTCCTGCAATTCTGCCTTGCTTTCAAAGCCTCTTCGTTGCCTTCCCTTAATATATTTGTGGACGAGAGGTATCATTTAAAACTCTGCAGGTTTGTGAATTGCAGTGCCCCTGAGCTCCATTTTTCAACTCGCTTTTTTGGGAGCTGGCCGCAAAAGCGCAGGATTGCTTCAGGCCCTCTTCTGGTTCTGGGGGGCAGGCTGAGCTTGTGCTTAATTCTTCTTCCTGATGGGAAAATAGAGTGACCTGTGCCTGTCCCAACACCTAGAGCTAGTCTCTCATTGGTTCCCCCTCTTCCCGTTCATCCTCAGGACAAATTGCAACCTGTACGGAACAGGAGGTTAAAGGTGCTGATTCTCCAAGGAGGGAGATGGCTAGTAAATCGGCCGGAATGGCGAACCCGAGCAAAGGAGATGAGAAATGAGGTGCGTTTTAGAAACCTTTCCTGATCACACGGTGTACCATCTTCTGGGTTTCTCATGCCTGTTTTCGATGTAGGAAGATGCCCTTGAACCTGGAGATTTGGGACCCATGGGATGGGTACCATGCAGTATTACTTGAAAGGGTCTGCGTTGGCTCACCCAACCTCACTGAACCTCTCAGCCCCAAGAGTGTCCACCCTTATGTCTCAATCAGCTGTGGGTCTAGATATGGTCAATCCAGGTTGCATCACAGCCCCTGAACGAATTTTGTAAGAATTTCTCTCTCTTTCACTGCCTTTGTTTCACGGGTTTTGAAAAGTAATTTATTTTTATAATGGGGTTTAGCTGCTTTTCACGGCTGTGTTTATGCCGCTTTACACCCCCTTGACTCACTTACAGAGAAATATCAATACATAGGTTTGAAGATTCTTACTAGTCAGATATATTCTTGTGCGGTGAATAGGGGGTGTTGAGTCCAGTTCACTAAAAAAGGAATAGGTCTTGTCTCTTACATATTGGGTTTATGGAACGGTATCGGAGCTAATTTGAAACCCTTGTTTTATGCATCACCCCACCTCACCTTTCCCGTTCAGCAGCCATAGTGTGTTTTCTGAACGTGTGACTCTGTTCTGTTTTGTAATTCAGTTCAAGTGTAGCGGTTTTTACATTCCCTCTCTAAGTGATATCTTATGATAAGTGTCTTTTTCTGTGTGACTTATTTCACTTAGAATCGTCGTACCTAAATCCACTCATCGTGCTGCTACTAGCCTTATGACGTGGATTTCATGGCTGAGTGATATTCCATTGTACATGAGGACCACCACTTCTTTATCCATTTTTCGCTTTCCTAGGATATTTAAGGTGTAATGAAGTGGGGGTTCTTGTCAACAGAGCAGCCCTAAACTTTGGGGTGCCTGTGTCTTGCTGATTTTTAGTTTTCCCAATTTATACGCCCATGAGTGGAAGTGCCCTATGCTCTCCAAGCTGTGTTTTTTACATGTTTCAGAACACACCGTACACTTCTCCAGAGTGGCTGTTGGCAATTTACATCCCACCCATCAGCGTAGCAAGGCTCCCATTTCTCCATGGCCGGTCCTGCATTTCTGGTTTGGACACTTTTTTCCGCATGGCCCTTTTGCCCGCTGGGAAGCGAGACTTCTTTGGAGCGCTGATTGGCCTTTCCAGGTTGCTTGGTTGGCCAAAAAGGGCGTATGCGTTTTTTCCTGAATATATTCAGGAAAAAACGCATACGCCCTTTTTGGCCAAGGGCATCATTGTCCACGTTTTGCCGCTTTTCATGTGCTTTCAAGGCGATTCGAATCTACCTCCTGAAATCTGTTTCCTGCAATTCTGCCTTGCTTTCAAAGCCTCTTCGTTGCCTTCCCTTAATATATTTGTGGACGAGAGGTATCATTTAAAACTCTGCAGGTTTGTGAATTGCAGTGCCCCTGAGCTCCATTTTTCAACTCGCTTTTTTGGGAGCTGGCCGCCAAAGCGCAGGATTGCTTCAGGCCCTCTTCTGGTTCTGGGGGGCAGGCTGAGCTTGTGCTTAATTCTTCTTCCTGATGGGAAAATAGAGTGACCTGTGCCTGTCCCAACCCCTAGAGCTAGTCTCTCATTGGTTCCCCCTCTTCCCGTTCATCCTCAGGACAAATTGCAACCTGTACGGAACAGGAGGTTAAAGGTGCTGATTCTCCAAGGAGGGAGATGGCTAGTAAATCGGCTGGAATGGCGAACCCGAGCAAAGGAGATGAGAAATGAGGTGCGTTTTAGAAACCTTTCCCGATCACACGGTGTACCATCTTCTGGGTTTCTCATGCCTGTTTTCGACGTAGGAAGATGCCCTTGAACCTGGAGATTTGGGACCCATGGGATGGGTACCATGCAGTATTACTTGAAAGGGTCTGCGTTGGCTCACCCAACCTCACCGAACCTCTCAGCCACAAGAGTGTCCACCCTTATGTCTCAATCAGCTGTGGGTCTAGATATGGTCAATCCAGGTTGCATCACAGCCCCTGAACGAATTTTGTAAGAATTTCTCTCTCTTTCACTGTCTTTGTTTCACGGGTTTTGAAAAGTAATTTATTTTTATAATGGGGTTTAGCTGCTTTTCACGGCTGTGTTTATGCCGCTTTACACCCCCTTGACTCACTTACAGAGAGATATCAATACATAGGTTTGAAGATTCTTACTAGTCAGATATATCCTTGTGCGGTGAATAGGGGGTGTTGAGTCCAGTTCACTGAAAAAGGAATAGGTCTTGTCTCTTACATATTGGGTTTATGGAACGGTATCTGAGCTAATTTGAAACCCTTGTTTTATGCATCACCCCACCTCACCTTTCCCGTTCAGCAGCCATAGTGTGTTTCCTAAACGTGGGACTCTGTTCTGTTTTGCAATTCAGTTCAAGTGTAGCTGTTTTTACATTCCCTCTCTAAGTGATATCTTATGATAAGTGTCTTTTTCTGTGTGACTTATTTCACTTAGAATCGTCGTACCTAAATCCACTCATCGTGCTGCTACTAGCCTTATGACGTTGATTTCATGGCTGAGTGATATTCCATTGTACATGAGGACCACAACTTCTTTATCCATTTTTCTCTTTCCTAGGATATTTAAGGTGTAATGAAGTGGGGGTTCTTGTCCACAGAGCAGCCCTAAACTTTGGGGTGCCTGTGTCTTGCTGATTTTTAGTTTTCCCAATTTATACGCCCATGAGTGGAAGTGCCCTATGCTCTCCAAGCTGTGTTTTTTAGATGTTTCAGGACACACCGTACACTTCTCCAGAGTGGCTGTTGGCAATTTACATCCCACCCATCAGCGTAGCAAGGCTCCCATTTCTCCATGGCCGGTCCTGCATTTCTGGTTTGGACACTTTTTTCCGCATGGCCCTTTTGCCCGCTGGGAAGCGAGACTTCTTTGGAGCGCTGATTGGCCTTTCCAGGTTGCTTGGTTGGCCAAAAAGGGCGTATGCGTTTTTTCCTGAATATATTCAGGAAAAAACGCATACGCCCTTTTTGGCCAAGGGCATCATTGTCCACGTTTTGCCGCTTTTCATGTGCTTTCAAGGCGATTCGAATCTACCTCCTGAAATCTGTTTCCTGCAATTCTGCCTTGCTTTCAAAGCCTCTTCGTTGCCTTCCCTTAATATATTTGTGGACGAGAGGTATCATTTAAAACTCTGCAGGTTTGTGAATTGCAGTGCCCCTGAGCTCCATTTTTCAACTCGCTTTTTTGGGAGCTGGCCGCCAAAGCGCAGGATTGCTTCAGGCCCTCTTCTGGTTCTGGGGGGCAGGCTGAGCTTGTGCTTAATTCTTCTTCCTGATGGGAAAATAGAGTGACCTGTGCCTGTCCCAACCCCTAGAGCTAGTCTCTCATTGGTTCCCCCTCTTCCCGTTCATCCTCAGGACAAATTGCAACCTGTACGGAACAGGAGGTTAAAGGTGCTGATTCTCCAAGGAGGGAGATGGCTAGTAAATCGGCTGGAATGGCGAACCCGAGCAAAGGAGATGAGAAATGAGGTGCGTTTTAGAAACCTTTCCCGATCACACGGTGTACCATCTTCTGGGTTTCTCATGCCTGTTTTCGACGTAGGAAGATGCCCTTGAACCTGGAGATTTGGGACCCATGGGATGGGTACCATGCAGTATTACTTGAAAGGGTCTGCGTTGGCTCACCCAACCTCACCGAACCTCTCAGCCACAAGAGTGTCCACCCTTATGTCTCAATCAGCTGTGGGTCTAGATATGGTCAATCCAGGTTGCATCACAGCCCCTGAACGAATTTTGTAAGAATTTCTCTCTCTTTCACTGTCTTTGTTTCACGGGTTTTGAAAAGTAATTTATTTTTATAATGGGGTTTAGCTGCTTTTCACGGCTGTGTTTATGCCGCTTTACACCCCCTTGACTCACTTACAGAGAGATATCAATACATAGGTTTGAAGATTCTTACTAGTCAGATATATCCTTGTGCGGTGAATAGGGGGTGTTGAGTCAAGTTCACTGAAAAAGGAATAGGTCTTGTCTCTTACATATTGGGTTTATGGAACGGTATCTGAGCTAATTTGAAACCCTTGTTTTATGCATCACCCCACCTCACCTTTCCCGTTCAGCAGCCATAGTGTGTTTCCTAAACGTGGGACTCTGTTCTGTTTTGCAATTCAGTTCAAGTGTAGCTGTTTTTACATTCCCTCTCTAAGTGATATCTTATGATAAGTGTCTTTTTCTGTGTGACTTATTTCACTTAGAATCGTCGTACCTAAATCCACTCATCGTGCTGCTACTAGCCTTATGACGTTGATTTCATGGCTGAGTGATATTCCATTGTACATGAGGACCACAACTTCTTTATCCATTTTTCTCTTTCCTAGGATATTTAAGGTGTAATGAAGTGGGGGTTCTTGTCCACAGAGCAGCCCTAAACTTTGGGGTGCCTGTGTCTTGCTGATTTTTAGTTTTCCCAATTTATACGCCCATGAGTGGAAGTGCCCTATGCTCTCCAAGCTGTGTTTTTTAGATGTTTCAGGACACACCGTACACTTCTCCAGAGTGGCTGTTGGCAATTTACATCCCACCCATCAGCGTAGCAAGGCTCCCATTTCTCCATGGCCGGTCCTGCATTTCTGGTTTGGACACTTTTTTCCGCATGGCCCTTTTGCCCGCTGGGAAGCGAGACTTCTTTGGAGCGCTGATTGGCCTTTCCAGGTTGCTTGGTTGGCCAAAAAGGGCGTATGCGTTTTTTCCTGAATATATTCAGGAAAAAACGCATACGCCCTTTTTGGCCAAGGGCATCATTGTCCACGTTTTGCCGCTTTTCATGTGCTTTCAAGGCGATTCGAATCTACCTCCTGAAATCTGTTTCCTGCAATTCTGCCTTGCTTTCAAAGCCTCTTCGTTGCCTTCCCTTAATATATTTGTGGACGAGAGGTATCATTTAAAACTCTGCAGGTTTGTGAATTGCAGTGCCCCTGAGCTCCATTTTTCAACTCGCTTTTTTGGGAGCTGGCCGCAAAAGCGCAGGATTGCTTCAGGCCCTCTTCTGGTTCTGGGGGGCAGGCTGAGCTTGTGTATAATTCTTCTTCCTGATGGGAAAATAGAGTGACCTGTGCCTGTCCCAACCCCTAGAGCTAGTCTCTCATTGGTTCCCCCTCTTCCCCTTCATCCTCAGGACAAATTGCAACCTGTACAGAACAGGAGGTTAAAGGTGCTGATTCTCCAAGGAGGGAGATGGCTAGTAAATCGGCTGGAATGGCGAACCCGAGCAAAGGAGATGAGAAATGAGGTGCGTTTTAGAAACCTTTCCCGATCACACGGTGTACCATCTTCTGGGTTTCTCATGCCTGTTTTCGACGTAGGAAGATGCCCTTGAACCTGGAGATTTGGGACCCATGGGATGGGTACCATGCAGTATTACTTGAAAGGGTCTGCGTTGGCTCACCCGACCTCACCGAACCTCTCAGCCCCAAGAGTGTCCACCCTTATGTCTCAATCAGCTGTGGGTCTAGATATGGTCAATCCAGGTTGCATCACAGCCCCTGAACGAATTTTGTAAGAATTTCTATCTCTTTCACTGCCTTTGTTTCACGGGTTTTGAAAAGTAATTTATTTTTATAATGGGGTTTAGCTGCTTTTCACGGCTGTGTTTATGCCGCTTTACACCCCCTTGACTCACTTACAGAGAGATATCAATACATAGGTTTGAAGATTCTTACTAGTCAGATATATTCTTGTGTGGTGAATAGGGGGTGTTGAGTCCAGTTCACTGAAAAAGGAATAGGTCTTGTCTCTTACATATTGGGTTTATGGAACGGTATATGAGCTAATTTGAAACCCTTGTTTTATGCATCACCCCACCTCACCTTTCCCGTTCAGCAGCCATAGTGTGTTTTCTGAACGTGTGACTCTGTTCTGTTTTGTAATTCAGTTCAAGTGTAGCGGTTTTTACATTCCCTCTCTAAGTGATATCTTATGATAAGTGTCTTTTTCTGTGTGACTTATTTCACTTAGAATCGTCGTACCTAAATCCACTCATCGTGCTGCTACTAGCCTTATGACGTGGATTTCATGGCTGAGTGATATTCCATTGTACATGAGGACCACCACTTCTTTATCCATTTTTCGCTTTCCTAGGATATTTAAGGTGTAATGAAGTGGGGGTTCTTGTCAACAGAGCAGCCCTAAACTTTGGGGTGCCTGTGTCTTGCTGATTTTTAGTTTTCCCAATTTATACGCCCATGAGTGGAAGTGCCCTATGCTCTCCAAGCTGTGTTTTTTAGATGTTTCAGAACACACCGTACACTTCTCCAGTGTGGCTGTTGGCAAGTTACATCCCACCCATCAGCGTAGCAAGGCTCCCATTTCTCCATGGCCGGTCCTGCATTTCTGGTTTGGACACTTTTTTCCGCATGGCCCTTTTGCCCGCTGGGAAGCGAGACTTCTTTGGAGCGCTGATTGGCCTTTCCAGGTTGCTTGGTTGGCCAAAAAGGGCGTATGCGTTTTTTCCTGAATATATTCAGGAAAAAACGCATACGCCCTTTTTGGCCAAGGGCATCATTGTCCACGTTTTGCCGCTTTTCATGTGCTTTCAAGGCGATTCGAATCTACCTCCTGAAATCTGTTTCCTGCAATTCTGCCTTGCTTTCAAAGCCTCTTCGTTGCCTTCCCTTAATATATTTGTGGACGAGAGGTATCATTTAAAACTCTGCAGGTTTGTGAATTGCAGTGCCCCTGAGCTCCATTTTTCAACTCGCTTTTTTGGGAGCTGGCCGCAAAAGCGCAGGATTGCTTCAGGCCCTCTTCTGGTTCTGGGGGGCAGGCTGAGCTTGTGCTTAATTCTTCTTCCTGATGGGAAAATAGAGTGACCTGTGCCTGTCCCAACACCTAGAGCTAGTCTCTCATTGGTTCCCCCTCTTCCCGTTCATCCTCAGGACAAATTGCAACCTGTACGGAACAGGAGGTTAAAGGTGCTGATTCTCCAAGGAGGGAGATGGCTAGTAAATCGGCTGGAATGGCGAACCCGAGCAAAGGAGATGAGAAATGAGGTGCGTTTTAGAAACCTTTCCCGATCACACGGTGTACCATCTTCTGGGTTTCTCATGCCTGTTTTCGACGTAGGAAGATGCCCTTGAACCTGGAGATTTGGGACCCATGGGATGGGTACCATGCAGTATTACTTGAAAGGGTCTGCGTTGGCTCACCCAACCTCACCGAACCTCTCAGCCCCAAGAGTGTCCACCCTTATGTCTCAATCAGCTGTGGGTCTAGATATGGTCAATCCAGGTTGCATCACAGCCCCTGAACGAATTTTGTAAGAATTTCTCTCTCTTTCACTGCCTTTGTTTCACGGGTTTTGAAAAGTAATTTATTTTTATAATGGGGTTTAGCTGCTTTTCACGGCTGTGTTTATGCCGCTTTACACCCCCTTGACTCACTTACAGAGAGATATCAATACATAGGTTTGAAGATTCTTACTAGTCAGATATATTCTTGTGCGGTGAATAGGGGGTGTTGAGTCCAGTTCACTGAAAAAGGAATAGGTCTTGTCTCTTACATATTGGGTTTATGGAACGGTATCGGAGCTAATTTGAAACCCTTGTTTTATGCATCACCCCACCTCACCTTTCCCGTTCAGCAGCCATAGTGTGTTTTCTAAACGTGTGACTCTGTTCTGTTTTGTAATTCAGTTCAAGTGTAGCGGTTTTTACATTCCCTCTCTAAGTGATATCTTATGATAAGTGTCTTTTTCTGTGTGACTTATTTCACTTAGAATCGTCGTACCTAAATCCACTCATCGTGCTGCTACTAGCCTTATGACGTGGATTTCATGGCTGAGTGATATTCCATTGTACATGAGGACCACAACTTCTTTATCCATTTTTCTCTTTCCTAGGATATTTAAGGTGTAATGAAGTGGGGGTTCTTGTCAACAGAGCAGCCCTAAACTTTGGGGTGCCTGTGTCTTGCTGATTTTTAGTTTTCCCAATTTATACGCCCATGAGTGGAAGTGCCCTATGCTCTCCAAGCTGTGTTTTTTAGATGTTTCAGAACACACCGTACACTTCTCCAGAGTGGCTGTTGGCAAGTTACATCCCACCCATCAGCGTAGCAAGGCTCCCATTTCTCCATGGCCGGTCCTGCATTTCTGGTTTGGACACTTTTTTCCGCATGGCCCTTTTGCCCGCTGGGAAGCGAGACTTCTTTCGAGCGCTGATTGGCCTTTCCAGGTTGCTTGGTTGGCCAAAAAGGGCGTATGCGTTTTTTCCTGAATATATTCAGGAAAAAACGCATACGCCCTTTTTGGCCAAGGGCATCATTGTCCACGTTTTGCCGCTTTTCATGTGCTTTCAAGGCGATTCGAATCTACCTCCTGAAATCTGTTTCCTGCAATTCTGCCTTGCTTTCAAAGCCTCTTCGTTGCCTTCCCTTAATATATTTGTGGACGAGAGGTATCATTTAAAACTCTGCAGGTTTGTGAATTGCAGTGCCCCTGAGCTCCATTTTTCAACTCGCTTTTTTGGGAGCTGGCCGCAAAAGCGCAGGATTGCTTCAGGCCCTCTTCTGGTTCTGGGGGGCAGGCTGAGCTTGTGCATAATTCTTCTTCCTGATGGGAAAATAGAGTGACCTGTGCCTGTCCCAACCCCTAGAGCTAGTCTCTCATTGGTTCCCCCTCTTCCCCTTCATCCTCAGGACAAATTGCAACCTGTACAGAACAGGAGGTTAAAGGTGCTGATTCTCCAAGGAGGGAGATGGCTAGTAAATCGGCTGGAATGGCGAACCCGAGCAAAGGAGATGAGAAATGAGGTGCGTTTTAGAAACCATTCCCGATCACACGGTGTACCATCTTCTGGGTTTCTCATGCCTGTTTTCGACGTAGGAAGATGCCCTTGAACCTGGAGATTTGGGACCCATGGGATGGGTACCATGCAGTATTACTTGAAAGGGTCTGCGTTGGCTCACCCGACCTCACCGAACCTCTCAGCCCCAAGAGTGTCCACCCTTATGTCTCAATCAGCTGTGGGTCTAGATATGGTCAATCCAGGTTGCATCACAGCCCCTGAACGAATTTTGTAAGAATTTCTCTCTCTTTCACTGCCTTTGTTTCACGGGTTTTGAAAAGTAATTTATTTTTATAATGGGGTTTAGCTGCTTTTCACGGCTGTGTTTATGCCGCTTTACACCCCCTTGACTCACTTACAGAGAGATATCAATACATAGGTTTGAAGATTCTTACTAGTCAGATATATTCTTGTGCGGTGAATAGGGGGTGTTGAGTCCAGTTCACTGAAAAAGGAATAGGTCTTGTCTCTTACATATTGGGTTTATGGAACGGTATCTGAGCTAATTTGAAACCCTTGCTTTATGCATCACCCCACCTCACCTTTCCCGTTCAGCAGCCATAGTGTGTTTTCTGAACGTGTGACTCTGTTCTGTTTTGTAATTCAGTTCAAGTGTAGCGGTTTTTACATTCCCTCTCTAAGTGATATCTTATGATAAGTGTCTTTTTCTGTGTGACTTATTTCACTTAGAATCGTCGTACCTAAATCCACTCATCGTGCTGCTACTAGCCTTATGACGTGGATTTCATGGCTGAGTGATATTCCATTGTACATGAGGACCACCACTTCTTTATCCATTTTTCGCTTTCCTAGGATATTTAAGGTGTAATGAAGTGGGGGTTCTTGTCAACAGAGCAGCCCTAAACTTTGGGGTGCCTGTGTCTTGCTGATTTTTAGTTTTCCCAATTTATACGCCCATGAGTGGAAGTGCCCTATGCTCTCCAAGCTGTGTTTTTTAGATGTTTCAGAACACACCGTACACTTCTCCAGAGTGGCTGTTGGCAAGTTACATCCCACCCATCAGCGTAGCAAGGCTCCCATTTCTCCATGGCCGGTCCTGCATTTCTGGTTTGGACACTTTTTTCCGCATGGCCCTTTTGCCCGCTGGGAAGCGAGACTTCTTTGGAGCGCTGATTGGCCTTTCCAGGTTGCTTGGTTGGCCAAAAAGGGCGTATGCGTTTTTTCCTGAATATATTCAGGAAAAAACGCATACGCCCTTTTTGGCCAAGGGCATCATTGTCCACGTTTTGCCGCTTTTCATGTGCTTTCAAGGCGATTCGAATCTACCTCCTGAAATCTGTTTCCTGCAATTCTGCCTTGCTTTCAAAGCCTCTTCGTTGCCTTCCCTTAATATATTTGTGGACGAGAGGTATCATTTAAAACTCTGCAGGTTTGTGAATTGCAGTGCCCCTGAGCTCCATTTTTCAACTCGCTTTTTTGGGAGCTGGCCGCAAAAGCGCAGGATTGCTTCAGGCCCTCTTCTGGTTCTGGGGGGCAGGCTGAGCTTGTGCATAATTCTTCTTCCTGATGGGAAAATAGAGTGACCTGTGCCTGTCCCAACCCCTAGAGCTAGTCTCTCATTGGTTCCCCCTCTTCCCCTTCATCCTCAGGACAAATTGCAACCTGTACAGAACAGGAGGTTAAAGGTGCTGATTCTCCAAGGAGGGAGATGGCTAGTAAATCGGCTGGAATGGCGAACCCGAGCAAAGGAGATGAGAAATGAGGTGCGTTTTAGAAACCATTCCCGATCACACGGTGTACCATCTTCTGGGTTTCTCATGCCTGTTTTCGACGTAGGAAGATGCCCTTGAACCTGGAGATTTGGGACCCATGGGATGGGTACCATGCAGTATTACTTGAAAGGGTCTGCGTTGGCTCACCCGACCTCACCGAACCTCTCAGCCCCAAGAGTGTCCACCCTTATGTCTCAATCAGCTGTGGGTCTAGATATGGTCAATCCAGGTTGCATCACAGCCCCTGAACGAATTTTGTAAGAATTTCTCTCTCTTTCACTGCCTTTGTTTCACGGGTTTTGAAAAGTAATTTATTTTTATAATGGGGTTTAGCTGCTTTTCACGGCTGTGTTTATGCCGCTTTACACCCCCTTGACTCACTTACAGAGAGATATCAATACATAGGTTTGAAGATTCTTACTAGTCAGATATATTCTTGTGCGGTGAATAGGGGGTGTTGAGTCCAGTTCACTGAAAAAGGAATAGGTCTTGTCTCTTACATATTGGGTTTATGGAACGGTATCTGAGCTAATTTGAAACCCTTGTTTTATGCATCACCCCACCTCACCTTTCCCGTTCAGCAGCCATAGTGTGTTTTCTGAACGTGTGACTCTGTTCTGTTTTGTAATTCAGTTCAAGTGTAGCGGTTTTTACATTCCCTCTCTAAGTGATATCTTATGATAAGTGTCTTTTTCTGTGTGACTTATTTCACTTAGAATCGTCGTACCTAAATCCACTCATCGTGCTGCTACTAGCCTTATGACGTGGATTTCATGGCTGAGTGATATTCCATTGTACATGAGGACCACCACTTCTTTATCCATTTTTCGCTTTCCTAGGATATTTAAGGTGTAATGAAGTGGGGGTTCTTGTCAACAGAGCAGCCCTAAACTTTGGGGTGCCTGTGTCTTGCTGATTTTTAGTTTTCCCAATTTATACGCCCATGAGTGGAAGTGCCCTATGCTCTCCAAGCTGTGTTTTTTAGATGTTTCAGAACACACCGTACACTTCTCCAGTGTGGCTGTTGGCAAGTTACATCCCACCCATCAGCGTAGCAAGGCTCCCATTTCTCCATGGCCGGTCCTGCATTTCTGGTTTGGACACTTTTTTCCGCATGGCCCTTTTGCCCGCTGGGAAGCGAGACTTCTTTGGAGCGCTGATTGGCCTTTCCAGGTTGCTTGGTTGGCCAAAAAGGGCGTATGCGTTTTTTCCTGAATATATTCAGGAAAAAACGCATACGCCCTTTTTGGCCAAGGGCATCATTGTCCACGTTTTGCCGCTTTTCATGTGCTTTCAAGGCGATTCGAATCTACCTCCTGAAATCTGTTTCCTGCAATTCTGCCTTGCTTTCAAAGCCTCTTCGTTGCCTTCCCTTAATATATTTGTGGACGAGAGGTATCATTTAAAACTCTGCAGGTTTGTGAATTGCAGTGCCCCTGAGCTCCATTTTTCAACTCGCTTTTTTGGGAGCTGGCCGCAAAAGCGCAGGATTGCTTCAGGCCCTCTTCTGGTTCTGGGGGGCAGGCTGAGCTTGTGCTTAATTCTTCTTCCTGATGGGAAAATAGAGTGACCTGTGCCTGTCCCAACCCCTAGAGCTAGTCTCTCATTGGTTCCCCCTCTTCCCGTTCATCCTCAGGACAAATTGCAACCTGTACGGAACAGGAGGTTAAAGGTGCTGATTCTCCAAGGAGGGAGATGGCTAGTAAATCGGCTGGAATGGCGAACCCGAGCAAAGGAGATGAGAAATGAGGTGCGTTTTAGAAACCTTTCCCGATCACACGGTGTACCATCTTCTGGGTTTCTCATGCCTGTTTTCGACGTAGGAAGATGCCCTTGAACCTGGAGATTTGGGACCCATGGGATGGGTACCATGCAGTATTACTTGAAAGGGTCTGCGTTGGCTCACCCAACCTCACCGAACCTCTCAGCCCCAAGAGTGTCCACCCTTATGTCTCAATCAGCTGTGGGTCTAGATATGGTCAATCCAGGTTGCATCACAGCCCCTGAACGAATTTTGTAAGAATTTCTCTCTCTTTCACTGTCTTTGTTTCACGGGTTTTGAAAAGTAATTTATTTTTATAATGGGGTTTAGCTGCTTTTCACGGCTGTGTTTATGCCGCTTTACACCCCCTTGACTCACTTACAGAGAGATATCAATACATAGGTTTGAAGATTCTTACTAGTCAGATATATTCTTGTGCGGTGAATAGGGGGTGTTGAGTCCAGTTCACTGAAAAAGGAATAGGTCTTGTCTCTTACATATTGGGTTTATGGAACGGTATCGGAGCTAATTTGAAACCCTTGTTTTATGCATCACCCCACCTCACCTTTCCCGTTCAGCAGCCATAGTGTGTTTTCTAAACGTGTGACTCTGTTCTGTTTTGTAATTCAGTTCAAGTGTAGCGGTTTTTACATTCCCTCTCTAAGTGATATCTTATGATAAGTGTCTTTTTCTGTGTGACTTATTTCACTTAGAATCGTCGTACCTAAATCCACTCATCGTGCTGCTACTAGCCTTATGACGTGGATTTCATGGCTGAGTGATATTCCATTGTACATGAGGACCACAACTTCTTTATCCATTTTTCTCTTTCCTAGGATATTTAAGGTGTAATGAAGTGGGGGTTCTTGTCAACAGAGCAGCCCTAAACTTTGGGGTGCCTGTGTCTTGCTGATTTTTAGTTTTCCCAATTTATACGCCCATGAGTGGAAGTGCCCTATGCTCTCCAAGCTGTGTTTTTTAGATGTTTCAGAACACACCGTACACTTCTCCAGAGTGGCTGTTGGCAAGTTACATCCCACCCATCAGCGTAGCAAGGCTCCCATTTCTCCATGGCCGGTCCTGCATTTCTGGTTTGGACACTTTTTTCCGCATGGCCCTTTTGCCCGCTGGGAAGCGAGACTTCTTTGGAGCGCTGATTGGCCTTTCCAGGTTGCTTGGTTGGCCAAAAAGGGCGTATGTGTTTTTTCCTGAATATATTCAGGAAAAAACGCATACGCCCTTTTTGGCCAAGGGCATCATTGTCCACGTTTTGCCGCTTTTCATGTGCTTTCAAGGCGATTCGAATCTACCTCCTGAAATCTGTTTCCTGCAATTCTGCCTTGCTTTCAAAGCCTCTTCGTTGCCTTCCCTTAATATATTTGTGGACGAGAGGTATCATTTAAAACTCTGCAGGTTTGTGAATTGCAGTGCCCCTGAGCTCCATTTTTCAACTCGCTTTTTTGGGAGCTGGCCGCAAAAGCGCAGGATTGCTTCCGGCCCTCTTCTGGTTCTGGGGGGCAGGCTGAGCTTGTGCTTAATTCTTCTTCCTGATGGGAAAATAGAGTGACCTGTGCCTGTCCCAACACCTAGAGCTAGTCTCTCATTGGTTCCCCCTCTTTCCGTTCATCCTCAGGACAAATTGCAACCTGTACGGAACAGGAGGTTAAAGGTGCTGATTCTCCAAGGAGGGAGATGGCTAGTAAATCGGCTGGAATGGCGAACCCGAGCAAAGGAGATGAGAAATGAGGTGCGTTTTAGAAACCTTTCCCGATCACACGGTGTACCATCTTCTGGGTTTCTCATGCCTGTTTTCGACGTAGGAAGATGCCCTTGAACCTGGAGATTTGGGACCCATGGGATGGGTACCATGCAGTATTACTTGAAAGGGTCTGCGTTGGCTCACCCAACCTCACCGAACCTCTCAGCCCCAAGAGTGTCCACCCTTATGTCTCAATCAGCTGTGGGTCTAGATATGGTCAATCCAGGTTGCATCACAGCCCCTGAACGAATTTTGTAAGAATTTCTCTCTCTTTCACTGCCTTTGTTTCACGGGTTTTGAAAAGTAATTTATTTTTATAATGGGGTTTAGCTGCTTTTCACGGCTGTGTTTATGCCGCTTTACACCCCCTTGACTCACTTACAGAGAGATATCAATACATAGGTTTGAAGATTCTTACTAGTCAGATATATTCTTGTGCGGTGAATAGGGGGTGTTGAGTCCAGTTCACTGAAAAAGGAATAGGTCTTGTCTCTTACATATTGGGTTTATGGAACGGTATCTGAGCTAATTTGAAACCCTTGTTTTATGCATCACCCCACCTCACCTTTCCCGTTCAGCAGCCATAGTGTGTTTTCTAAACGTGTGACTCTGTTCTGTTTTGTAATTCAGTTCAAGTGTAGCGGTTTTTACATTCCCTCTCTAAGTGATATCTTATGATAAGTGTCTTTTTCTGTGTGACTTATTTCACTTAGAATCGTCGTACCTAAATCCACTCATCGTGCTGCTACTAGCCTTATGACGTGGATTTCATGGCTGAGTGATATTCCATTGTACATGAGGACCACAACTTCTTTATCCATTTTTCTCTTTCCTAGGATATTTAAGGTGTAATGAAGTGGGGGTTCTTGTCAACAGAGCAGCCCTAAACTTTGGGGTGCCTGTGTCTTGCTGATTTTTAGTTTTCCCAATTTATACGCCCATGAGTGGAAGTGCCCTATGCTCTCCAAGCTGTGTTTTTTAGATGTTTCAGAACACACCGTACACTTCTCCAGAGTGGCTGTTGGCAAGTTACATCCCACCCATCAGCGTAGCAAGGCTCCCATTTCTCCATGGCCGGTCCTGCATTTCTGGTTTGGACACTTTTTTCCGCATGGCCCTTTTGCCCGCTGGGAAGCGAGACTTCTTTGGAGCGCTGATTGGCCTTTCCAGGTTGCTTGGTTGGCCAAAAAGGGCGTATGCGTTTTTTCCTGAATATATTCAGGAAAAAACGCATACGCCCTTTTTGGCCAAGGGCATCATTGTCCACGTTTTGCCGCTTTTCATGTGCTTTCAAGGCGATTCGAATCTACCTCCTGAAATCTGTTTCCTGCAATTCTGCCTTGCTTTCAAAGCCTCTTCGTTGCCTTCCCTTAATATATTTGTGGACGAGAGGTATCATTTAAAACTCTGCAGGTTTGTGAATTGCAGTGCCCCTGAGCTCCATTTTTCAACTCGCTTTTTTGGGAGCTGGCCGCAAAAGCGCAGGATTGCTTCAGGCCCTCTTCTGGTTCTGGGGGGCAGGCTGAGCTTGTGCATAATTCTTCTTCCTGATGGGAAAATAGAGTGACCTGTGCCTGTCCCAACCCCTAGAGCTAGTCTCTCATTGGTTCCCCCTCTTCCCCTTCATCCTCAGGACAAATTGCAACCTGTACAGAACAGGAGGTTAAAGGTGCTGATTCTCCAAGGAGGGAGATGGCTAGTAAATCGGCTGGAATGGCGAACCCGAGCAAAGGAGATGAGAAATGAGGTGCGTTTTAGAAACCTTTCCCGATCACACGGTGTACCATCTTCTGGGTTTCTCATGCCTGTTTTCGACGTAGGAAGATGCCCTTGAACCTGGAGATTTGGGACCCATGGGATGGGTACCATGCAGTATTACTTGAAAGGGTCTGCGTTGGCTCACCCAACCTCACCGAACCTCTCAGCCCCAAGAGTGTCCACCCTTATGTCTCAATCAGCTGTGGGTCTAGATATGGTCAATCCAGGTTGCATCACAGCCCCTGAACGAATTTTGTAAGAATTTCTCTCTCTTTCACTGCCTTTGTTTCACGGGTTTTGAAAAGTAATTTATTTTTATAATGGGGTTTAGCTGCTTTTCACGGCTGTGTTTATGCCGCTTTACACCCCCTTGACTCACTTACAGAGAGATATCAATACATAGGTTTGAAGATTCTTACTAGTCAGATATATTCTTGTGCGGTGAATAGGGGGTGTTGAGTCCAGTTCACTGAAAAAGGAATAGGTCTTGTCTCTTACATATTGGGTTTATGGAACGGTATCTGAGCTAATTTGAAACCCTTGTTTTATGCATCACCCCACCTCACCTTTCCCGTTCAGCAGCCATAGTGTGTTTTCTGAACGTGTGACTCTGTTCTGTTTTGTAATTCAGTTCAAGTGTAGCGGTTTTTACATTCCCTCTCTAAGTGATATCTTATGATAAGTGTCTTTTTCTGTGTGACTTATTTCACTTAGAATCGTCGTACCTAAATCCACTCATCGTGCTGCTACTAGCCTTATGACGTGGATTTCATGGCTGAGTGATATTCCATTGTACATGAGGACCACAACTTCTTTATCCATTTTTCGCTTTCCTAGGATATTTAAGGTGTAATGAAGTGGGGGTTCTTGTCAACAGAGCAGCCCTAAACTTTGGGGTGCCTGTGTCTTGCTGATTTTTAGTTTTCCCAATTTATACGCCCATGAGTGGAAGTGCCCTATGCTCTCCAAGCTGTGTTTTTTAGATGTTTCAGAACACACCGTACACTTCTCCAGAGTGGCTGTTGGCAAGTTACATCCCACCCATCAGCGTAGCAAGGCTCCCATTTCTCCATGGCCGGTCCTGCATTTCTGGTTTGGACACTTTTTTCCGCATGGCCCTTTTGCCCGCTGGGAAGCGAGACTTCTTTGGAGCGCTGATTGGCCTTTCCAGGTTGCTTGGTTGGCCAAAAAGGGCGTATGCGTTTTTTCCTGAATATATTCAGGAAAAAACGCATACGCCCTTTTTGGCCAAGGGCATCATTGTCCACGTTTTGCCGCTTTTCATGTGCTTTCAAGGCGATTCGAATCTACCTCCTGAAATCTGTTTCCTGCAATTCTGCCTTGCTTTCAAAGCCTCTTCGTTGCCTTCCCTTAATATATTTGTGGACGAGAGGTATCATTTAAAACTCTGCAGGTTTGTGAATTGCAGTGCCCCTGAGCTCCATTTTTCAACTCGCTTTTTTGGGAGCTGGCCGCAAAAGCGCAGGATTGCTTCAGGCCCTCTTCTGGTTCTGGGGGGCAGGCTGAGCTTGTGCATAATTCTTCTTCCTGATGGGAAAATAGAGTGACCTGTGCCTGTCCCAACCCCTAGAGCTAGTCTCTCATTGGTTCCCCCTCTTCCCCTTCATCCTCAGGACAAATTGCAACCTGTACAGAACAGGAGGTTAAAGGTGCTGATTCTCCAAGGAGGGAGATGGCTAGTAAATCGGCTGGAATGGCGAACCCGAGCAAAGGAGATGAGAAATGAGGTGCGTTTTAGAAACCTTTCCCGATCACACGGTGTACCATCTTCTGGGTTTCTCATGCCTGTTTTCGACGTAGGAAGATGCCCTTGAACCTGGAGATTTGGGACCCATGGGATGGGTACCATGCAGTATTACTTGAAAGGGTCTGCGTTGGCTCACCCGACCTCACCGAACCTCTCAGCCCCAAGAGTGTCCACCCTTATGTCTCAATCAGCTGTGGGTCTAGATATGGTCAATCCAGGTTGCATCACAGCCCCTGAACGAATTTTGTAAGAATTTCTCTCTCTTTCACTGCCTTTGTTTCACGGGTTTTGAAAAGTAATTTATTTTTATAATGGGGTTTAGCTGCTTTTCACGGCTGTGTTTATGCCGCTTTACACCCCCTTGACTCACTTACAGAGAGATATCAATACATAGGTTTGAAGATTCTTACTAGTCAGATATATTCTTGTGCGGTGAATAGGGGGTGTTGAGTCCAGTTCACTGAAAAAGGAATAGGTCTTGTCTCTTACATATTGGGTTTATGGAACGGTATCTGAGCTAATTTGAAACCCTTGTTTTATGCATCACCCCACCTCACCTTTCCCGTTCAGCAGCCATAGTGTGTTTTCTGAACGTGTGACTCTGTTCTGTTTTGTAATTCAGTTCAAGTGTAGCGGTTTTTACATTCCCTCTCTAAGTGATATCTTATGATAAGTGTCTTTTTCTGTGTGACTTATTTCACTTAGAATCGTCGTACCTAAATCCACTCATCGTGCTGCTACTAGCCTTATGACGTGGATTTCATGGCTGAGTGATATTCCATTGTACATGAGGACCACCACTTCTTTATCCATTTTTCGCTTTCCTAGGATATTTAAGGTGTAATGAAGTGGGGGTTCTTGTCAACAGAGCAGCCCTAAACTTTGGGGTGCCTGTGTCTTGCTGATTTTTAGTTTTCCCAATTTATACGCCCATGAGTGGAAGTGCCCTATGCTCTCCAAGCTGTGTTTTTTAGATGTTTCAGAACACACCGTACACTTCTCCAGTGTGGCTGTTGGCAAGTTACATCCCACCCATCAGCGTAGCAAGGCTCCCATTTCTCCATGGCCGGTCCTGCATTTCTGGTTTGGACACTTTTTTCCGCATGGCCCTTTTGCCCGCTGGGAAGCGAGACTTCTTTGGAGCGCTGATTGGACTTTCCAGGTTGCTTGGTTGGCCAAAAAGGGCGTATGCGTTTTTTCCTGAATATATTCAGGAAAAAACGCATACGCCCTTTTTGGCCAAGGGCATCATTGTCCACGTTTTGCCGCTTTTCATGTGCTTTCAAGGCGATTTGAATCTACCTCCTGAAATCTGTTTCCTGCAATTCTGCCTTGCTTTCAAAGCCTCTTCGTTGCCTTCCCTTAATATATTTGTGGACGAGAGGTATCATTTAAAACTCTGCAGGTTTGTGAATTGCAGTGCCCCTGAGCTCCATTTTTCAACTCGCTTTTTTGGGAGCTGGCCGCAAAAGCGCAGGATTGCTTCAGGCCCTCTTCTGGTTCTGGGGGGCAGGCTGAGCTTGTGCTTAATTCTTCTTCCTGATGGGAAAATAGAGTGACCTGTGCCTGTCCCAACCCCTAGAGCTAGTCTCTCATTGGTTCCCCCTCTTCCCGTTCATCCTCAGGACAAATTGCAACCTGTACGGAACAGGAGGTTAAAGGTGCTGATTCTCCAAGGAGGGAGATGGCTAGTAAATCGGCTGGAATGGCGAACCCGAGCAAAGGAGATGAGAAATGAGGTGCGTTTTAGAAACCTTTCCCGATCACACGGTGTACCATCTTCTGGGTTTCTCATGCCTGTTTTCGACGTAGGAAGATGCCCTTGAACCTGGAGATTTGGGACCCATGGGATGGGTACCATGCAGTATTACTTGAAAGGGTCTGCGTTGGCTCACCCAACCTCACCGAACCTCTCAGCCCCAAGAGTGTCCACCCTTATGTCTCAATCAGCTTTGGGTCTAGATATGGTCAATCCAGGTTGCATCACAGCCCCTGAACGAATTTTGTAAGAATTTCTCTCTCTTTCACTGTCTTTGTTTCACGGGTTTTGAAAAGTAATTTATTTTTATAATGGGGTTTAGCTGCTTTTCACGGCTGTGTTTATGCCGCTTTACACCCCCTTGACTCACTTACAGAGAGATATCAATACATAGGTTTGAAGATTCTTACTAGTCAGATATATCCTTGTGCGGTGAATAGGGGGTGTTGAGTCCAGTTCACTGAAAAAGGAATAGGTCTTGTCTCTTACATATTGGGTTTATGGAACGGTATCTGAGCTAATTTGAAACCCTTGTTTTATGCATCACCCCACCTCACCTTTCCCGTTCAGCAGCCATAGTGTGTTTCCTAAACGTGGGACTCTGTTCTGTTTTGCAATTCAGTTCAAGTGTAGCGGTTTTTACATTCCCTCTAGAAGTGATATCTTATGATAAGTGTCTTTTTCTGTGTGAATTATTTCACTTAGAATCGGCGTACCTAAATCCACTCATCGTGCTGCTACTAGCCTTATGACGTTGATTTCATGGCTGAGTGATATTCCATTGTACATGAGGACCACAACTTCTTTATCCATTTTTCTCTTTCCTAGGATATTTAAGGTGTAATGAAGTGGGGTTCTTGTCCACAGAGCAGACCTAAACTTTGGGGTGCCTGTGTCTTGCTGATTTTTAGTTTTCCCAATTTATACGCCCATGAGTGGAAGTGCCCTATGCTCTCCAAGCTGTGTTTTTTAGATGTTTCAGGACACACCGTACACTTCTCCAGAGTGGCTGTTGGCAATTTACATCCCACCCATCAGCGTAGCAAGGCTCCCATTTCTCCATGGCCGGTCCTGCATTTCTGGTTTGGACACTTTTTTCCGCATGGCCCTTTTGCCCGCTGGGAAGCGAGACTTCTTTGGAGCGCTGATTGGCCTTTCCAGGTTGCTTGGTTGGCCAAAAAGGGCGTATGCGTTTTTTCCTGAATATATTCAGGAAAAAACGCATACGCCCTTTTTGGCCAAGGGCATCATTGTCCACGTTTTGCCGCTTTTCATGTGCTTTCAAGGCGATTCGAATCTACCTCCTGAAATCTGTTTCCTGCAATTCTGCCTTGCTTTCAAAGCCTCTTCGTTGCCTTCCCTTAATATATTTGTGGACGAGAGGTATCATTTAAAACTCTGCAGGTTTGTGAATTGCAGCGCCCCTGAGCTCCATTTTTCAACTCGCTTTTTTGGGAGCTGGCCGCAAAAGCGCAGGATTGCTTCAGGCCCTCTTCTGGTTCTGGGGGGCAGGCTGAGCTTGTGCATAATTCTTCTTCCTGATGGGAAAATAGAGTGACCTGTGCCTGTCCCAACACCTAGAGCTAGTCTCTCATTGGTTCCCCCTCTTCCCCTTCATCCTCAGGACAAATTGCAACCTGTACAGAACAGGAGGTTAAAGGTGCTGATTCTCCAAGGAGGGAGATGGCTAGTAAATCGGCTGGAATGGCGAACCCGAGCAAAGGAGATGAGAAATGAGGTGCGTTTTAGAAACCTTTCCCGATCACACGGTGTACCATCTTCTGGGTTTCTCATGCCTGTTTTCGACGTAGGAAGATGCCCTTGAACCTGGAGATTTGGGACCCATGGGATGGGTACCATGCAGTATTACTTGAAAGGGTCTGCGTTGGCTCACCCGACCTCACCGAACCTCTCAGCCCCAAGAGTGTCCACCCTTATGTCTCAATCAGCTGTGGGTCTAGATATGGTCAATCCAGGTTGCATCACAGCCCCTGAACGAATTTTGTAAGAATTTCTCTCTCTTTCACTGCCTTTGTTTCACGGGTTTTGAAAAGTAATTTATTTTTATAATGGGGTTTAGCTGCTTTTCACGGCTGTGTTTATGCCGCTTTACACCCCCTTGACTCACTTACAGAGAGATATCAATACATAGGTTTGAAGATTCTTACTAGTCAGATATATTCTTGTGCGGTGAATAGGGGGTGTTGAGTCCAGTTCACTGAAAAAGGAATAGGTCTTGTCTCTTACATATTGGGTTTATGGAACGGTATCTGAGCTAATTTGAAACCATTGTTTTATGCATCACCCCACCTCACCTTTCCCGTTCAGCAGCCATAGTGTGTTTTCTGAACGTGTGACTCTGTTCTGTTTTGTAATTCAGTTCAAGTGTAGCGGTTTTTACATTCCCTCTCTAAGTGATATCTTATGATAAGTGTCTTTTTCTGTGTGACTTATTTCACTTAGAATCGTCGTACCTAAATCCACTCATCGTGCTGCTACTAGCCTTATGACGTGGATTTCATGGCTGAGTGATATTCCATTGTACATGAGGACCACCACTTCTTTATCCATTTTTCGCTTTCCTAGGATATTTAAGGTGTAATGAAGTGGGGGTTCTTGTCAACAGAGCAGCCCTAAACTTTGGGGTGCCTGTGTCTTGCTGATTTTTAGTTTTCCCAATTTATACGCCCATGAGTGGAAGTGCCCTATGCTCTCCAAGCTGTGTTTTTTAGATGTTTCAGAACACACCGTACACTTCTCCAGTGTGGCTGTTGGCAAGTTACATCCCACCCATCAGCGTAGCAAGGCTCCCATTTCTCCATGGCCGGTCCTGCATTTCTGGTTTGGACACTTTTTTCCGCATGGCCCTTTTGCCCGCTGGGAAGCGAGACTTCTTTGGAGCGCTGATTGGCCTTTCCAGGTTGCTTGGTTGGCCAAAAAGGGCGTATGCGTTTTTTCCTGAATATATTCAGGAAAAAACGCATACGCCCTTTTTGGCCAAGGGCATCATTGTCCACGTTTTGCCGCTTTTCATGTGCTTTCAAGGCGATTCGAATCTACCTCCTGAAATCTGTTTCCTGCAATTCTGCCTTGCTTTCAAAGCCTCTTCGTTGCCTTCCCTTAATATATTTGTGGACGAGAGGTATCATTTAAAACTCTGCAGGTTTGTGAATTGCAGTGCCCCTGAGCTCCATTTTTCAACTCGCTTTTTTGGGAGCTGGCCGCAAAAGCGCAGGATTGCTTCAGGCCCTCTTCTGGTTCTGGGGGGCAGGCTGAGCTTGTGCTTAATTCTTCTTCCTGATGGGAAAATAGAGTGACCTGTGCCTGTCCCAACCCCTAGAGCTAGTCTCTCATTGGTTCCCCCTCTTCCCGTTCATCCTCAGGACAAATTGCAACCTGTACGGAACAGGAGGTTAAAGGTGCTGATTCTCCAAGGAGGGAGATGGCTAGTAAATCGGCTGGAATGGCGAACCCGAGCAAAGGAGATGAGAAATGAGGTGCGTTTTAGAAACCTTTCCCGATCACACGGTGTACCATCTTCTGGGTTTCTCATGCCTGTTTTCGACGTAGGAAGATGCCCTTGAACCTGGAGATTTGGGACCCATGGGATGGGTACCATGCAGTATTACTTGAAAGGGTCTGCGTTGGCTCACCCGACCTCACCGAACCTCTCAGCCCCAAGAGTGTCCACCCTTATGTCTCAATCAGCTGTGGGTCTAGATATGGTCAAGCCAGGTTGCATCACAGCCCCTGAACGAATTTTGTAAGAATTTCTCTCTCTTTCACTGCCTTTGTTTCACGGGTTTTGAAAAGTAATTTATTTTTATAATGGGGTTTAGCTGTTTTTCACGGCTGTGTTTATGCCGCTTTACACCCCCTTGACTCACTTACAGAGAGATATCAATACATAGGTTTGAAGATTCTTACTAGTCAGATATATTCTTGTGCGGTGAATAGGGGGTGTTGAGTCCAGTTCACTGAAAAAGGAATAGGTCTTGTCTCTTACATATTGGGTTTATGGAACGGTATCGGAGCTAATTTGAAACCCTTGTTTTATGCATCACCCCACCTCACCTTTCCCGTTCAGCAGCCATAGTGTGTTTTCTAAACGTGGGACTCTGTTCTGTTTTGCAATTCAGTTCAAGTCTAGCGGTTTTTACATTCCCTCTAGAAGTGATATCTTATGATAAGTGTCTTTTTCTGTGTGACTTATTTCACTTAGAATCGGCGTACCTAAATCCACTCATCGTGCTGCTACTAGCCTTATGACGTTGATTTCATGGCTGAGTGATATTCCATTGTACATGAGGACCACAACTTCTTTATCCATTTTTCTCTTTCCTAGGATATTTAAGGTGTAATGAAGTGGGGGTTCTTGTCCACAGAGCAGCCCTAAACTTTGGGGTGCCTGTGTCTTGCTGATTTTTAGTTTTCCCAATTTATACGCCCATGAGTGGAAGTGCCCTATGCTCTCCAAGCTGTGTTTTTTAGATGTTTCAGGACACACCGTACACTTCTCCAGAGTGGCTGTTGGCAATTTACATCCCACCCATCAGCGTAGCAAGGCTCCCATTTCTCCATGGCCGGTCCTGCATTTCTGGTTTGGACACTTTTTTCCGCATGGCCCTTTTGCCCGCTGGGAAGCGAGACTTCTTTGGAGCGCTGATTGGCCTTTCCAGGTTGCTTGGTTGGCCAAAAAGGGCGTATGCGTTTTTTCCTGAATATATTCAGGAAAAAACGCATACGCCCTTTTTGGCCAAGGGCATCATTGTCCACGTTTTGCCGCTTTTCATGTGCTTTCAAGGCGATTCGAATCTACCTCCTGAAATCTGTTTCCTGCAATTCTGCCTTGCTTTCAAAGCCTCTTCGTTGCCTTCCCTTAATATATTTGTGGACGAGAGGTATCATTTAAAACTCTGCAGGTTTGTGAATTGCAGTGCCCCTGAGCTCCATTTTTCAACTCGCTTTTTTGGGAGCTGGCCGCAAAAGCGCAGGATTGCTTCACGCCCTCTTCTGGTTCTGGGGGGCAGGCTGAGCTTGTGCTTAATTCTTCTTCCTGATGGGAAAATAGAGTGACCTGTGCCTGTCCCAACCCCTAGAGCTAGTCTCTCATTGGTTCCCCCTCTTCCCGTTCATCCTCAGGACAAATTGCAACCTGTACGGAACAGGAGGTTAAAGGTGCTGATTCTCCAAGGAGGGAGATGGCTAGTAAATCGGCTGGAATGGCGAACCCGAGCAAAGGAGATGAGAAATGAGGTGCGTTTTAGAAACCTTTCCCGATCACACGGTGTACCATCTTCTGGGTTTCTCATGCCTGTTTTCGACGTAGGAAGATGCCCTTGAACCTGGAGATTTGGGACCCATGGGATGGGTACCATGCAGTATTACTTGAAAGGGTCTGCGTTGGCTCACCCAACCTCACCGAACCTCTCAGCCCCAAGAGTGTCCACCCTTATGTCTCAATCAGCTGTGGGTCTAGATATGGTCAATCCAGGTTGCATCACAGCCCCTGAACGAATTTTGTAAGAATTTCTCTCTCTTTCACTGCCTTTGTTTCACGGGTTTTGAAAAGTAATTTATTTTTATAGTGGGGTTTAGCTGCTTTTCACGGCTGTGTTTATGCCGCTTTACACCCCCTTGACTCACTTACAGAGAGATATCAATACATAGGTTTGAAGATTCTTACTAGTCAGATATATTCTTGTGCGGTGAATAGGGGGTGTTGAGTCCAGTTCACTGAAAAAGGAATAGGTCTTGTCTCTTACATATTGGGTTTATGGAACGGTATCGGAGCTAATTTGAAACCCTTGTTTTATGCATCACCCCACCTCACCTTTCCCGTTCAGCAGCCATAGTGTGTTTTCTAAACGTGTGACTCTGTTCTGTTTTGTAATTCAGTTCAAGTGTAGCGGTTTTTACATTCCCTCTCTAAGTGATATCTTATGATAAGTGTCTTTTTCTGTGTGACTTATTTCACTTAGAATCGTCGTACCTAAATCCACTCATCGTGCTGCTACTAGCCTTATGACGTGGATTTCATGGCTGAGTGATATTCCATTGTACATGAGGACCACAACTTCTTTATCCATTTTTCTCTTTCCTAGGATATTTAAGGTGTAATGAAGTGGGGGTTCTTGTCAACAGAGCAGCCCTAAACTTTGGGGTGCCTGTGTCTTGCTGATTTTTAGTTTTCCCAATTTATACGCCCATGAGTGGAAGTGCCCTATGCTCTCCAAGCTGTGTTTTTTAGATGTTTCAGAACACACCGTACACTTCTCCAGAGTGGCTGTTGGCAAGTTACATCCCACCCATCAGCGTAGCAAGGCTCCCATTTCTCCATGGCTGGTCCTGCATTTCTGGTTTGGACACTTTTTTCCGCATGGCCCTTTTGCCCGCTGGGAAGCGAGACTTCTTTGGAGCGCTGATTGGCCTTTCCAGGTTGCTTGGTTGGCCAAAAAGGGCGTATGCGTTTTTTCCTGAATATATTCAGGAAAAAACGCATACGCCCTTTTTGGCCAAGGGCATCATTGTCCACGTTTTGCCGCTTTTCATGTGCTTTCAAGGCTATTCGAATCTACCTCCTGAAATCTGTTTCCTGCAATTCTGCCTTGCTTTCAAAGCCTCTTCGTTGCCTTCCCTTAATATATTTGTGGACGAGAGGTATCATTTAAAACTCTGCAGGTTTGTGAATTGCAGTGCCCCTGAGCTCCATTTTTCAACTCGCTTTTTTGGGAGCTGGCCGCAAAAGCGCAGGATTGCTTCAGGCCCTCTTCTGGTTCTGGGGGGCAGGCTGAGCTTGTGCTTAATTCTTCTTCCTGATGGGAAAATAGAGTGACCTGTGCCTGTCCCAACCCCTAGAGCTAGTCTCTCATTGGTTCCCCCTCTTCCCGTTCATCCTCAGGACAAATTGCAACCTGTACGGAACAGGAGGTTAAAGGTGCTGATTCTCCAAGGAGGGAGATGGCTAGTAAATCAGCTGGAATGGCGAACCCGAGCAAAGGAGATGAGAAATGAGGTGCGTTTTAGAAACCTTTCCCGATCACACGGTGTACCATCTTCTGGGTTTCTCATGCCTGTTTTCGACGTAGGAAGATGCCCTTGAACCTGGAGATTTGGGACCCATGGGATGGGTACCATGCAGTATTACTTGAAAGGGTCTGCGTTGGCTCACCCGACCTCACCGAACCTCTCAGCCCCAAGAGTGTCCACCCTTATGTCGCAATCAGCTGTGGGTCTAGATATGGTCAATCCAGGTTGCATCACAGCCCCTGAACGAATTTTGTAAGAATTTCTCTCTCTTTCACTGCCTTTGTTTCACGGGTTTTGAAAAGTAATTTATTTTTATAATGGGGTTTAGCTGCTTTTCACGGCTGTGTTTATGCCGCTTTACACCCCCTTGACTCACTTACAGAGAGATATCAATACATAGGTTTGAAGATTCTTACTAGTCAGATACATCCTTGTGCGGTGAATAGGGGGTGTTGAGTCCAGTTCACTGAAAAAGGAATAGGTCTTGTCTCTTACATATTGGGTTTATGGAACGGTATCTGAGCTAATTTGAAACCCTTGTTTTATGCATCACCCCACCTCACCTTTCCCGTTCAGCAGCCATAGTGTGTTTTCTGAACGTGTGACTCTGTTCTGTTTTGTAATTCAGTTCAAGTGTAGCGGTTTTTACATTCCCTCTCTAAGTGATATCTTATGATAAGTGTCTTTTTCTGTGTGACTTATTTCACTTAGAATCGTCGTACCTAAATCCACTCATCGTGCTGCTACTAGCCTTATGACGTGGATTTCATGGCTGAGTGATATTCCATTGTACATGAGGACCACCACTTCTTTATGCATTTTTCGCTTTCCTAGGATATTTAAGGTGTAATGAAGTGGGGGTTCTTGTCAACAGAGCAGCCCTAAACTTTGGGGTGCCTGTGTCTTGCTGATTTTTAGTTTTCCCAATTTATACGCCCATGAGTGGAAGTGCCCTATGCTCTCCAAGCTGTGTTTTTTAGATGTTTCAGAACACACCGTACACTTCTCCAGAGTGGCTGTTGGCAAGTTACATCCCACCCATCAGCGTAGCAAGGCTCCCATTTCTCCATGGCCGGTCCTGCATTTCTGGTTTGGACACTTTTTTCCGCATGGCCCTTTTGCCCGCTGGGAAGCGAGACTTCTTTGGAGCGCTGATTGGCCTTTCCAGGTTGCTTGGTTGGCCAAAAAGGGCGTATGCGTTTTTTCCTGAATATATTCAGGAAAAAACGCATACGCCCTTTTTGGCCAAGGGCATCATTGTCCACGTTTTGCCGCTTTTCATGTGCTTTCAAGGCGATTCGAATCTCCCTCCTGAAATCTGTTTCCTGCAATTCTGCCTTGCTTTCAAAGCCTCTTCGTTGCCTTCCCTTAATATATTTGTGGACGAGAGGTATCATTTAAAACTCTGCAGGTTTGTGAATTGCAGTGCCCCTGAGCTCCATTTTTCAACTCGCTTTTTTGGGAGCTGGCCGCAAAAGCGCAGGATTGCTTCAGGCCCTCTTCTGGTTCTGGGGGGCAGGCTGAGCTTGTGCTTAATTCTTCTTCCTGATGGGAAAATAGAGTGACCTGTGCCTGTCCCAACCCCTAGAGCTAGTCTCTCATTGGTTCCCCCTCTTCCCGTTCATCCTCAGGACAAATTGCAACCTGTACGGAACAGGAGGTTAAAGGTGCTGATTCTCCAAGGAGGGAGATGGCTAGTAAATCGGCTGGAATGGCGAACCCGAGCAAAGGAGATGAGAAATGAGGTGCGTTTTAGAAACCTTTCCCGATCACACGGTGTACCATCTTCTGGGTTTCTCATGCCTGTTTTCGACGTAGGAAGATGCCCTTGAACCTGGAGATTTGGGACCCATGGGATGGGTACCATGCAGTATTACTTGAAAGGGTCTGCGTTGGCTCACCCAACCTCACCGAACCTCTCAGCCCCAAGAGTGTCCACCCTTATGTCTCAATCAGCTGTGGGTCTAGATATGGTCAATCCAGGTTGCATCACAGCCCCTGAACGAATTTTGTAAGAATTTCTCTCTCTTTCACTGCCTTTGTTTCACGGGTTTTGAAAAGTAATTTATTTTTATAATGGGGTTTAGCTGCTTTTCACGGCTGTGTTTATGCCGCTTTACACCCCCTTGACTCACTTACAGAGAGATATCAATACATAGGTTTGAAGATTCTTACTAGTCAGATATATTCTTGTGCGGTGAATAGGGGGTGTTGAGTCCAGTTCACTGAAAAAGGAATAGGTCTTGTCTCTTACATATTGGGTTTATGGAACGGTATCGGAGCTAATTTGAAACGCTTGTTTTATGCATCACCCCACCTCACCTTTCTCGTTCAGCAGCCATAGTGTGTTTTCTAAACGTGTGACTCTGTTCTGTTTTGTAATTCAGTTCAAGTGTAGCGGTTTTTACATTCCCTCTAGAAGTGATATCTTATGATAAGTGTCTTTTTCTGTGTGACTTATTTCACTTAGAATCGTCGTACCTAAATCCACTCATCGTGCTGCTACTAGCCTTATGACGTGGATTTCATGGCTGAGTGATATTCCATTGTACATGAGGACCACCACTTCTTTATCCATTTTTCTCTTTCCTAGGATATTTAAGGTGTAATGAAGTGCGGGTTCTTGTCCACAGAGCAGCCCTAAACTTTGGGGTGCCTGTGTCTTGCTGATTTTTAGTTTTCCCAATTTATACGCCCATGAGTGGAAGTGCCCTATGCTCTCCAAGCTGTGTTTCTTAGATGTTTCAGAACACACCGTACACTTCTCCAGAGTGGCTGTTGGCAAGTTACATCCCACCCATCAGCGTAGCAAGGCTCCCATTTCTCCATGGCCGGTCCTGCATTTCTGGTTTGGACACTTTTTTCCGCATGGCCCTTTTGCCCGCTGGGAAGCGAGACTTCTTTGGAGCGCTGATTGGCCTTTCCAGGTTGCTTGGTTGGCCAAAAAGGGCGTATGCGTTTTTTCCTGAATATATTCAGGAAAAAACGCATACGCCCTTTTTGGCCAAGGGCATCATTGTCCACGTTTTGCCGCTTTTCATGTGCTTTCAAGGCGATTCGAATCTACCTCCTGAAATCTGTTTCCTGCAATTCTGCCTTGCTTTCAAAGCCTCTTCGTTGCCTTCCCTTAATATATTTGTGGACGAGAGGTATCATTTAAAACTCTGCAGGTTTGTGAATTGCAGTGCCCCTGAGCTCCATTTTTCAACTCGCTTTTTTGGGAGCTGGCCGCAAAAGCGCAGGATTGCTTCAGGCCCTCTTCTGGTTCTGGGGGGCAGGCTGAGCTTGTGCTTAATTCTTCTTCCTGATGGGAAAATAGAGTGACCTGTGCCTGTCCCAACACCTAGAGCTAGTCTCTCATTGGTTCCCCCTCTTCCCGTTCATCCTCAGGACAAATTGCAACCTGTACGGAACAGGAGGTTAAAGGTGCTGATTCTCCAAGGAGGGAGATGGCTAGTAAATCGGCTGGAATGGCGAACCCGAGCAAAGGAGATGAGAAATGAGGTGCGTTTTAGAAACCTTTCCCGATCACACGGTGTACCATCTTCTGGGTTTCTCATGCCTGTTTTCGACGTAGGAAGATGCCCTTGAACCTGGAGATTTGGGACCCATGGGATGGGTACCATGCAGTATTACTTGAAAGGGTCTGCGTTGGCTCACCCAACCTCACCGAACCTCTCAGCCCCAAGAGTGTCCACCCTTATGTCTCAATCAGCTGTGGGTCTAGATATGGTCAATCCAGGTTGCATCACAGCCCCTGAACGAATTTTGTAAGAATTTCTCTCTCTTTCACTGTCTTTGTTTCACGGGTATTGAAAAGTAATTTATTTTTATAATGGGGTTTAGCTGCTTTTCACGGCTGTGTTTATGCCGCTTTACACCCCCTTGACTCACTTACAGAGAGATATCAATACATAAGTTTGAAGATTCTTACTAGTCAGATATATTCTTGTGCGGTGAATAGGGGGTGTTGAGTCCAGTTCACTGAAAAAGGAATAGGTCTTGTCTCTTACATATTGGGTTTATGGAACGGTATCTGAGCTAATTTGAAACCCTTGTTTTATGCATCACCCCACCTCACCTTTCCCGTTCAGCAGCCATAGTGTGTTTTCTAAACGTGTGACTCTGTTCTGTTTTGTAATTCAGTTCAAGTGTAGCGGTTTTTACATTCCCTCTCTAAGTGATATCTTATGATAAGTGTCTTTTTCTGTGTGACTTATTTCACTTAGAATCGTCGTACCTAAATCCACTCATCGTGCTGCTACTAGCCTTATGACGTGGATTTCATGGCTGAGTGATATTCCATTCTACATGAGGACCACCACTTCTTTATCCATTTTTCTCTTTCCTAGGATATTTAAGGTGTAATGAAGTGGGGGTTCTTGTCAACAGAGCAGCCCTAAACTTTGGGGTGCCTGTGTCTTGCTGATTTTTAGTTTTCCCAATTTATACGCCCATGAGTGGAAGTGCCCTATGCTCTCCAAGCTGTGTTTTTTAGATGTTTCAGAATACACCGTACACTTCTCCAGAGTGGCTGTTGGCAATTTACATCCCACCCATCAGCGTAGCAAGGCTCCCATTTCTCCATGGCCGGTCCTGCATTTCTGGTTTGGACACTTTTTTCCGCATGGCCCTTTTGCCCGCTGGGAAGCGAGACTTCTTTGGAGCGCTGATTGGCCTTTCCAGGTTGCTTGGTTGGCCAAAAAGGGCGTATGCGTTTTTTCCTGAATATATTCAGGAAAAAACGCATACGCCCTTTTTGGCCAAGGGCATCATTGTCCACGTTTTGCCGCTTTTCATGTGCTTTCAAGGCGATTCGAATCTACCTCCTGAAATCTGTTTCCTGCAATTCTGCCTTGCTTTCAAAGCCTCTTCGTTGCCTTCCCTTAATATATTTGTGGACGAGAGGTATCATTTAAAACTCTGCAGGTTTGTGAATTGCAGTGCCCCTGAGCTCCATTTTTCAACTCGCTTTTTTGGGAGCTGGCCGCCAAAGCGCAGGATTGCTTCAGGCCCTCTTCTGGTTCTGGGGGGCAGGCTGAGCTTGTGCTTAATTCTTCTTCCTGATGGGAAAATAGAGTGACCTGTGCCTGTCCCAACACCTAGAGCTAGTCTCTCATTGGTTCCCCCTCTTCCCGTTCATCCTCAGGACAAATTGCAACCTGTACGGAACAGGAGGTTAAAGGTGCTGATTCTCCAAGGAGGGAGATGGCTAGTAAATCGGCTGGAATGGCGAACCCGAGCAAAGGAGATGAGAAATGAGGTGCGTTTTAGAAACATTTCCCGATCACACGGTGTACCATCTTCTGGGTTTCTCATGCCTGTTTTCGACGTAGGAAGATGCCCTTGAACCTGGAGATTTGGGACCCATGGGATGGGTACCATGCAGTATTACTTGAAAGGGTCTGCGTTGGCTCACCCGACCTCACCGAACCTCTCAGCCCCAAGAGTGTCCACCCTTATGTCTCAATCAGCTATGGGTCTAGATATGGTCAATCCAGGTTGCATCACAGCCCCTGAACGAATTTTGTAAGAATTTCTCTCTCTTTCACTGCCTTTGTTTCACGGGTTTTGAAAAGTAATTTATTTTTATAATGGGGTTTAGCTGCTTTTCACGGCTGTGTTTATGCCGCTTTACACCCCCTTGACTCACTTACAGAGAGATATCAATACATAGGTTTGAAGATTCTTACTAGTCAGATATATTCTTGTGCGGTGAATAGGGGGTGTTGAGTCCAGTTCACTGAAAAAGGAATAGGTCTTGTCTCTTACATATTGGGTTTATGGAACGGTATCTGAGCTAATTTGAAACCCTTGTTTTATGCATCACCCCACCTCACCTTTCCCGTTCAGCAGCCATAGTGTGTTTTCTAAACGTGTGACTCTGTTCTGTTTTGTAATTCAGTTCAAGTGTAGCGGTTTTTACATTCCCTCTCTAAGTGATATCTTATGATAAGTGTCTTTTTCTGGGTGACTTATTTCACTTAGAATCGTCGTACCTAAATCCACTCATCGTGCTGCTACTAGCCTTATGACGTGGATTTCATGGCTGAGTGATATTCCATTGTACATGAGGACCACCACTTCTTTATCCATTTTTCTCTTTCCTAGGATATTTAAGGTGTAATGAAGTGGGGGTTCTTGTCAACAGAGCAGCCCTAAACTTTGGGGTGCCTGTGTCTTGCTGATTTTTAGTTTTCCCAATTTATACGCCCATGAGTGGAAGTGCCCTATGCTCTCCATGCTGTGTTTTTTAGATGTTTCAGAACACACCGTACACTTCTCCAGTGTGGCTGTTGGCAAGTTACATCCCACCCATCAGCGTAGCAAGGCTCCCATTTCTCCATGGCCGGTCCTGCATTTCTGGTTTGGACACTTTTTTCCGCATGGCCCTTTTGCCCGCTGGGAAGCGAGACTTCTTTGGAGCGCTGATTGGCCTTTCCAGGTTGCTTGGTTGGCCAAAAAGGGCGTATGCGTTTTTTCCTGAATATATTCAGGAAAAAACGCATACGCCCTTTTTGGCCAAGGGCATCATTGTCCACGTTTTGCCGCTTTTCATGTGCTTTCAAGGCGATTCGAATCTCCCTCCTGAAATCTGTTTCCTGCAATTCTGCCTTGCTTTCAAAGCCTCTTCGTTGCCTTCCCTTAATATATTTGTGGACGAGAGGTATCATTTAAAACTCTGCAGGTTTGTGAATTGCAGTGCCCCTGAGCTCCATTTTTCAACTCGCTTTTTTGGGAGCTGGCCGCAAAAGCGCAGGATTGCTTCAGGCCCTCTTCTGGTTCTGGGGGGCAGGCTGAGCTTGTGCTTAATTCTTCTTCCTGATGGGAAAATAGAGTGACCTGTGCCTGTCCCAACCCCTAGAGCTAGTCTCTCATTGGTTCCCCCTCTTCCCGTTCATCCTCAGGACAAATTGCAACCTGTACGGAACAGGAGGTTAAAGGTGCTGATTCTCCAAGGAGGGAGATGGCTAGTAAATCGGCTGGAATGGCGAACCCGAGCAAAGGAGATGAGAAATGAGGTGCGTTTTAGAAACCTTTCCCGATCACACGGTGTACCATCTTCTGGGTTTCTCATGCCTGTTTTCGACGTAGGAAGATGCCCTTGAACCTGGAGATTTGGGACCCATGGGATGGGTACCATGCAGTATTACTTGAAAGGGTCTGCGTTGGCTCACCCAACCTCACCGAACCTCTCAGCCCCAAGAGTGTCCACCCTTATGTCTCAATCAGCTGTGGGTCTAGATATGGTCAATCCAGGTTGCATCACAGCCCCTGAACGAATTTTGTAAGAATTTCTCTCTCTTTCACTGCCTTTGTTTCACGGGTTTTGAAAAGTAATTTATTTTTATAATGGGGTTTAGCTGCTTTTCACGGCTGTGTTTATGCCGCTTTACACCCCCTTGACTCACTTACAGAGAGATATCAATACATAGGTTTGAAGATTCTTACTAGTCAGATATATTCTTGTGCGGTGAATAGGGGGTGTTGAGTCCAGTTCACTGAAAAAGGAATAGGTCTTGTCTCTTACATATTGGGTTTATGGAACGGTATCGGAGCTAATTTGAAACCCTTGTTTTATGCATCACCCCACCTCACCTTTCCCGTTCAGCAGCCATAGTGTGTTTTCTGAACGTGTGACTCTGTTCTGTTTTGTAATTCAGTTCAAGTGTAGCGGTTTTTACATTCCCTCTCTAAGTGATATCTTATGATAAGTGTCTTTTTCTGTGTGACTTATTTCACTTAGAATCGTCGTACCTAAATCCACTCATCGTGCTGCTACTAGCCTTATGACGTGGATTTCATGGCTGAGTGATATTCCATTGTACATGAGGACCACAACTTCTTTATCCATTTTTCTCTTTCCTAGGATATTTAAGGTGTAATGAAGTGGGGGTTCTTGTCAACAGAGCAGCCCTAAACTGTTGGGTGCCTGTGTCTTGCTGATTTTTAGTTTTCCCAATTTATACGCCCATGAGTGGAAGTGCCCTATGCTCTCCAAGCTGTGTTTTTTAGATGTTTCAGAACACACCGTACACTTCTCCAGAGTGGCTGTTGGCAATTTACATCCCACCCATCAGCGTAGCAAGGCTCCCATTTCTCCATGGCCGGTCCTGCATTTCTGGTTTGGACACTTTTTTCCGCATGGCCCTTTTGCCCGCTGGGAAGCGAGACTTCTTTGGAGCGCTGATTGGCCTTTCCAGGTTGCTTGGTTGGCCAAAAAGTGCGTATGCGTTTTTTCCTGAATATATTCAGGAAAAAACGCATACGCCCTTTTTGGCCAAGGGCATCATTGTCCACGTTTTGCCGCTTTTCATGTGCTTTCAAGGCGATTCGAATCTACCTCCTGAAATCTGTTTCCTGCAATTCTGCCTTGCTTTCAAAGCCTCTTCGTTGCCTTCCCTTAATATATTTGTGGACGAGAGGTATCATTTAAAACTCTGCAGGTTTGTGAATTGCAGTGCCCCTGAGCTCCATTTTTCAACTCGCTTTTTTGGGAGCTGGCCGCAAAAGCGCAGGATTGCTTCAGGCCCTCTTCTGGTTCTGGGGAGCAGGCTGAGCTTGTGCTTAATTCTTCTTCCTGATGGGAAAATAGAGTGACCTGTGCCTGTCCCAACCCCTAGAGCTAGTCTCTCATTGGTTCCCCCTCTTCCCGTTCATCCTCAGGACAAATTGCAACCTGTACGGAACAGGAGGTTAAAGGTGCTGATTCTCCAAGGAGGGAGATGGCTAGTAAATCGGCTGGAATGGCGAACCCGAGCAAAGGTGATGAGAAATGAGGTGCGTTTTAGAAACCTTTCCCGATCACACGGTGTACCATCTTCTGGGTTTCTCATGCCTGTTTTCGACGTAGGAAGATGCCCTTGAACCTGGAGATTTGGGACCCATGGGATGGGTACCATGCAGTATTACTTGAAAGGGTCTGCGTTGGCTCACCCAACCTCACCGAACCTCTCAGCCCCAAGAGTGTCCACCCTTATGTCTCAATCAGCTGTGGGTCTAGATATGGTCAATCCAGGTTGCATCACAGCCCCTGAACGAATTTTGTAAGAATTTCTCTCTCTTTCACTGCCTTTGTTTCACGGGTTTTGAAAAGTAATTTATTTTTATAATGGGGTTTAGCTGCTTTTCACGGCTGTGTTTATGCCGCTTTACACCCCCTTGACTCACTTACAGAGAGATATCAATACATAGGTTTGAAGATTCTTACTAGTCAGATATATTCTTGTGCGGTGAATAGGGGGTGTTGAGTCCAGTTCACTGAAAAAGGAATAGGTCTTGTCTCTTACATATTGGGTTTATGGAACGGTATCTGAGCTAATTTGAAACCCTTGTTTTATGCATCACCCCACCTCACCTTTCCCGTTCAGCAGCCATAGTGTGTTTTCTAAACGTGTGACTCTGTTCTGTTTTGTAATTCAGTTCAAGTGTAGCGGTTTTTACATTCCCTCTCTAAGTGATATCTTATGATAAGTGTCTTTTTCTGTGTGACTTATTTCACTTAGAATCGTCGTACCTAAATCCACTCATCGTGCTGCTACTAGCCTTATGACGTGGATTTCATGGCTGAGTGATATTCCATTGTACATGAGGACCACCACTTCTTTATCCATTTTTCTCTTTCCTAGGATATTTAAGGTGTAATGAAGTGGGGGTTCTTGTCAACAATGCAGCCCTAAACTTTGGGGTGCCTGTGTCTTGCTGATTTTTAGTTTTCCCAATTTATACGCCCATGAGTGGAAGTGCCCTATGCTCTCCAAGCTGTGTTTTTTAGATGTTTCAGAACACACCGTACACTTCTCCAGAGTGGCTGTTGGCAATTTACATCCCACCCATCAGCGTAGCAATGCTCCCATTTCTCCATGGCCGGTCCTGCATTTCTGGTTTGGACACTTTTTTCCGCATGGCCCTTTTGCCCGCTGGGAAGCGAGACTTCTTTGGAGCGCTGATTGGCCTTTCCAGGTTGCTTGGTTGGCCAAAAAGGGCGTATACGTTTTTTCCTGAATATATTCAGGAAAAAACGCATACGCCCTTTTTGGCCAAGGGCATCATTGTCCACGTTTTGCCGCTTTTCATGTGCTTTCAAGGCGATTCGAATCTACCTCCTGAAATCTGTTTCCTGCAATTCTGCCTTGCTTTCAAAGCCTCTTCGTTGCCTTCCCTTAATATATTTGTGGACGAGAGGTATCATTTAAAACTCTGCAGGTTTGTGAATTGCAGTGCCCCTGAGCTCCATTTTTCAACTCGCTTTTTTGGGAGCTGGCCGCAAAAGCGCAGGATTGCTTCAGGCCCTCTTCTGGTTCTGGGGGGCAGGCTGAGCTTGTGCTTAATTCTTCTTCCTGATGGGAAAATAGAGTGACCTGTGCCTGTCCCAACACCTAGAGCTAGTCTCTCATTGGTTCCCCCTCTTCCCGTTCATCCTCAGGACAAATTGCAACCTGTACAGAACAGGAGGTTAAAGGTGCTGATTCTCCAAGGAGGGAGATGGCTAGTAAATCGGCTGGAATGGCGAACCCGAGCAAAGGAGATGAGAAATGAGGTGCGTTTTAGAAACCTTTCCCGATCACACGGTGTACCATCTTCTAGGTTTCTCATGCCTGTTTTCGACGTAGGAAGATGCCCTTGAACCTGGAGATTTGGGACCCATGGGATGGGTACCATGCAGTATTACTTGAAAGGGTCTGCGTTGGCTCACCCAACCTCACCGAACCTCTCAGCCCCAAGAGTGTCCACCCTTATGTCTCAATCAGCTGTGGGTCTAGATATGGTCAATCCAGGTTGCATCACAGCCCCTGAACGAATTTTGTAAGAATTTCTCTCTCTTTCACTGCCTTTGTTTCACGGGTTTTGAAAAGTAATTTATTTTTATAATGGGGTTTAGCTGCTTTTCACGGCTGTGTTTATGCCGCTTTACACCCCCTTGACTCACTTACAGACAGATATCAATACATAGGTTTGAAGATTCTTACTAGTCAGATATATTCTTGTGCGGTGAATAGGGGGTGTTGAGTCCAGTTCACTGAAAAAGGAATAGGTCTTGTCTCTTACATATTGGGTTTATGGAACGGTATCGGAGCTAATTTGAAACCCTTGTTTTATGCATCACCCCACCTCACCTTTCCCGTTCAGCAGCCATAGTGTGTTTCCTAAACGTGGGACTCTGTTCTGTTTTGCAATTCAGTTCAAGTGTAGCGGTTTTTACATTCCCTCTAGAAGTGATATCTTATGATAAGTGTCTTTTTCTGTGTGCCTTTTTTCACTTAGAATCGTCGTACCTAAATCCACTCATCGTGCTGCTACTAGCCTTATGACGTGGATTTCATGGCTGAGTGATATTCCATTGTACATGAGGACCACAACTTCTTTATCCATTTTTCGCTTTCCTAGGATATTTAAGGTGTAATGAAGTGGGGGTTCTTGTCAACAGAGCAGCCCTAACCTTTGGGGTGCCTGTGTCTTGCTGATTTTTAGTTTTCCCAATTTATACGCCCATGAGTGGAAGTGCCCTATGCTCTCCAAGCTGTGTTTTTTAGATGTTTCAGAACACACCGTACACTTCTCCAGAGTGGCTGTTGGCAATTTACATCCCACCCATCAGCGTAGCAAGGCTCCCATTTCTCCATGGCCGGTCCTGCATTTCTGGTTTGGACACTTTTTTCCGCATGGCCCTTTTGCCCGCTGGGAAGCGAGACTTCTTTGGAGCGCTGATTGGTCTTTCCAGGTTGCTTGGTTGGCCAAAAAGGGCGTATGCGTTTTTTCCTGAATATATTCAGGAAAAAACGCATACGCCCTTTTTGGCCAAGGGCATCATTGTCCACGTTTTGCCGCTTTTCATGTGCTTTCAAGGCGATTCGAATCTACCTCCTGAAATCTGTTTCCTGCAATTCTGCCTTGCTTTCAAAGCCTCTTCGTTGCCTTCCCTTAATATATTTGTGGACGAGAGGTATCATTTAAAACTCTGCAGGTTTGTGAATTGCAGTGCCCCTGAGCTCCATTTTTCAACTCGCTTTTTTGGGAGCTGGCCGCCAAAGCGCAGGATTGCTTCAGGCCCTCTTCTGGTTCTGGGGGGCAGGCTGAGCTTGTGCTTAATTCTTCTTCCTGATGGGAAAATAGAGTGACCTGTGCCTGTCCCAACACCTAGAGCTAGTCTCTCATTGGTTCCCCCTCTTCCCGTTCATCCTCAGGACAAATTGCAACCTGTACGGAACAGGAGGTTAAAGGTGCTGATTCTCCAAGGAGGGAGATGGCTAGTAAATCGGCTGGAATGGCGAACCCGAGCAAAGGAGATGAGAAATGAGGTGCGTTTTAGAAACCTTTCCCGATCACACGGTGTACCATCTTCTGGGTTTCTCATGCCTGTTTTCGACGTAGGAAGATGCCCTTGAACCTGGAGATTTGGAACCCATGGGATGGGTACCATGCAGTATTACTTGAAAGGGTCTGCGTTGGCTCACCCAACCTCACCGAACCTCTCAGCCCCAAGAGTGTCCACCCTTATGTCTCAATCAGCTGTGGGTCTAGATATGGTCAATCCAGGTTGCATCACAGCCCCTGAACGAATTTTGTAAGAATTTCTCTCTCTTTCACTGTCTTTGTTTCACGGGTTTTGAAAAGTAATTTATTTTTATAATGGGGTTTAGCTGCTTTTCACGGCTGTGTTTATGCCGCTTTACACCCCCTTGACTCACTTACAGAGAGATATCAATACATAGGTTTGAAGATTCTTACTAGTCAGATATATTCTTGTGCGGTGAATAGGGGGTGTTGAGCCCAGTTCACTGAAAAAGGAATAGGTCTTGTCTCTTACATATTGGGTTTATGGAACGGTATCGGAGCTAATTTGAAACCCTTGTTTTATGCATCACCCCACCTCACCTTTCCCGTTCAGCAGCCATAGTGTGTTTCCTAAATGTGTGACTCTGTTCTGTTTTGCAATTCAGTTCAAGTGTAGCGGGTTTTACATTCCCTCTAGAAGTGATATCTTATGATAAGTGTCTTTTTCTGTGTGTCTTATTTCACTTAGAATCGTCGTACCTAAATCCACTCATCGTGCTGCTACTAGCCTTATGACGTTGATTTCATGGCTGAGTGATATTCCATTGTACATGAGGACCACAACTTCTTTATCCATTTTTCTCTTTCCTAGGATATTTAAGGTGTAATGAAGTGGGGGTTCTTGTCAACAGAGCAGCCCTAAACTTTGGGGTGCCTGTGTCTTGCTGATTTTTAGTTTTCCCAATTTATACGCCCATGAGTGGAAGTGCCCTATGCTCTCCAAGCTGTGTTTTTTAGATGTTTCAGAACACACCGTACACTTCTCCAGAGTGGCTGTTGGCAATTTACATCCCACCCATCAGCGTAGCAAGGCTCCCATTTCTCCATGGCCGGTCCTGCATTTCTGGTTTGGACACTGTTTTCCGCATGGCCCTTTTGCCCGCTGGGAAGCGAGACTTCTTTGGAGCGCTGATTGGCCTTTCCAGGTTGCTTGGTTGGCCAAAAAGGGCGTATGCGTTTTTTCCTGAATATATTCAGGAAAAAACGCATACGCCCTTTTTGGCCAAGGGCATCATTGTCCACGTTTTGCCGCTTTTCATGTGCTTTCAAGGCGATTCGAATCTACCTCCTGAAATCTGTTTCCTGCAATTCTGCCTTGCTTTCAAAGCCTCTTCGTTGCCTTCCCTTAATATATTTGTGGACGAGAGGTATCATTTAAAACTCTGCAGGTTTGTGAATTGCAGTGCCCCTGAGCTCCATTTTTCAACTCGCTTTTTTGGGAGCTGGCCGCAAAAGCGCAGGATTGCTTCAGGCCCTCTTCTGGTTCTGGGGGGCAGGCTGAGCTTGTGCTTAATTCTTCTTCCTGATGGGAAAATAGAGTGACCTGTGCCTGTCCCAACACCTAGAGCTAGTCTCTCATTGGTTCCCCCTCTTCCCGTTCATCCTCAGGACAAATTGCAACCTGTACGGAACAGGAGGTTAAAGGTGCTGATTCTCCAAGGAGGGAGAAGTCTAGTAAATCGGCTGGAATGGCGAACCCGAGCAAAGGAGATGAGAAATGAGGTGCGTTTTAGAAACCTTTCCCGATCACACGGTGTACCATCTTCTGGGTTTCTCATGCCTGTTTTCGACGTAGGAAGATGCCCTTGAACCTGGAGATTTGGGACCCATGGGATGGGTACCATGCAGTACTACTTGAAAGGGTCTGCGTTGGCTCACCCAACCTCACCGAACCTCTCAGCCCCAAGAGTGTCCACCCTTATGTCTCAATCAGCTGTGGGTCTAGATATGGTCAATCCAGGTTGCATCACAGCCCCTGAACGAATTTTGTAAGAATTTCTCTCTCTTTCACTGTCTTTGTTTCACGGGTTTTGAAAAGTAATTTATTTTTATAATGGGGTTTAGCTGCTTTTCACGGCTGTGTTTATGCCGCTTTACACCCCCTTGACTCACTTACAGAGAGATATCAATACATAGGTTTGAAGATTCTTACTAGTCAGATATATTCTTGTGCGGTGAATAGGGGGTGTTGAGTCCAGTTCACTGAAAAAGGAATAGGTCTTGTCTCTTACATATTGGGTTTATGGAACGGTATCGGAGCAAATTTGAAACCCTTGTTTTATGCATCACCCCACCTCACCTTTCCCGTTCAGCAGCCATAGTGTGTTTCCTAAACGTGTGACTCTGTTCTGTTTTGTAATTCAGTTCAAGTGTAGCGGTTTTTACATTCCCTCTCTAAGTGATATCTTATGATAAGTGTCTTTTTCTGTGTGACTTATTTCACTTAGAATCGTCGTACCTAAATCCACTCATCGTGCTGCTACTAGCCTTATGACGTGGATTTCATGGCTGAGTGATATTCCATTGTACATGAGGACCACAACTTCTTTATCCATTTTTCGCTTTCCTAGGATATTTAAGGTGTAATGAAGTGGGGGTTCTTGTCAACAGAGCAGCCCTAAACTTTGGGGTGCCTGTGTCTTGCTGATTTTTAGTTTTCCCAATTTATACGCCCATGAGTGGAAGTGCCCTATGCTCTCCAAGCTGTGTTTTTTAGATGTTTCAGAACACACCGTACACTTCTCCAGAGTGGCTGTTGGCAATTTACATCCCACCCATCAGCGTAGCAAGGCTCCCATTTCTCCATGGCCGGTCCTGCATTTCTGGTTTGGACACTTTTTTCCGCATGGCCCTTTTGCCCGCTGGGAAGCGAGACTTCTTTGGAGCGCTGATTGGCCTTTCCAGGTTGCTTGGTTGGCCAAAAAGGGCGTATGCGTTTTTTCCTGAATATATTCAGGAAAAAACGCATACGCCCTTTTTGGCCAAGGGCATCATTGTCCACGTTTTGCCGCTTTTCATGTGCTTTCAAGGCGATTCGAATCTACCTCCTGAAATCTGTTTCCTGCAATTCTGCCTTGCTTTCAAAGCCTCTTCGTTGCCTTCCCTTAATATATTTGTGGACGAGAGGTATCATTTAAAACTCTGCAGGTTTGTGAATTGCAGTGCCCCTGAGCTCCATTTTTCAACTCGCTTTTTTGGGAGCTGGCCGCAAAAGCGCAGGATTGCTTCAGGCCCTCTTCTGGTTCTGGGGGGCAGGCTGAGCTTGTGCTTAATTCTTCTTCCTGATGGGAAAATAGAGTGACCTGTGCCTGTCCCAACACCTAGAGCTAGTCTCTCATTGGTTCCCCCTCTTCCCGTTCATCCTCAGGACAAATTGCAACCTGTACGGAACAGGAGGTTAAAGGTGCTGATTCTCCAAGGAGGGAGATGGCTAGTAAATCGGCTGGAATGGCGAACCCGAGCAAAGGAGATGAGAAATGAGGTGCGTTTTAGAAACCTTTCCCGATCACACGGTGTACCATCTTCTGGGGTTCTCATGCCTGTTTTCGACGTAGGAAGATGCCCTTGAACCTGGAGATTTGGGACCCATGGGATGGGTACCATGCAGTATTACTTGAAAGGGTCTGCGTTGGCTCACCCAACCTCACCGAACCTCTCAGCCCCAAGAGTGTCCACCCTTATGTCTCAATCAGCTGTGGGTCTAGATATGGTCAATCCAGGTTGCATCACAGCCCCTGAACGAATTTTGTAAGAATTTCTCTCTCTTTCACTGTCTTTGTTTCACGGGTTTTGAAAAGTAATTTATTTTTATAATGGGGTTTAGCTGCTTTTCACGGCTGTGTTTATGCCGCTTTACACCCCCTTGACTCACTTACAGAGAGATATCAATACATAGGTTTGAAGATTCTTACTAGTCAGATATATTCTTGTGCGGTGAATAGGGGGTGTTGAGTCCAGTTCACTGAAAAAGGAATAGGTCTTGTCTCTTACATATTGGGTTTATGGAACGGTATCGGAGCTAATTTGAAACCCTTGTTTTATGCATCACCCCACCTCACCTTTCCCGTTCAGCAGCCATAGTGTGTTTCCTAAATGTGTGACTCTGTTCTGTTTTGCAATTCAGTTCAAGTGTAGCGGGTTTTACATTCCCTCTAGAAGTGATATCTTATGATAAGTGTCTTTTTCTGTGTGACTTATTTCACTTAGAATCGTCGTACCTAAATCCACTCATCGTGCTGCTACTAGCCTTATGACGTTGATTTCATGGCTGAGTGATATTCCATTGTACATGAGGACCACAACTTCTTTATCCATTTTTCTCTTTCCTAGGATATTTAAGGTGTAATGAAGTGGGGGTTCTTGTCAACAGAGCAGCCCTAAACTTTGGGGTGCCTGTGTCTTGCTGATTTTTAGTTTTCCCAATTTATACGCCCATGAGTGGAAGTGCCCTATGCTCTCCAAGCTGTGTTTTTTAGATGTTTCAGAACACACCGTACACTTCTCCAGAGTGGCTGTTGGCAATTTACATCCCACCCATCAGCGTAGCAAGGCTCCCATTTCTCCATGGCCGGTCCTGCATTTCTGGTTTGGACACTGTTTTCCGCATGGCCCTTTTGCCCGCTGGGAAGCGAGACTTCTTTGGAGCGCTGATTGGCCTTTCCAGGTTGCTTGGTTGGCCAAAAAGGGCGTATGCGTTTTTTCCTGAATATATTCAGGAAAAAACGCATACGCCCTTTTTGGCCAAGGGCATCATTGTCCACGTTTTGCCGCTTTTCATGTGCTTTCAAGGCGATTCGAATCTACCTCCTGAAATCTGTTTCCTGCAATTCTGCCTTGCTTTCAAAGCCTCTTCGTTGCCTTCCCTTAATATATTTGTGGACGAGAGGTATCATTTAAAACTCTGCAGGTTTGTGAATTGCAGTGCCCCTGAGCTCCATTTTTCAACTCGCTTTTTTGGGAGCTGGCCGCAAAAGCGCAGGATTGCTTCAGGCCCTCTTCTGGTTCTGGGGGGCAGGCTGAGCTTGTGCTTAATTCTTCTTCCTGATGGGAAAATAGAGTGACCTGTGCCTGTCCCAACCCCTAGAGCTAGTCTCTCATTGGTTCCCCCTCTTCCCGTTCATCCTCAGGACAAATTGCAACCTGTACGGAACAGGAGGTTAAAGGTGCTGATTCTCCAAGGAGGGAGATGGCTAGTAAATCGGCTGGAATGGCGAACCCGAGCAAAGGAGATGAGAAATGAGGTGCGTTTTAGAAACCTTTCCCGATCACACGGTGTACCATCTTCTGGGGTTCTCATGCCTGTTTTCGACGTAGGAAGATGCCCTTGAACCTGGAGATTTGGGACCCATGGGATGGGTACCATGCAGTATTACTTGAAAGGGTCTGCGTTGGCTCACCCAACCTCACCGAACCTCTCAGCCCCAAGAGTGTCCACCCTTATGTCTCAATCAGCTGTGGGTCTAGATATGGTCAATCCAGGTTGCATCACAGCCCCTGAACGAATTTTGTAAGAATTTCTCTCTCTTTCACTGTCTTTGTTTCACGGGTTTTGAAAAGTAATTTATTTTTATAATGGGGTTTAGCTGCTTTTCACGGCTGTGTTTATGCCGCTTTACACCCCCTTGACTCACTTACAGAGAGATATCAATACATAGGTTTGAAGATTCTTACTAGTCAGATATATTCTTGTGCGGTGAATAGGGGGTGTTGAGTCCAGTTCACTGAAAAAGGAATAGGTCTTGTCTCTTACATATTGGGTTTATGGAACGGTATCGGAGCTAATTTGAAACCCTTGTTTTATGCATCACCCCACCTCACCTTTCCCGTTCAGCAGCCATAGTGTGTTTCCTAAATGTGTGACTCTGTTCTGTTTTGCAATTCAGTTCAAGTGTAGCGGGTTTTACATTCCCTCTAGAAGTGATATCTTATGATAAGTGTCTTTTTCTGTGTGACTTATTTCACTTAGAATCGTCGTACCTAAATCCACTCATCGTGCTGCTACTAGCCTTATGACGTTGATTTCATGGCTGAGTGATATTCCATTGTACATGAGGACCACAACTTCTTTATCCATTTTTCTCTTTCCTAGGATATTTAAGGTGTAATGAAGTGGGGGTTCTTGTCAACAGAGCAGCCCTAAACTTTGGGGTGCCTGTGTCTTGCTGATTTTTAGTTTTCCCAATTTATACGCCCATGAGTGGAAGTGCCCTATGCTCTCCAAGCTGTGTTTTTTAGATGTTTCAGAACACACCGTACACTTCTCCAGAGTGGCTGTTGGCAATTTACATCCCACCCATCAGCGTAGCAAGGCTCCCATTTCTCCATGGCCGGTCCTGCATTTCTGGTTTGGACACTGTTTTCCGCATGGCCCTTTTGCCCGCTGGGAAGCGAGACTTCTTTGGAGCGCTGATTGGCCTTTCCAGGTTGCTTGGTTGGCCAAAAAGGGCGTATGCGTTTTTTCCTGAATATATTCAGGAAAAAACGCATACGCCCTTTTTGGCCAAGGGCATCATTGTCCACGTTTTGCCGCTTTTCATGTGCTTTCAAGGCGATTCGAATCTACCTCCTGAAATCTGTTTCCTGCAATTCTGCCTTGCTTTCAAAGCCTCTTCGTTGCCTTCCCTTAATATATTTGTGGACGAGAGGTATCATTTAAAACTCTGCAGGTTTGTGAATTGCAGTGCCCCTGAGCTCCATTTTTCAACTCGCTTTTTTGGGAGCTGGCCGCAAAAGCGCAGGATTGCTTCAGGCCCTCTTCTGGTTCTGGGGGGCAGGCTGAGCTTGTGCTTAATTCTTCTTCCTGATGGGAAAATAGAGTGACCTGTGCCTGTCCCAACACCTAGAGCTAGTCTCTCATTGGTTCCCCCTCTTCCCGTTCATCCTCAGGACAAATTGCAACCTGTACGGAACAGGAGGTTAAAGGTGCTGATTCTCCAAGGAGGGAGAAGTCTAGTAAATCGGCTGGAATGGCGAACCCGAGCAAAGGAGATGAGAAATGAGGTGCGTTTTAGAAACCTTTCCCGATCACACGGTGTACCATCTTCTGGGTTTCTCATGCCTGTTTTCGACGTAGGAAGATGCCCTTGAACCTGGAGATTTGGGACCCATGGGATGGGTACCATGCAGTACTACTTGAAAGGGTCTGCGTTGGCTCACCCAACCTCACCGAACCTCTCAGCCCCAAGAGTGTCCACCCTTATGTCTCAATCAGCTGTGGGTCTAGATATGGTCAATCCAGGTTGCATCACAGCCCCTGAACGAATTTTGTAAGAATTTCTCTCTCTTTCACTGTCTTTGTTTCACGGGTTTTGAAAAGTAATTTATTTTTATAATGGGGTTTAGCTGCTTTTCACGGCTGTGTTTATGCCGCTTTACACCCCCTTGACTCACTTACAGAGAGATATCAATACATAGGTTTGAAGATTCTTACTAGTCAGATATATTCTTGTGCGGTGAATAGGGGGTGTTGAGTCCAGTTCACTGAAAAAGGAATAGGTCTTGTCTCTTACATATTGGGTTTATGGAACGGTATCGGAGCAAATTTGAAACCCTTGTTTTATGCATCACCCCACCTCACCTTTCCCGTTCAGCAGCCATAGTGTGTTTCCTAAACGTGTGACTCTGTTCTGTTTTGTAATTCAGTTCAAGTGTAGCGGTTTTTACATTCCCTCTCTAAGTGATATCTTATGATAAGTGTCTTTTTCTGTGTGACTTATTTCACTTAGAATCGTCGTACCTAAATCCACTCATCGTGCTGCTACTAGCCTTATGACGTGGATTTCATGGCTGAGTGATATTCCATTGTACATGAGGACCACAACTTCTTTATCCATTTTTCTCTTTCCTAGGATATTTAAGGTGTAATGAAGTGGGGGTTCTTGTCAACAGAGCAGCCCTAAACTTTGGGGTGCCTGTGTCTTGCTGATTTTTAGTTTTCCCAATTTATACGCCCATGAGTGGAAGTGCCCTATGCTCTCCAAGCTGTGTTTTTTAGATGTTTCAGAACACACCGTACACTTCTCCAGAGTGGCTGTTGGCAATTTACATCCCACCCATCAGCGTAGCAAGGCTCCCATTTCTCCATGGCCGGTCCTGCATTTCTGGTTTGGACACTTTTTTCCGCATGGCCCTTTTGCCCGCTGGGAAGCGAGACTTCTTTGGAGCGCTGATTGGCCTTTCCAGGTTGCTTGGTTGGCCAAAAAGGGCGTATGCGTTTTTTCCTGAATATATTCAGGAACAAACGCATACGCCCTTTTTGGCCAAGGGCATCATTGTCCACGTTTTGCCGCTTTTCATGTGCTTTCAAGGCGATTCGAATCTACCTCCTGAAATCTGTTTCCTGCAATTCTGCCTTGCTTTCAAAGCCTCTTCGTTGCCTTCCCTTAATATATTTGTGGACGAGAGGTATCATTTAAAACTCTGCAGGTTTGTGAATTGCAGTGCCCCTGAGCTCCATTTTTCAACTCGCTTTTTTGGGAGCTGGCCGCAAAAGCGCAGGATTGCTTCAGGCCCTCTTCTGGTTCTGGGGGGCAGGCTGAGCTTGTGCTTAATTCTTCTTCCTGATGGGAAAATAGAGTGACCTGTGCCTGTTCCAACACCTAGAGCTAGTCTCTCATTGGTTCCCCCTCTTCCCGTTCATCCTCAGGACAAATTGCCACCTGTACGGAACAGGAGGTTAAAGGTGCTGATTCTCCAAGGAGGGAGATGGCTAGTAAATCGGCTGGAATGGCGAACCCGAGCAAAGGAGATGAGAAATGAGGTGCGTTTTAGAAACCTTTCCCGATCACACGGTGTACCATCTTCTGGGTTTCTCATGCCTGTTTTCGACGTAGGAAGATGCCCTTGAACCTGGAGATTTGGGACCCATGGGATGGGTACCATGCAGTACTACTTGAAAGGGTCTGCGTTGGCTCACCCAACCTCACCGAACCTCTCAGCCCCAAGAGTGTCCACCCTTATGTCTCAATCAGCTGTGGGTCTACATATGGTCAATCCAGGTTGCATCACAGCCCCTGAACGAATTTTGTAAGAATTTCTCTCTCTTTCACTGTCTTTGTTTCACGGGTTTTGAAAAGTAATTTATTTTTATAATGGGGTTTAGCTGCTTTTCACGGCTGTGTTTATGCCGCTTTACACCCCCTTGACTCACTTACAGAGAGATATCAATACATAGGTTTGAAGATTCTTACTAGTCAGATATATTCTTGTGCGGTGAATAGGGGGTGTTGAGTCCAGTTCACTGAAAAAGGAATAGGTCTTGTCTCTTACATATTGGGTTTATGGAACGGTATCGGAGCTAATTTGAAACCCTTGTTTTATGCATCACCCCACCTCACCTTTCCCGTTCAGCAGCCATAGTGTGTTTCCTAAACGTGTGACTCTGTTCTGTTTTGTAATTCAGTTCAAGTGTAGCGGTTTTTACATTCCCTCTCTAAGTGATATCTTATGATAAGTGTCTTTTTCTGTGTGACTTATTTCACTTAGAATCGTCGTACCTAAATCCACTCATCGTGCTGCTACTAGCCTTATGACGTGGATTTCATGGCTGAGTGATATTCCATTGTACATGAGGACCACAACTTCTTTATCCATTTTTCTCTTTCCTAGGATATTTAAGGTGTAATGAAGTGGGGGTTCTTGTCAACAGAGCAGCCCTAAACTTTGGGTTGCCTGTGTCTTGCTGATTTTTAGTTTTCCCAATTTATACGCCCATGAGTGGAAGTGCCCTATGCTCTCCAAGCTGTGTTTTTTAGATGTTTCAGAACACACCGTACACTTCTCCAGAGTGGCTGTTGGCAATTTACATCCCACCCATCAGCGTAGCAAGGCTCCCATTTCTCCATGGCCGGTCCTGCATTTCTGGTTTGGACACTTTTTTCCGCATGGCCCTTTTGCCCGCTGGGAAGCGAGACTTCTTTGGAGCGCTGATTGGCCTTTCCAGGTTGCTTGGTTGGCCAAAAAGGGCGTATGCGTTTTTTCCTGAATATATTCAGGAAAAAACGCATACGCCCTTTTTGGCCAAGGGCATCATTGTCCACGTTTTGCCGCTTTTCATGTGCTTTCAAGGCGATTCGAATCTACCTCCTGAAATCTGTTTCCTGCAATTCTGCCTTGCTTTCAAAGCCTCTTCGTTGCCTTCCCTTAATATATTTGTGGACGAGAGGTATCATTTAAAACTCTGCAGGTTTGTGAATTGCAGTGCCCCTGAGCTCCATTTTTCAACTCGCTTTTTTGGGAGCTGGCCGCCAAAGCGCAGGATTGCTTCAGGCCCTCTTCTGGTTCTGGGGGGCAGGCTGAGCTTGTGCTTAATTCTTCTTCCTGATGGGAAAATAGAGTGACCTGTGCCTGTCCCAACACCTAGAGCTAGTCTCTCATTGGTTCCCCCTCTTCCCGTTCATCCTCAGGACAAATTGCAACCAGTACGGAACAGGAGGTTAAAGGTGCTGATTCTCCAAGGAGGGAGATGGCTAGTAAATCGGCTGGAATGGCGAACCCGAGCAAAGGAGATGAGAAATGAGGTGCGTTTTAGAAACCTTTCCCGATCACACCGTGTACCATCTTCTGGGTTTCTCATGCCTGTTTTCGACGTAGGAAGATGCCCTTGAACCTGGAGATTTGGGACCCATGGGATGGGTACCATGCAGTATTACTTGAAAGGGTCTGCGTTGGCTCACCCAACCTCACCGAACCTCTCAGCCCCAAGAGTGTCCACCCTTATGTCTCAATCAGCTGTGGGTCTAGATATGGTCAATCCAGGTTGCATCACAGCCCCTGAACGAATTTTGTAAGAATTTCTCTCTCTTTCACTGCCTTTGTTTCACGGGTTTTGAAAAGTAATTTATTTTTATAATGGGGTTTAGCTGCTTTTCACGGCTGTGTTTATGCCGCTTTACACCCCCTTGACTCACTTACAGAGAGATATCAATACATAGGTTTGAAGATTCTTACTAGTCAGATATATTCTTGTGCGGTGAATAGGGGGTGTTGAGTCCAGTTCACTGAAAAAGGAATAGGTCTTGTCTCTTACATATTGGGTTTATGGAACGGTATCGGAGCTAATTTGAAACCCTTGTTTTATGCATCACCCCACCTCACCTTTCCCGTTCAGCAGCCATAGTGTGTTTCCTAAACGTGGGACTCTGTTCTGTTTTGCAATTCAGTTCAAGTGTAGCGGTTTTTACATTCCCTCTAGAAGTGATATCTTATGATAAGTGTCTTTTTCTGTGTGACTTATTTCACTTAGAATCGTCGTACCTAAATCCACTCATCGTGCTGCTACTAGCCTTATGACGTTGATTTCATGGCTGAGTGATATTCCATTGTACATGAGGACCACAACTTCTTTATCCATTTTTCTCTTTCCTAGGATATTTAAGGTGTAATGAAGTGGGGGTTCTTGTCAACAGAGCAGCCCTAAGCTTTGGGGTGCCTGTGTCTTGCTGATTTTTAGTTTTCCCAATTTATACGCCCATGAGTGGAAGTGCCCTATGCTCTCCAAGCTGTGTTTTTTAGATGTTTCAGAACACACCGTACACTTCTCCAGAGTGGCTGTTGGCAAGTTACATCCCACCCATCAGCGTAGCAAGGCTCCCATTTCTCCATGGCCGGTCCTGCATTTCTGGTTTGGACACTTTTTTCCGCATGGCCCTTTTGCCCGCTGGGAAGCGAGACTTCTTTGGAGCGCTGATTGGCCTTTCCAGGTTGCTTGGTTGGCCAAAAAGGGCGTATGCGTTTTTTCCTGAATATATTCAGGAAAAAACGCATACGCCCTTTTTGGCCAAGGGCATCATTGTCCACGTTTTGCCGCTTTTCATGTGCTTTCAAGGCGATTCGAATCTACCTCCTGAAATCTGTTTCCTGCAATTCTGCCTTGCTTTCAAAGCCTCTTCGTTGCCTTCCCTTAATATATTTGTGGACGAGAGGTATCATTTAAAACTCTGCAGGTTTGTGAATTGCAGTGCCCCTGAGCTCCATTTTTCAACTCGCTTTTTTGGGAGCTGGCCGCAAAAGCGCAGGATTGCTTCAGGCCCTCTTCTGGTTCTGGGGGGCAGGCTGAGCTTGTGCTTAATTCTTCTTCCTGATGGGAAAATAGAGTGACCTGTGCCTGTCCCAACACCTAGAGCTAGTCTCTCATTGGTTCCCCCTCTTCCCGTTCATCCTCAGGACAAATTGCAACCTGTACGGAACAGGAGGTTAAAGGTGCTGATTCTCCAAGGAGGGAGATGGCTAGTAAATCGGCTGGAATGGCGAACCCGAGCAAAGGAGATGAGAAATGAGGTGCGTTTTAGAAACCTTTCCCGATCACATGGTGTACCATCTTCTGGGTTTCTCATGCCTGTTTTCGACGTAGGAAGATGCCCTTGAACCTGGAGATTTGGGACCCATGGGATGGGTACCATGCAGTACTACTTGAAAGGGTCTGCGTTGGCTCACCCAACCTCACCGAACCTCTCAGCCCCAAGAGTGTCCACCCTTATGTCTCAATCAGCTGTGGGTCTAGATATGGTCAATCCAGGTTGCATCACAGCCCCTGAACGAATTTTGTAAGAATTTCTCTCTCTTTCACTGTCTTTGTTTCACGGGTTTTGAAAAGTAATTTATTTTTATAATGGGGTTTAGCTGCTTTTCACGGCTGTGTTTATGCCGCTTTACACCCCCTTGACTCACTTACAGAGAGATATCAATACATAGGTTTGAAGATTCTTACTAGTCAGATATATTCTTGTGCGGTGAATAGGGGGTGTTGAGTCCAGTTCACTGAAAAAGGAATAGGTCTTGTCTCTTACATATTGGGTTTATGGAACGGTATCGGAGCTAATTTGAAACCCTTGTTTTATGCATCACCCCACCTCACCTTTCCCGTTCAGCAGCCATAGTGTGTTTCCTAAACGTGTGACTCTGTTCTGTTTTGTAATTCAGTTCAAGTGTAGCGGTTTTTACATTCCCTCTCTAAGTGATATCTTATGATAAGTGTCTTTTTCTGTGTGACTTATTTCACTTAGAATCGTCGTACCTAAATCCACTCATCGTGCTGCTACTAGCCTTATGACGTTGATTTCATGGCTGAGTGATATTCCATTGTACATGAGGACCACAACTTCTTTATCCATTTTTCTCTTTCCTAGGATATTTAAGGTGTAATGAAGTGGGGGTTCTTGTCAACAGAGCAGCCCTAAACTTTGGGGTGCCTGTGTCTTGCTGATTTTTAGTTTTCCCAATTTATACGCCCATGAGTGGAAGTGCCCTATGCTCTCCAAGCTGTGTTTTTTAGATGTTTCAGAACACACCGTACACTTCTCCAGAGTGGCTGTTGGCAATTTACATCCCACCCATCAGCGTAGCAAGGCTCCCATTTCTCCATGGCCGGTCCTGCATTTCTGGTTTGGACACTGTTTTCCGCATGGCCCTTTTGCCCGCTGGGAAGCGAGACTTCTTTGGAGCGCTGATTGGCCTTTCCAGGTTGCTTGGTTGGCCAAAAAGGGCGTATGCGTTTTTTCCTGAATATATTCAGGAAAAAACGCATACGCCCTTTTTGGCCAAGGGCATCATTGTCCACGTTTTGCCGCTTTTCATGTGCTTTCAAGGCGATTCGAATCTACCTCCTGAAATCTGTTTCCTGCAATTCTGCCTTGCTTTCAAAGCCTCTTCATTGCCTTCCCTTAATATATTTGTGGACGAGAGGTATCATTTAAAACTCTGCAGGTTTGTGAATTGCAGTGCCCCTGAGCTCCATTTTTCAACTCGCTTTTTTGGGAGCTGGCCGCAAAATTGCAGGATTGCTTCAGGCCCTCTTCTGGTTCTGGGGGGCAGGCTGAGCTTGTGCTTAATTCTTCTTCCTGATGGGAAAATAGAGTGACCTGTGCCTGTTCCAACACCTAGAGCTAGTCTCTCATTGGTTCCCCCTCTTCCCGTTCATCCTCAGGACAAATTGCAACCTGTACGGAACAGGAGGTTAAAGGTGCTGATTCTCCAAGGAGGGAGATGGCTAGTAAATCGGCTGGAATGGCGAACCCGAGCAAAGGAGATGAGAAATGAGGTGCGTTTTAGAAACCTTTCCCGATCACACGGTGTACCATCTTCTGGGTTTCTCATGCCTGTTTTCGACGTAGGAAGATGCCCTTGAACCTGGAGATTTGGGACCCATGGGATGGGTACCATGCAGTACTACTTGAAAGGGTCTGCGTTGGCTCACCCAACCTCACCGAACCTCTCAGCCCCAAGAGTGTCCACCCTTATGTCTCAATCAGCTGTGGGTCTAGATATGGTCAATCCAGGTTGCATCACAGCCCCTGAACGAATTTTGTAAGAATTTCTCTCTCTTTCACTGTCTTTGTTTCACGTGTTTTGAAAAGTAATTTATTTTTATAATGGGGTTTAGCTGCTTTTCACGGCTGTGTTTATGCCGCTTTACACCCCCTTGACTCACTTACAGAGAGATATCAATACATAGGTTTGAAGATTCTTACTAGTCAGATATATTCTTGTGCGGTGAATAGGGGGTGTTGAGTCCAGTTCACTGAAAAAGGAATAGGTCTTGTCTCTTACATATTGGGTTTATGGAACGGTATCGGAGCAAATTTGAAACCCTTGTTTTATGCATCACCCAACCTCACCTTTCCCGTTCAGCAGCCATAGTGTGTTTCCTAAACGTGTGACTCTGTTCTGTTTTGTAATTCAGTTCAAGTGTAGCGGTTTTTACATTCCCTCTCTAAGTGATATCTTATGATAAGTGTCTTTTTCTGTGTGACTTATTTCACTTAGAATCGTCGTACCTAAATCCACTCATCGTGCTGCTACTAGCCTTATGACGTTGATTTCATGGCTGAGTGATATTCCATTGTACATGAGGACCACAACTTCTTTATCCATTTTTCTCTTTCCTAGGATATTTAAGGTGTAATGAAGTGGGGGTTCTTGTCCACAGAGCAGCCCTAAACTTTGGGGTGCCTGTGTCTTGCTGATTTTTAGTTTTCCCAATTTATACGCCCATGAGTGGAAGTGCCCTATGCTCTCCAAGCTGTGTTTTTTAGATGTTTCAGAACACACCGTACACTTCTCCAGAGTGGCTGTTGGCAATTTACATCCCACCCATCAGCGTAGCAAGGCTCCCATTTCTCCATGGCCGGTCCTGCATTTCTGGTTTGGACACTGTTTTCCGCATGGCCCTTTTGCCCGCTGGGAAGCGAGACTTCTTTGGAGCGCTGATTGGCCTTTCCAGGTTGCTTGGTTGGCCAAAAAGGGCGTATGCGTTTTTTCCTGAATATATTCAGGAAAAAACGCATACGCCCTTTTTGGCCAAGGGCATCATTGTCCACGTTTTGCCGCTTTTCATGTGCTTTCAAGGCGATTCGAATCTACCTCCTGAAATCTGTTTCCTGCAATTCTGCCTTGCTTTCAAAGCCTCTTCATTGCCTTCCCTTAATATATTTGTGGACGAGAGGTATCATTTAAAACTCTGCAGGTTTGTGAATTGCAGTGCCCCTGAGCTCCATTTTTCAACTCGCTTTTTTGGGAGCTGGCCGCAAAATTGCAGGATTGCTTCAGGCCCTCTTCTGGTTCTGGGGGGCAGGCTGAGCTTGTGCTTAATTCTTCTTCCTGATGGGAAAATAGAGTGACCTGTGCCTGTTCCAACACCTAGAGCTAGTCTCTCATTGGTTCCCCCTCTTCCCGTTCATCCTCAGGACAAATTGCAACCTGTACGGAACAGGAGGTTAAAGGTGCTGATTCTCCAAGGAGGGAGATGGCTAGTAAATCGGCTGGAATGGCGAACCCGAGCAAAGGAGATGAGAAATGAGGTGCGTTTTAGAAACCTTTCCCGATCACACGGTGTACCATCTTCTGGGTTTCTCATGCCTGTTTTCGACGTAGGAAGATGCCCTTGAACCTGGAGATTTGGGACCCATGGGATGGGTACCATGCAGTACTACTTGAAAGGGTCTGCGTTGGCTCACCCAACCTCACCGAACCTCTCAGCCCCAAGAGTGTCCACCCTTATGTCTCAATCAGCTGTGGGTCTAGATATGGTCAATCCAGGTTGCATCACAGCCCCTGAACGAATTTTGTAAGAATTTCTCTCTCTTTCACTGTCTTTGTTTCACGTGTTTTGAAAAGTAATTTATTTTTATAATGGGGTTTAGCTGCTTTTCACGGCTGTGTTTATGCCGCTTTACACCCCCTTGACTCACTTACAGAGAGATATCAATACATAGGTTTGAAGATTCTTACTAGTCAGATATATTCTTGTGCGGTGAATAGGGGGTGTTGAGTCCAGTTCACTGAAAAAGGAATAGGTCTTGTCTCTTACATATTGGGTTTATGGAACGGTATCGGAGCAAATTTGAAACCCTTGTTTTATGCATCACCCAACCTCACCTTTCCCGTTCAGCAGCCATAGTGTGTTTCCTAAACGTGTGACTCTGTTCTGTTTTGTAATTCAGTTCAAGTGTAGCGGTTTTTACATTCCCTCTCTAAGTGATATCTTATGATAAGTGTCTTTTTCTGTGTGACTTATTTCACTTAGAATCGTCGTACCTAAATCCACTCATCGTGCTGCTACTAGCCTTATGACGTTGATTTCATGGCTGAGTGATATTCCATTGTACATGAGGACCACAACTTCTTTATCCATTTTTCTCTTTCCTAGGATATTTAAGGTGTAATGAAGTGGGGGTTCTTGTCAACAGAGCAGCCCTAAACTGTTGGGTGCCTGTGTCTTGCTGATTTTTAGTTTTCCCAATTTATACGCCCATGAGTGGAAGTGCCCTATGCTCTCCAAGCTGTGTTTTTTAGATGTTTCAGAACACACCGTACACTTCTCCAGAGTGGCTGTTGGCAATTTACATCCCACCCATCAGCGTAGCAAGGCTCCCATTTCTCCATGGCCGGTCCTGCATTTCTGGTTTGGACACTGTTTTCCGCATGGCCCTTTTGCCCGCTGGGAAGCGAGACTTCTTTGGAGCGCTGATTGGCCTTTCCAGGTTGCTTGGTTGGCCAAAAAGGGCGTATGCGTTTTTTCCTGAATATATTCAGGAACAAACGCATACGCCCTTTTTGGCCAAGGGCATCATTGTCCACGTTTTGCCGCTTTTCATGTGCTTTCAAGGCGATTCGAATCTACCTCCTGAAATCTGTTTCCTGCAATTCTGCCTTGCTTTCAAAGCCTCTTCGTTGCCTTCCCTTAATATATTTGTGGACGAGAGGTATCATTTAAAACTCTGCAGGTTTGTGAATTGCAGTGCCCCTGAGCTCCATTTTTCAACTCGCTTTTTTGGGAGCTGGCCGCAAAAGCGCAGGATTGCTTCAGGCCCTCTTCTGGTTCTGGGGGGCAGGCTGAGCTTGTGCTTAATTCTTCTTCCTGATGGGAAAATAGAGTGACCTGTGCCTGTCCCAACCCCTAGAGCTAGTCTCTCATTGGTTCCCCCTCTTCCCGTTCATCCTCAGGACAAATTGCAACCTGTACGGAACAGGAGGTTAAAGGTGCTGATTCTCCAAGGAGGGAGATGGCTAGTAAATCGGCTGGAATGGCGAACCCGAGCAAAGGAGATGAGAAATGAGGTGCGTTTTAGAAACCTTTCCCGATCACACGGTGTACCATCTTCTGGGTTTCTCATGCCTGTTTTCGACGTAGGAAGATGCCCTTGAAACTGGAGATTTGGGACCCATGGGATGGGTACCATGCAGTACTACTTGAAAGGGTCTGCGTTGGCTCACCCAACCTCACCGAACCTCTCAGCCCCAAGAGTGTCCACCCTTATGTCTCAATCAGCTGTGGGTCTAGATATGGTCAATCCAGGTTGCATCACAGCCCCTGAACGAATTTTGTAAGAATTTCTCTCTCTTTCACTGTCTTTGTTTCACGGGTTTTGAAAAGTAATTTATTTTTATAATGGGGTTTAGCTGCTTTTCACGGCTGTGTTTATGCCGCTTTACACCCCCTTGACTCACTTACAGAGAGATATCAATACATAGGTTTGAAGATTCTTACTAGTCAGATATATTCTTGTGCGGTGAATAGGGGGTGTTGAGTCCAGTTCACTGAAAAAGGAATAGGTCTTGTCTCTTACATATTGGGTTTATGGAACGGTATCGGAGCAAATTTGAAACCCTTGTTTTATGCATCACCCCACCTCACCTTTCCCGTTCAGCAGCCATAGTGTGTTTCCTAAACGTGTGACTCTGTTCTGTTTTGTAATTCATTTCAAGTGTAGCGGTTTTTACATTCCCTCTCTAAGTGATATCTTATGATAAGTGTCTTTTTCTGTGTGACTTATTTCACTTAGAATCGTCGTACCTAAATCCACTCATCGTGCTGCTACTAGCCTTATGACGTTGATTTCATGGCTGAGTGATATTCCATTGTACATGAGGACCACAACTTCTTTATCCATTTTTCTCTTTCCTAGGATATTTAAGGTGTAATGAAGTGGGGGTTCTTGTCAACAGAGCAGCCCTAAACTTTGGGGTGCCTGTGTCTTGCTGATTTTTAGTTTTCCCAATTTATACGCCCATGAGTGGAAGTGCCCTATGCTCTCCAAGCTGTGTTTTTTAGATGTTTCAGAACACACCGTACACTTCTCCAGAGTGGCTGTTGGCAATTTACATCCCACCCATCAGCGTAGCAAGGCTCCCATTTCTCCATGGCCGGTCCTGCATTTCTGGTTTGGACACTTTTTTCCGCATGGCCCTTTTGCCCGCTGGGAAGCGAGACTTCTTTGGAGCGCTGATTGGCCTTTCCAGGTTGCTTGGTTGGCCAAAAAGGGCGTATGCGTTTTTTCCTGAATATATTCAGGAACAAACGCATACGCCCTTTTTGGCCAAGGGCATCATTGTCCACGTTTTGCCGCTTTTCATGTGCTTTCAAGGCGATTCGAATCTACCTCCTGAAATCTGTTTCCTGCAATTCTGCCTTGCTTTCAAAGCCTCTTCGTTGCCTTCCCTTAATATATTTGTGGACGAGAGGTATCATTTAAAACTCTGCAGGTTTGTGAATTGCAGTGCCCCTGAGCTCCATTTTTCAACTCGCTTTTTTGGGAGCTGGCCGCAAAAGCGCAGGATTGCTTCAGGCCCTCTTCTGGTTCTGGGGGGCAGGCTGAGCTTGTGCTTAATTCTTCTTCCTGATGGGAAAATAGTGTGACCTGTGCCTGTTCCAACACCTAGAGCTAGTCTCTCATTGGTTCCCCCTCTTCCCGTTCATCCTCAGGACAAATTGCCACCTGTACGGAACAGGAGGTTAAAGGTGCTGATTCTCCAAGGAGGGAGATGGCTAGTAAATCGGCTGGAATGGCGAACCCGAGCAAAGGAGATGAGAAATGAGGTGCGTTTTAGAAACCTTTCCCGATCACACGGTGTACCATCTTCTGGGTTTCTCATGCCTGTTTTCGACGTAGGAAGATGCCCTTGAACCTGGAGATTTGGGACCCATGGGATGGGTACCATGCAGTACTACTTGAAAGGGTCTGCGTTGGCTCACCCAACCTCACCGAACCTCTCAGCCCCAAGAGTGTCCACCCTTATGTCTCAATCAGCTGTGGGTCTACATATGGTCAATCCAGGTTGCATCACAGCCCCTGAACGAATTTTGTAAGAATTTCTCTCTCTTTCACTGTCTTTGTTTCACGGGTTTTGAAAAGTAATTTATTTTTATAATGGGGTTTAGCTGCTTTTCACGGCTGTGTTTATGCCGCTTTACACCCCCTTGACTCACTTACAGAGAGATATCAATACATAGGTTTGAAGATTCTTACTAGTCAGATATATTCTTGTGCGGTGAATAGGGGGTGTTGAGTCCAGTTCACTGAAAAAGGAATAGGTCTTGTCTCTTACATATTGGGTTTATGGAACGGTATCGGAGCTAATTTGAAACCCTTGTTTTATGCATCACCCCACCTCACCTTTCCCGTTCAGCAGCCATAGTGTGTTTCCTAAACGTGTGACTCTGTTCTGTTTTGTAATTCAGTTCAAGTGTAGCGGTTTTTACATTCCCTCTCTAAGTGATATCTTATGATAAGTGTCTTTTTCTGTGTGACTTATTTCACTTAGAATCGTCGTACCTAAATCCACTCATCGTGCTGCTACTAGCCTTATGACGTGGATTTCATGGCTGAGTGATATTCCATTGTACATGAGGACCACAACTTCTTTATCCATTTTTCTCTTTCCTAGGATATTTAAGGTGTAATGAAGTGGGGGTTCTTGTCAACAGAGCAGCCCTAAGCTTTGGGGTGCCTGTGTCTTGCTGATTTTTAATTTTCCCAATTTATACGCCCATGAGTGGAAGTGCCCTATGCTCTCCAAGCTGTGTTTTTTAGATGTTTCAGAACACACCGTACACTTCTCCAGAGTGGCTGTTGGCAAGTTACATCCCACCCATCAGCGTAGCAAGGCTCCCATTTCTCCATGGCCGGTCCTGCATTTCTGGTTTGGACACTTTTTTCCGCATGGCCCTTTTGCCCGCTGGGAAGCGAGACTTCTTTGGAGCGCTGATTGGCCTTTCCAGGTTGCTTGGTTGGCCAAAAAGGGCGTATGCGTTTTTTCCTGAATATATTCAGGAAAAAACGCATACGCCCTTTTTGGCCAAGGGCATCATTGTCCACGTTTTGCCGCTTTTCATGTGCTTTCAAGGCGATTCGAATCTACCTCCTGAAATCTGTTTCCTGCAATTCTGCCTTGCTTTCAAAGCCTCTTCGTTGCCTTCCCTTAATATATTTGTGGACGAGAGGTATCATTTAAAACTCTGCAGGTTTGTGAATTGCAGTGCCCCTGAGCTCCATTTTTCAACTCGCTTTTTTGGGAGCTGGCCGCAAAAGCGCAGGATTGCTTCAGGCCCTCTTCTGGTTCTGGGGGGCAGGCTGAGCTTGTGCTTAATTCTTCTTCCTGATGGGAAAATAGAGTGACCTGTGCCTGTCCCAACACCTAGAGCTAGTCTCTCATTGGTTCCCCCTCTTCCCGTTCATCCTCAGGACAAATTGCAACCTGTACGGAACAGGAGGTTAAAGGTGCTGATTCTCCAAGGAGGGAGATGGCTAGTAAATCGGCTGGAATGGCGAACCCGAGCAAAGGAGATGAGAAATGAGGTGCGTTTTAGAAACCTTTCCCGATCACATGGTGTACCATCTTCTGGGTTTCTCATGCCTGTTTTCGACGTAGGAAGATGCCCTTGAACCTGGAGATTTGGGACCCATGGGATGGGTACCATGCAGTACTACTTGAAAGGGTCTGCGTTGGCTCACCCAACCTCACCGAACCTCTCAGCCCCAAGAGTGTCCACCCTTATGTCTCAATCAGCTGTGGGTCTAGATATGGTCAATCCAGGTTGCATCACAGCCCCTGAACGAATTTTGTAAGAATTTCTCTCTCTTTCACTGTCTTTGTTTCACGGGTTTTGAAAAGTAATTTATTTTTATAATGGGGTTTAGCTGCTTTTCACGGCTGTGTTTATGCCGCTTTACACCCCCTTGACTCACTTACAGAGAGATATCAATACATAGGTTTGAAGATTCTTACTAGTCAGATATATTCTTGTGCGGTGAATAGGGGGTGTTGAGCCCAGTTCACTGAAAAAGGAATAGGTCTTGTCTCTTACATATTGGGTTTATGGAACGGTATCGGAGCTAATTTGAAACCCTTGTTTTATGCATCACCCCACCTCACCTTTCCCGTTCAGCAGCCATAGTGTGTTTCCTAAACGTGTGACTCTGTTCTGTTTTGTAATTCAGTTCAAGTGTAGCGGTTTTTACATTCCCTCTCTAAGTGATATCTTATGATAAGTGTCTTTTTCTGTGTGACTTATTTCACTTAGAATCGTCGTACCTAAATCCACTCATCGTGCTGCTACTAGCCTTATGACGTTGATTTCATGGCTGAGTGATATTCCATTGTACATGAGGACCACAACTTCTTTATCCATTTTTCTCTTTCCTAGGATATTTAAGGTGTAATGAAGTGGGGGTTCTTGTCAACAGAGCAGCCCTAAACTTTGGGGTGCCTGTGTCTTGCTGATTTTTAGTTTTCCCAATTTATACGCCCATGAGTGGAAGTGCCCTATGCTCTCCAAGCTGTGTTTTTTAGATGTTTCAGAACACACCGTACACTTCTCCAGAGTGGCTGTTGGCAATTTACATCGCACCCATCAGCGTAGCAAGGCTCCCATTTCTCCATGGCCGGTCCTGCATTTCTGGTTTGGACACTGTTTTCCGCATGGCCCTTTTGCCCGCTGGGAAGCGAGACTTCTTTGGAGCGCTGATTGGCCTTTCCAGGTTGCTTGGTTGGCCAAAAAGGGCGTATGCGTTTTTTCCTGAATATATTCAGGAAAAAACGCATACGCCCTTTTTGGCCAAGGGCATCATTGTCCACGTTTTGCCGCTTTTCATGTGCTTTCAAGGCGATTCGAATCTACCTCCTGAAATCTGTTTCCTGCAATTCTGCCTTGCTTTCAAAGCCTCTTCATTGCCTTCCCTTAATATATTTGTGGACGAGAGGTATCATTTAAAACTCTGCAGGTTTGTGAATTGCAGTGCCCCTGAGCTCCATTTTTCAACTCGCTTTTTTGGGAGCTGGCCGCAAAATTGCAGGATTGCTTCAGGCCCTCTTCTGGTTCTGGGGGGCAGGCTGAGCTTGTGCTTAATTCTTCTTCCTGATGGGAAAATAGAGTGACCTGTGCCTGTTCCAACACCTAGAGCTAGTCTCTCATTGGTTCCCCCTCTTCCCGTTCATCCTCAGGACAAATTGCAACCTGTACGGAACAGGAGGTTAAAGGTGCTGATTCTCCAAGGAGGGAGATGGCTAGTAAATCGGCTGGAATGGCGAACCCGAGCAAAGGAGATGAGAAATGAGGTGCGTTTTAGAAACCTTTCCCGATCACACGGTGTACCATCTTCTGGGTTTCTCATGCCTGTTTTCGACGTAGGAAGATGCCCTTGAACCTGGAGATTTGGGACCCATGGGATGGGTACCATGCAGTACTACTTGAAAGGGTCTGCGTTGGCTCACCCAACCTCACCGAACCTCTCAGCCCCAAGAGTGTCCACCCTTATGTCTCAATCAGCTGTGGGTCTAGATATGGTCAATCCAGGTTGCATCACAGCCCCTGAACGAATTTTGTAAGAATTTCTCTCTCTTTCACTGTCTTTGTTTCACGTGTTTTGAAAAGTAATTTATTTTTATAATGGGGTTTAGCTGCTTTTCACGGCTGTGTTTATGCCGCTTTACACCCCCTTGACTCACTTACAGAGAGATATCAATACATAGGTTTGAAGATTCTTACTAGTCAGATATATTCTTGTGCGGTGAATAGGGGGTGTTGAGTCCAGTTCACTGAAAAAGGAATAGGTCTTGTCTCTTACATATTGGGTTTATGGAACGGTATCGGAGCAAATTTGAAACCCTTGTTTTATGCATCACCCAACCTCACCTTTCCCGTTCAGCAGCCATAGTGTGTTTCCTAAACGTGTGACTCTGTTCTGTTTTGTAATTCAGTTCAAGTGTAGCGGTTTTTACATTCCCTCTCTAAGTGATATCTTATGATAAGTGTCTTTTTCTGTGTGACTTATTTCACTTAGAATCGTCGTACCTAAATCCACTCATCGTGCTGCTACTAGCCTTATGACGTTGATTTCATGGCTGAGTGATATTCCATTGTACATGAGGACCACAACTTCTTTATCCATTTTTCTCTTTCCTAGGATATTTAAGGTGTAATGAAGTGGGGGTTCTTGTCAACAGAGCAGCCCTAAACTGTTGGGTGCCTGTGTCTTGCTGATTTTTAGTTTTCCCAATTTATACGCCCATGAGTGGAAGTGCCCTATGCTCTCCAAGCTGTGTTTTTTAGATGTTTCAGAACACACCGTACACTTCTCCAGAGTGGCTGTTGGCAATTTACATCCCACCCATCAGCGTAGCAAGGCTCCCATTTCTCCATGGCCGGTCCTGCATTTCTGGTTTGGACACTGTTTTCCGCATGGCCCTTTTGCCCGCTGGGAAGCGAGACTTCTTTGGAGCGCTGATTGGCCTTTCCAGGTTGCTTGGTTGGCCAAAAAGGGCGTATGCGTTTTTTCCTGAATATATTCAGGAACAAACGCATACGCCCTTTTTGGCCAAGGGCATCATTGTCCACGTTTTGCCGCTTTTCATGTGCTTTCAAGGCGATTCGAATCTACCTCCTGAAATCTGTTTCCTGCAATTCTGCCTTGCTTTCAAAGCCTCTTCGTTGCCTTCCCTTAATATATTTGTGGACGAGAGGTATCATTTAAAACTCTGCAGGTTTGTGAATTGCAGTGCCCCTGAGCTCCATTTTTCAACTCGCTTTTTTGGGAGCTGGCCGCAAAAGCGCAGGATTGCTTCAGGCCCTCTTCTGGTTCTGGGGGGCAGGCTGAGCTTGTGCTTAATTCTTCTTCCTGATGGGAAAATAGAGTGACCTGTGCCTGTCCCAACCCCTAGAGCTAGTCTCTCATTGGTTCCCCCTCTTCCCGTTCATCCTCAGGACAAATTGCAACCTGTACGGAACAGGAGGTTAAAGGTGCTGATTCTCCAAGGAGGGAGATGGCTAGTAAATCGGCTGGAATGGCGAACCCGAGCAAAGGAGATGACAAATGAGGTGCGTTTTAGAAACCTTTCCCGATCACACGGTGTACCATCTTCTGGGTTTCTCATGCCTGTTTTCGACGTAGGAAGATGCCCTTGAAACTGGAGATTTGGGACCCATGGGATGGGTACCATGCAGTACTACTTGAAAGGGTCTGCGTTGGCTCACCCAACCTCACCGAACCTCTCAGCCCCAAGAGTGTCCACCCTTATGTCTCAATCAGCTGTGGGTCTAGATATGGTCAATCCAGGTTGCATCACAGCCCCTGAACGAATTTTGTAAGAATTTCTCTCTCTTTCACTGTCTTTGTTTCACGGGTTTTGAAAAGTAATTTATTTTTATAATGGGGTTTAGCTGCTTTTCACGGCTGTGTTTATGCCGCTTTACACCCCCTTGACTCACTTACAGAGAGATATCAATACATAGGTTTGAAGATTCTTACTAGTCAGATATATTCTTGTGCGGTGAATAGGGGGTGTTGAGTCCAGTTCACTGAAAAAGGAATAGGTCTTGTCTCTTACATATTGGGTTTATGGAACGGTATCGGAGCAAATTTGAAACCCTTGTTTTATGCATCACCCCACCTCACCTTTCCCGTTCAGCAGCCATAGTGTGTTTCCTAAACGTGTGACTCTGTTCTGTTTTGTAATTCATTTCAAGTGTAGCGGTTTTTACATTCCCTCTCTAAGTGATATCTTATGATAAGTGTCTTTTTCTGTGTGACTTATTTCACTTAGAATCGTCGTACCTAAATCCACTCATCGTGCTGCTACTAGCCTTATGACGTTGATTTCATGGCTGAGTGATATTCCATTGTACATGAGGACCACAACTTCTTTATCCATTTTTCTCTTTCCTAGGATATTTAAGGTGTAATGAAGTGGGGGTTCTTGTCAACAGAGCAGCCCTAAACTTTGGGGTGCTTGTGTCTTGCTGATTTTTAGTTTTCCCAATTTATACGCCCATGAGTGGAAGTGCCCTATGCTCTCCAAGCTGTGTTTTTTAGATGTTTCAGAACACACCGTACACTTCTCCAGAGTGGCTGTTGGCAATTTACATCCCACCCATCAGCGTAGCAAGGCTCCCATTTCTCCATGGCCGGTCCTGCATTTCTGGTTTGGACACTTTTTTCCGCATGGCCCTTTTGCCCGCTGGGAAGCGAGACTTCTTTGGAGCGCTGATTGGCCTTTCCAGGTTGCTTGGTTGGCCAAAAAGGGCGTATGCGTTTTTTCCTGAATATATTCAGGAAAAAACGCATACGCCCTTTTTGGCCAAGGGCATCATTGTCCACGTTTTGCCGCTTTTCATGTGCTTTCAAGGCGATTCGAATCTACCTCCTGAAATCTGTTTCCTGCAATTCTGCCTTGCTTTCAAAGCCTCTTCGTTGCCTTCCCTTAATATATTTGTGGACGAGAGGTATCATTTAAAACTCTGCAGGTTTGTGAATTGCAGTGCCCCTGAGCTCCATTTTTCAACTCGCTTTTTTGGGAGCTGGCCGCAAAAGCGCAGGATTGCTTCAGGCCCTCTTCTGGTTCTGGGGGGCAGGCTGAGCTTGTGCTTAATTCTTCTTCCTGATGGGAAAATAGAGTGACCTGTGCCTGTCCCAACACCTAGAGCTAGTCTCTCATTGGTTCCCCCTCTTCCCGTTCATCCTCAGGACAAATTGCAACCTGTACGGAACAGGAGGTTAAAGGTGCTGATTCTCCAAGGAGGGAGATGGCTAGTAAATCGGCTGGAATGGCGAACCCGAGCAAAGGAGATGAGAAATGAGGTGCGTTTTAGAAACCTTTCCCGATCACACGGTGTACCATCTTCTGGGTTTCTCATGCCTGTTTTCGACGTAGGAAGATGCCCTTGAACCTGGAGATTTGGGACCCATGGGATGGGTACCATGCAGTACTACTTGAAAGGGTCTGCGTTGGCTCACCCAACCTCACCGAACCTCTCAGCCCCAAGAGTGTCCACCCTTATGTCTCAATCAGCTGTGGGTCTAGATATGGTCAATCCAGGTTGCATCACAGCCCCTGAACGAATTTTGTAAGAATTTCTCTCTCTTTCACTGCCTTTGTTTCACGGGTTTTGAAAAGTAATTTATTTTTATAATGGGGTTTAGCTGCTTTTCACGGCTGTGTTTATGCCGCTTTACACCCCCTTGACTCACTTACAGAGAGATATCAATACATAGGTTTGAAGATTCTTACTAGTCAGATATATTCTTGTGCGGTGAATAGGGGGTGTTGAGTCCAGTTCACTGAAAAAGGAATAGGTCTTGTCTCTTACATATTGGGTTTATGGAACGGTATCGGAGCTAATTTGAAACCCTTGTTTTATGCATCACCCCACCTCACCTTTCCCATTCAGCAGCCATAGTGTGTTTCCTAAACGTGTGACTCTGTTCTGTTTTGTAATTCAGTTCAAGTGTAGCGGTTTTTACATTCCCTCTCTAAGTGATATCTTATGATAAGTGTCTTTTTCTGTGTGACTTATTTCACTTAGAATCGTCGTACCTAAATCCACTCATCGTGCTGCTACTAGCCTTATGACGTTGATTTCATGGCTGAGTGATATTCCATTGTACATGAGGACCACCACTTCTTTATCCATTTTTCTCTTTCCTAGGATATTTAAGGTGTAATGAAGTGGGGGTTCTTGTCAACAGAGCAGCCCTAAACTTTGGGGTGCCTGTGTCTTGCTGATTTTTAGTTTTCCCAATTTATACGCCCATGAGTGGAAGTGCCCTATGCTCTCCAAGCTGTGTTTTTTAGATGTTTCAGAACACACCGTACACTTCTCCAGAGTGGCTGTTGGCAATTTACATCCCACCCATCAGCGTAGCAAGGCTCCCATTTCTCCATGGCCGGTCCTGCATTTCTGGTTTGGACACTTTTTTCCGCATGGCCCTTTTGCCCGCTGGGAAGCGAGACTTCTTTGGAGCGCTGATTGGCCTTTCCAGGTTGCTTGGTTGGCCAAAAAGGGCGTATGCGTTTTTTCCTGAATATATTCAGGAAAAAACGCATACGCCCTTTTTGGCCAAGGGCATCATTGTCCACGTTTTGCCGCTTTTCATGTGCTTTCAAGGCGATTCGAATCTACCTCCTGAAATCTGTTTCCTGCAATTCTGCCTTGCTTTCAAAGCCTCTTCGTTGCCTTCCCTTAATATATTTGTGGACGAGAGGTATCATTTAAAACTCTGCAGGTTTGTGAATTGCAGTGCCCCTGAGCTCCATTTTTCAACTCGCTTTTTTGGGAGCTGGCCGCAAAAGCGCAGGATTGCTTCAGGCCCTCTTCTGGTTCTGGGGGGCAGGCTGAGCTTGTGCTTAATTCTTCTTCCTGATGGGAAAATAGAGTGACCTGTGCCTGTCCCAACACCTAGAGCTAGTCTCTCATTGGTTCCCCCTCTTCCCGTTCATCCTCAGGACAAATTGCAACCTGTACGGAACAGGAGGTTAAAGGTGCTGATTCTCCAAGGAGGGAGATGGCTAGTAAATCGGCTGGAATGGCGAACCCGAGCAAAGGAGATGAGAAATGAGGTGCGTTTTAGAAACCTTTCCCGATCACACGGTGTACCATCTTCTGGGTTTCTCATGCCTGTTTTCGACGTAGGAAGATGCCCTTGAACCTGGAGATTTGGGACCCATGGGATGGGTACCATGCAGTATTACTTGAAAGGGTCTGCGTTGGCTCACCCAACCTCACCGAACCTCTCAGCCCCAAGAGTGTCCACCCTTATGTCTCAATCAGCTGTGGGTCTAGATATGGTCAATCCAGGTTGCATCACAGCCCCTGAACGAATTTTGTAAGAATTTCTCTCTCTTTCACTGTCTTTGTTTCACGGGTTTTGAAAAGTAATTTATTTTTATAATGGGGTTTAGCTGCTTTTCACGGCTGTGTTTATGCCGCTTTACACCCCATTGACTCACTTACAGAGAGATATCAATACATAGGTTTGAAGATTCTTACTAGTCAGATATATTCTTGTGTGGTGAATAGGGGGTGTTGAGTCCAGTTCACTGAAAAAGGAATAGGTCTTGTCTCTTACATATTGGGTTTATGGAACGGTATCGGAGCTAATTTGAAACCCTTGTTTTATGCATCACCCCACCTCACCCTTCCCGTTCAGCAGCCATAGTGTGTTTCCTAAACGTGTGACTCTGTTCTGTTTTGTAATTCAGTTCAAGTGTAGCGATTTTTACATTCCCTCTCTAAGTGATATCTTATGATAAGTGTCTTTTTCTGTGTGACTTATTTCACTTAGAATCGTCGTACCTAAATCCACTCATCGTGCTGCTACTAGCCTTATGACGTGGATTTCATGGCTGAGTGATATTCCATTGTACATGAGGACCCCAACTTCTTTATCCATTTTTCTCTTTCCTAGGATATTTAAGGTGTAATGAAGTGGGGGTTCTTGTCAACAGAGCAGCCCTAAACTTTGGGGTGCCTGTGTCTTGCTGATTTTTAGTTTTCCCAATTTATACGCCCATGAGTGGAAGTGCCCTATGCTCTCCAAGCTGTGTTTTTTAGATGTTTCAGAACACACCGTACACTTCTCCGGAGTGGCTGTTGGCAATTTACATCCCACCCATCAGCGTAGCAAGGCTCCCATTTCTCCATGGCCGGTCCTGCATTTCTGGTTTGGACACTTTTTTCCGCATGGCCCTTTTGCCCGCTGGGAAGCGAGACTTCTTTGGAGCACTGATTGGCCTTTCCAGGTTGCTTGGTTGGCCAAAAAGGGCGTATGCGTTTTTTCCTGAATATATTCAGGAAAAAACGCATACGCCCTTTTTGGCCAAGGGCATCATTGTCCACGTTTTGCCGCTTTTCATGTGCTTTCAAGGCGATTCGAATCTACCTCCTGAAATCTGTTTCCTGCAATTCTGCCTTGCTTTCAAAGCCTCTTCGTTGCCTTCCCTTAATATATTTGTGGACGAGAGGAATCATTTAAAACTCTGCAGGTTTGTGAATTGCAGTGCCCCTGAGCTCCATTTTTCAACTCGCTTTTTTGGGAGCTGGCCGCAAAAGCGCAGGATTGCTTCAGGCCCTCTTCTGGTTCTGGGGGGCAGGCTGAGCTTGTGCTTAATTCTTCTTCCTGATGGGAAAATAGAGTGACCTGTGCCTGTCCCAACACCTAGAGCTAGTCTCTCATTGGTTCCCCCTCTTCCCGTTCATCCTCAGGACAAATTGCAACCTGTACGGAACAGGAGGTTAAAGGTGCTGATTCTCCAAGGAGGGAGATGGCTAGTTAATCGGCTGGAATGGCGAACCCGAGCAAAGGAGATGAGAAATGAGGTGCGTTTTAGAAACCTTTCCCGATCACACGGTGTACCATCTTCTGGGTTTCTCATGCCTGTTTTCGACGTAGGAAGATGCCCTTGAACCTGGAGATTTGGGACCCATGGGATGGGTACCATGCAGTATTACTTGAAAGGGTCTGCGTTGGCTCACCCAACCTCACCGAACCTCTCAGCCCCAAGAGTGTCCACCCTTATGTCTCAATCAGCTGTGGGTCTAGATATGGTCAATCCAGGTTGCATCACAGCCCCTGAACGAATTTTGTAAGAATTTCTCTCTCTTTCACTGTCTTTGTTTCACGGGTTTTGAAGAGTAATTTATTTTTATAATGGGGTTTAGCTGCTTTTCACGGCTGTGTTTATGCCGCTTTACACCCCCTTGACTCACTTACAGAGAGATATCAATACATAGGTTTGAAGATTCTTACTAGTCAGATATATTCTTGTGCGGTGAATAAGGGGTGTTGAGTCCAGTTCACTGAAAAAGGAATAGGTCTTGTCTCTTACATATTGGGTTTATGGAACGGTATCGGAGCTAATTTGAAACCCTTGTTTTATGCGTCACCCCACCTCCCCTTTCCCGTTCAGCAGCCATAGTGTGTTTTCTAAACGTGTGACTCTGTTCTGTTTTGTAATTCATTTCAAGTGTAGCGGTTTTTACATTCCCTCTCTAAGTGATATCTTAGGATAAGTGTCTTTTTCTGTGTGACTTATTTCACTTAGAATCGTCGTACCTAAATCCACTCATCCTGCTGCTACTAGCCTTATGACGTTGATTTCATGGCTGAGTGATATTCCATTGTACATGAGGACCCCAACTTCTTTATCCATTTTTCTCTTTCCTAGGATATTTAAGGTGTAATGAAGTGGGGGTTCTTGTCAACAGAGCAGCCCTAAACTTTGGGGTGCCTGTGTCTTGCTGATTTTTAGTGTTCCCAATTTATACGCCCATGAGTGGAAGTGCCCTATGCTCTCCAAGCTGTGTTTTTTAGATGTTTCAGAACACACCGTACACTTCTCCGGAGTGGCTGTTGGCAATTTACATCCCACCCATCAGCGTAGCAAGGCTCCCATTTCTCCATGGCCGGTCCTGCATTTCTGGTTTGGACACTTTTTTCCGCATGGCCCTTTTACCCGCTGGGAAGCTAGACTTCTTTGGAGCGCTGATTGGCCTTTCCAGGTTGCTTGGTTGGTCAAAAAGGGCGTATGCGTTTTTTCCTGAATATATTCAGGAACAAACGCATACGCCCTTTTTGGCCAAGGGCATCATTGTCCACGTTTTGCCGCTTTTCATGTGCTTTCAAGGCGATTCGAATCTACCTCCTGAAATCTGTTTCCTGCAATTCTGCCTTGCTTTCAAAGCCTCTTCGTTGCCTTCCCTTAATATATTTGTGGACGAGAGGTATCATTTAAAACTCTGCAGGTTTGTGAATTGCAGTGCCCCTGAGCTCCATTTTTCAACTCGCTTTTTTGGGAGCTGGCCGCAAAAGCGCAGGATTGCTTCAGGCCCTCTTCTGGTTCTGGGGGGCAGGCTGAGCTTGTGCTTAATTCTTCTTCCTGATGGGAAAATAGAGTGACCTGTGCCTGTCCCAACACCTAGAGCTAGTCTCTCATTGGTTCCCCCTCTTCCCGTTCATCCTCAGGACAAATTGCAACCTGTACGGAACAGGAGGTTAAAGGTGCTGATTCTCCAAGGAGGGAGATGGCTAGTAAATCGGCTGGAATGGCGAACCCGAGCAAAGGAGATGAGAAATGTGGTGCGTTTTAGAAACCTTTCCCGATCACACGGTGTACCATCTTCTGGGTTTCTCATGCCTGTTTTCGACGTAGGAAGATGCCCTTGAACCTGGAGATTTGGGACCCATGGGATGGGTACCATGCAGTATTACTTGAAAGGGTCTGCGTTGGCTCACCCAACCTCACCGAACCTCTCAGCCCCAAGAGTGTCCACCCTTATGTCTCAATCAGCTGTGGGTCTAGATATGGTCAATCCAGGTTGCATCACAGCCCCTGAACGAATTTTGTAAGAATTTCTCTCTCTTTCACTGTCTTTGTTTCACGGGTTTTGAAGAGTAATTTATTTTTATAATGGGGTTTAGCTGCTTTTCACGGCTGTGTTTATGCCGCTTTACACCCCCTTGACTCACTTACAGAGAGATATCAATACATAGGTTTGAAGATTCTTACTAGTCAGATATATTCTTGTGCGGTGAATAAGGGGTGTTGAGTCCAGTTCACTGAAAAAGGAATAGGTCTTGTCTCTTACATATTGGGTTTATGGAACGGTATCGGAGCTAATTTGAAACCCTTGTTTTATGCATCACCCCACCTCCCCTTTCCCGTTCAGCAGCCATAGTGTGTTTTCTAAACGTGTGACTCTGTTCTGTTTTGTAATTCATTTCAAGTGTAGCGGTTTTTACATTCCCTCTCTAAGTGATATCTTAGGATAAGTGTCTTTTTCTGTGTGACTTATTTCACTTAGAATCGTCGTACCTAAATCCACTCATCATGCTGCTACTAGCCTTATGACGTTGATTTCATGGCTGAGTGATATTCCATTGTACATGAGGACCCCAACTTCTTTATCCATTTTTCTCTTTCCTAGGATATTTAAGGTGTAATGAAGTGGGGGTTCTTGTCAACAGAGCAGCCCTAAACTTTGGGGTGCCTGTGTCTTGCTGATTTTTAGTTTTCCCAATTTATACGCCCATGAGTGGAAGTGCCCTATGCTCTCCAAGCTGTGTTTTTTAGATGTTTCAGAACACACCGTACACTTCTCCAGAGTGGCTGTTGGCAATTTACATCCCACCCATCAGCGTAGCAAGGCTCCCATTTCTCCATGGCCGTTCCTGCATTTCTGGTTTGGACACTTTTTTCCGCATGGCCCTTTTGCCCGCTGGGAAGCGAGACTTCTTTGGAGCGCTGATTGGCCTTTCCAGGTTGCTTGGTTGGCCAAAAAGGGCGTATGCGTTTTTTCCTGAATATATTCAGGAAAAAACGCATACGCCCTTTTTGGCCAAGGGCGTCATTGTCCACGTTTTGCCGCTTTTCATGTGCTTTCAAGGCGATTCGAATCTACCTCCTGAAATCTGTTTCCTGCAATTCTGCCTTGCTTTCAAAGCCTCTTCGTTGCCTTCCCTTAATATATTTGTGGACGAGAGGTATCATTTAAAACTCTGCAGGTTTGTGAATTGCAGTGCCCCTGAGCTCCATTTTTCAACTCGCTTTTTTGGGAGCTGGCCGCAAAAGCGCAGGATTGCTTCAGGCCCTCTTCTGGTTCTGGGGGGCAGGCTGAGCTTGTGCTTAATTCTTCTTCCTGATGGGAAAATAGAGTGACCTGTGCCTGTCCCAACACCTAGAGCTAGTCTCTCATTGGTTCCCCCTCTTCCCGTTCATCCTCAGGACAAATTGCAACCTGTACGGAACAGGAGGTTAAAGGTGCTGATTCTCCAAGGAGGGAGATGGCTAGTAAATCGGCTGGAATGGCGAACCCGAGCAAAGGAGATGAGAAATGAGGTGCGTTTTAGAAACCTTTCCCGATCACACGGTGTACCATCTTCTGGGTTTCTCATGCCTGTTTTCGACGTAGGAAGATGCCCTTGAACCTGGAGATTTGGGACCCATGGGATGGGTACCATGCAGTATTACTTGAAAGGGTCTGCGTTGGCTCACCCAACCTCACCGAACCTCTCAGCCCCAAGAGTGTCCACCCTTATGTCTCAATCAGCTGTGGGTCTAGATATGGTCAATCCAGGTTGCATCACAGCCCCTGAACGAATTTTGTAAGAATTTCTCTCTCTTTCACTGTCTTTGTTTCACGGGTTTTGAAAAGTAATTTATTTTTATAATGGGGTATAGCTGCTTTTCACGGCTGTGTTTATGCCGCTTTACACCCCCTTGACTCACTTACAGAGAGATATCAATACATAGGTTTGAAGATTCTTACTAGTCAGATATATTCTTGTGTGGTGAATAGGGGGTGTTGAGTCCAGTTCACTGAAAAAGGAATAGGTCTTGTCTCTTACATATTGGGTTTATGGAACGGTATCGGAACTAATTTGAAACCCTTGTTTTATGCATCACCCCACCTCCCCTTTCCCGTTCAGCAGCCATAGTGTGTTTCCTAAACGTGTGACTCTGTTCTGTTTTGTAATTCAGTTCAAGTGTAGCGGTTTTTACATTCCCTCTCTAAGTGATATCTTATGATAAGTGTCTTTTTCTGTGTGACTTATTTCACTTAGAATCGTCGTACCTAAATCCACTCATCGTGCTGCTACTAGCCTTATGACGTTGATTTCATGGCTGAGTGATATTCCATTGTACATGAGGACCCCAACTTCTTTATCCATTTTTCTCTTTCCTAGGATATTTAAGGTGTAATGAAGTGGGGGTTCTTGTCAACAGAGCAGCCCTAAACTTTGGGGTGCCTGTGTCTTGCTGATTTTTAGTTTTCCCAATTTATACGCCCATGAGTGGAAGTGCCCTATGCTCTCCAAGCTGTGTTTTTTAGATGTTTCAGAACACACCGTACACTTCTCCAGAGTGGCTGTTGGCAATTTACATCCCACCCATCAGCGTAGCAAGGCTCCCATTTCTCCATGGCCGGTCCTGCATTTCTGGTTTGGACACTTTTTTCCGCATGGCCCTTTTGCCCGCTGGGAAGCGAGACTTCTTTGGAGCGCTGATTGGCCTTTCCAGGTTGCTTGGTTGGCCAAAAAGGGCGTATGCGTTTTTTCCTGAATATATTCAGGAAAAAACGCATACGCCCTTTTTGGCCAAGGGCGTCATTGTCCACGTTTTGCCGCTTTTCATGTGCTTTCAAGGCGATTCGAATCTACCTCCTGAAATCTGTTTCCTGCAATTCTGCCTTGCTTTCAAAGCCTCTTCGTTGCCTTCCCTTAATATATTTGTGGACGAGAGGTATCATTTAAAACTCTGCAGGTTTGTGAATTGCAGTGCCCCTGAGCTCCATTTTTCAACTCGCTTTTTTGGGAGCTGGCCGCAAAAGCGCAGGATTGCTTCAGGCCCTCTTCTGGTTCTGGGGGGCAGGCTGAGCTTGTGCTTAATTCTTCTTCCTGATGGGAAAATAGAGTGACCTGTGCCTGTCCCAACACCTAGAGCTAGTCTCTCATTGGTTCCCCCTCTTCCCGTTCATCCTCAGGACAAATTGCAACCTGTACGGAACAGGAGGTTAAAGGTGCTGATTCTCCAAGGAGGGAGATGGCTAGTAAATCGGCTGGAATGGCGAACCCGAGCAAAGGAGATGAGAAATGAGGTGCGTTTTAGAAACCTTTCCCGATCACACGGTGTACCATCTTCTGGGTTTCTCATGCCTGTTTTCGACGTAGGAAGATGCCCTTGAACCTGGAGATTTGGGACCCATGGGATGGGTACCATGCAGTATTACTTGAAAGGGTCTGCGTTGGCTCACCCAACCTCACCGAACCTCTCAGCCCCAAGAGTGTCCACCCTTATGTCTCAATCAGCTGTGGGTCTAGATATGGTCAATCCAGGTTGCATCACAGCCCCTGAACGAATTTTGTAAGAATTTCTCTCTCTTTCACTGTCTTTGTTTCACGGGTTTTGAAAAGTAATTTATTTTTATAATGGGGTATAGCTGCTTTTCACGGCTGTGTTTATGCCGCTTTACACCCCCTTGACTCACTTACAGAGAGATATCAATACATAGGTTTGAAGATTCTTACTAGTCAGATATATTCTTGTGTGGTGAATAGGGGGTGTTGAGTCCAGTTCACTGAAAAAGGAATAGGTCTTGTCTCTTACATATTGGGTTTATGGAACGGTATCGGAACTAATTTGAAACCCTTGTTTTATGCATCACCCCACCTCCCCTTTCCCGTTCAGCAGCCATAGTGTGTTTCCTAAACGTGTGACTCTGTTCTGTTTTGTAATTCAGTTCAAGTGTAGCGGTTTTTACATTCCCTCTCTAAGTGATATCTTATGATAAGTGTCTTTTTCTGTGTGACTTATTTCACTTAGAATCGTCGTACCTAAATCCACTCATCGTGCTGCTACTAGCCTTATGACGTTGATTTCATGGCTGAGTGATATTCCATTGTACATGAGGACCCCAACTTCTTTATCCATTTTTCTCTTTCCTAGGATATTTAAGGTGTAATGAAGTGGGGGTTCTTGTCAACAGAGCAGCCCTAAACTTTGGGGTGCCTGTGTCTTGCTGATTTTTAGTTTTCCCAATTTATACGCCCATGAGTGGAAGTGCCCTATGCTCTCCAAGCTGTGTTTTTTAGATGTTTCAGAACACACCGTACACTTCTCCAGAGTGGCTGTTGGCAATTTACATCCCACCCATCAGCGTAGCAAGGCTCCCATTTCTCCATGGCCGGTCCTGCATTTCTGGTTTGGACACTTTTTTCCGCATGGCCCTTTTGCCCGCTGGGAAGCGAGACTTCTTTGGAGCGCTGATTGGCCTTTCCAGGTTGCTTGGTTGGCCAAAAAGGGCGTATGCGTTTTTTCCTGAATATATTCAGGAAAAAACGCATACGCCCTTTTTGGCCAAGGGCGTCATTGTCCACGTTTTGCCGCTTTTCATGTGCTTTCAAGGCGATTCGAATCTACCTCCTGAAATCTGTTTCCTGCAATTCTGCCTTGCTTTCAAAGCCTCTTCGTTGCCTTCCCTTAATATATTTGTGGACGAGAGGTATCATTTAAAACTCTGCAGGTTTGTGAATTGCAGTGCCCCTGAGCTCCATTTTTCAACTCGCTTTTTTGGGAGCTGGCCGCAAAAGCGCAGGATTGCTTCAGGCCCTCTTCTGGTTCTGGGGGGCAGGCTGAGCTTGTGCTTAATTCTTCTTCCTGATGGGAAAATAGAGTGACCTGTGCCTGTCCCAACACCTAGAGCTAGTCTCTCATTGGTTCCCCCTCTTCCCGTTCATCCTCAGGACAAATTGCAACCTGTACGGAACAGGAGGTTAAAGGTGCTGATTCTCCAAGGAGGGAGATGGCTAGTAAATCGGCTGGAATGGCGAACCCGAGCAAAGGAGATGAGAAATGAGGTGCGTTTTAGAAACCTTTCCCGATCACACGGTGTACCATCTTCTGGGTTTCTCATGCCTGTTTTCGACGTAGGAAGATGCCCTTGAACCTGGAGATTTGGGACCCATGGGATGGGTACCATGCAGTATTACTTGAAAGGGTCTGCGTTGGCTCACCCAACCTCACCGAACCTCTCAGCCCCAAGAGTGTCCACCCTTATGTCTCAATCAGCTGTGGGTCTAGATATGGTCAATCCAGGTTGCATCACAGCCCCTGAACGAATTTTGTAAGAATTTCTCTCTCTTTCACTGTCTTTGTTTCACGGGTTTTGAAAAGTAATTTATTTTTATAATGGGGTATAGCTGCTTTTCACGGCTGTGTTTATGCCGCTTTACACCCCCTTGACTCACTTACAGAGAGATATCAATACATAGGTTTGAAGATTCTTACTAGTCAGATATATTCTTGTGTGGTGAATAGGGGGTGTTGAGTCCAGTTCACTGAAAAAGGAATAGGTCTTGTCTCTTACATATTGGGTTTATGGAACGGTATCGGAACTAATTTGAAACCCTTGTTTTATGCATCACCCCACCTCCCCTTTCCCGTTCAGCAGCCATAGTGTGTTTCCTAAACGTGTGACTCTGTTCTGTTTTGTAATTCAGTTCAAGTGTAGCGGTTTTTACATTCCCTCTCTAAGTGATATCTTATGATAAGTGTCTTTTTCTGTGTGACTTATTTCACTTAGAATCGTCGTACCTAAATCCACTCATCGTGCTGCTACTAGCCTTATGACGTTGATTTCATGGCTGAGTGATATTCCATTGTACATGAGGACCCCAACTTCTTTATCCATTTTTCTCTTTCCTAGGATATTTAAGGTGTAATGAAGTGGGGGTTCTTGTCAACAGAGCAGCCCTAAACTTTGGGGTGCCTGTGTCTTGCTGATTTTTAGTTTTCCCAATTTATACGCCCATGAGTGGAAGTGCCCTATGCTCTCCAAGCTGTGTTTTTTAGATGTTTCAGAACACACCGTACACTTCTCCAGAGTGGCTGTTGGCAATTTACATCCCACCCATCAGCGTAGCAAGGCTCCCATTTCTCCATGGCCGGTCCTGCATTTCTGGTTTGGACACTTTTTTCCGCATGGCCCTTTTGCCCGCTGGGAAGCGAGACTTCTTTGGAGCGCTGATTGGCCTTTCCAGGTTGCTTGGTTGGCCAAAAAGGGCGTATGCGTTTTTTCCTGAATATATTCAGGAAAAAACGCATACGCCCTTTTTGGCCAAGGGCGTCATTGTCCACGTTTTGCCGCTTTTCATGTGCTTTCAAGGCGATTCGAATCTACCTCCTGAAATCTGTTTCCTGCAATTCTGCCTTGCTTTCAAAGCCTCTTCGTTGCCTTCCCTTAATATATTTGTGGACGAGAGGTATCATTTAAAACTCTGCAGGTTTGTGAATTGCAGTGCCCCTGAGCTCCATTTTTCAACTCGCTTTTTTGGGAGCTGGCCGCAAAAGCGCAGGATTGCTTCAGGCCCTCTTCTGGTTCTGGGGGGCAGGCTGAGCTTGTGCTTAATTCTTCTTCCTGATGGGAAAATAGAGTGACCTGTGCCTGTCCCAACACCTAGAGCTAGTCTCTCATTGGTTCCCCCTCTTCCCGTTCATCCTCAGGACAAATTGCAACCTGTACGGAACAGGAGGTTAAAGGTGCTGATTCTCCAAGGAGGGAGATGGCTAGTAAATCGGCTGGAATGGCGAACCCGAGCAAAGGAGATGAGAAATGAGGTGCGTTTTAGAAACCTTTCCCGATCACACGGTGTACCATCTTCTGGGTTTCTCATGCCTGTTTTCGACGTAGGAAGATGCCCTTGAACCTGGAGATTTGGGACCCATGGGATGGGTACCATGCAGTATTACTTGAAAGGGTCTGCGTTGGCTCACCCAACCTCACCGAACCTCTCAGCCCCAAGAGTGTCCACCCTTATGTCTCAATCAGCTGTGGGTCTAGATATGGTCAATCCAGGTTGCATCACAGCCCCTGAACGAATTTTGTAAGAATTTCTCTCTCTTTCACTGTCTTTGTTTCACGGGTTTTGAAAAGTAATTTATTTTTATAATGGGGTATAGCTGCTTTTCACGGCTGTGTTTATGCCGCTTTACACCCCCTTGACTCACTTACAGAGAGATATCAATACATAGGTTTGAAGATTCTTACTAGTCAGATATATTCTTGTGTGGTGAATAGGGGGTGTTGAGTCCAGTTCACTGAAAAAGGAATAGGTCTTGTCTCTTACATATTGGGTTTATGGAACGGTATCGGAACTAATTTGAAACCCTTGTTTTATGCATCACCCCACCTCCCCTTTCCCGTTCAGCAGCCATAGTGTGTTTCCTAAACGTGTGACTCTGTTCTGTTTTGTAATTCAGTTCAAGTGTAGCGGTTTTTACATTCCCTCTCTAAGTGATATCTTATGATAAGTGTCTTTTTCTGTGTGACTTATTTCACTTAGAATCGTCGTACCTAAATCCACTCATCGTGCTGCTACTAGCCTTATGACGTTGATTTCATGGCTGAGTGATATTCCATTGTACATGAGGACCCCAACTTCTTTATCCATTTTTCTCTTTCCTAGGATATTTAAGGTGTAATGAAGTGGGGGTTCTTGTCAACAGAGCAGCCCTAAACTTTGGGGTGCCTGTGTCTTGCTGATTTTTAGTTTTCCCAATTTATACGCCCATGAGTGGAAGTGCCCTATGCTCTCCAAGCTGTGTTTTTTAGATGTTTCAGAACACACCGTACACTTCTCCAGAGTGGCTGTTGGCAATTTACATCCCACCCATCAGCGTAGCAAGGCTCCCATTTCTCCATGGCCGGTCCTGCATTTCTGGTTTGGACACTTTTTTCCGCATGGCCCTTTTGCCCGCTGGGAAGCGAGACTTCTTTGGAGCGCTGATTGGCCTTTCCAGGTTGCTTGGTTGGCCAAAAAGGGCGTATGCGTTTTTTCCTGAATATATTCAGGAAAAAACGCATACGCCCTTTTTGGCCAAGGGCGTCATTGTCCACGTTTTGCCGCTTTTCATGTGCTTTCAAGGCGATTCGAATCTACCTCCTGAAATCTGTTTCCTGCAATTCTGCCTTGCTTTCAAAGCCTCTTCGTTGCCTTCCCTTAATATATTTGTGGACGAGAGGTATCATTTAAAACTCTGCAGGTTTGTGAATTGCAGTGCCCCTGAGCTCCATTTTTCAACTCGCTTTTTTGGGAGCTGGCCGCAAAAGCGCAGGATTGCTTCAGGCCCTCTTCTGGTTCTGGGGGGCAGGCTGAGCTTGTGCTTAATTCTTCTTCCTGATGGGAAAATAGAGTGACCTGTGCCTGTCCCAACACCTAGAGCTAGTCTCTCATTGGTTCCCCCCTCTTCCCGTTCATCCTCAGGACAAATTGCAACCTGTACGGAACAGGAGGTTAAAGGTGCTGATTCTCCAAGGAGGGAGATGGCTAGTAAATCGGCTGGAATGGCGAACCCGAGCAAAGGAGATGAGAAATGAGGTGCGTTTTAGAAACCTTTCCCGATCACACGGTGTACCATCTTCTGGGTTTCTCATGCCTGTTTTCGACGTAGGAAGATGCCCTTGAACCTGGAGATTTGGGACCCATGGGATGGGTACCATGCAGTATTACTTGAAAGGGTCTGCGTTGGCTCACCCAACCTCACCGAACCTCTCAGCCCCAAGAGTGTCCACCCTTATGTCTCAATCAGCTGTGGGTCTAGATATGGTCAATCCAGGTTGCATCACAGCCCCTGAACGAATTTTGTAAGAATTTCTCTCTCTTTCACTGTCTTTGTTTCACGGGTTTTGAAAAGTAATTTATTTTTATAATGGGGTATAGCTGCTTTTCACGGCTGTGTTTATGCCGCTTTACACCCCCTTGACTCACTTACAGAGAGATATCAATACATAGGTTTGAAGATTCTTACTAGTCAGATATATTCTTGTGTGGTGAATAGGGGGTGTTGAGTCCAGTTCACTGAAAAAGGAATAGGTCTTGTCTCTTACATATTGGGTTTATGGAACGGTATCGGAACTAATTTGAAACCCTTGTTTTATGCATCACCCCACCTCCCCTTTCCCGTTCAGCAGCCATAGTGTGTTTCCTAAACGTGTGACTCTGTTCTGTTTTGTAATTCAGTTCAAGTGTAGCGGTTTTTACATTCCCTCTCTAAGTGATATCTTATGATAAGTGTCTTTTTCTGTGTGACTTATTTCACTTAGAATCGTCGTACCTAAATCCACTCATCGTGCTGCTACTAGCCTTATGACGTTGATTTCATGGCTGAGTGATATTCCATTGTACATGAGGACCCCAACTTCTTTATCCATTTTTCTCTTTCCTAGGATATTTAAGGTGTAATGAAGTGGGGGTTCTTGTCAACAGAGCAGCCCTAAACTTTGGGGTGCCTGTGTCTTGCTGATTTTTAGTTTTCCCAATTTATACGCCCATGAGTGGAAGTGCCCTATGCTCTCCAAGCTGTGTTTTTTAGATGTTTCAGAACACACCGTACACTTCTCCAGAGTGGCTGTTGGCAATTTACATCCCACCCATCAGCGTAGCAAGGCTCCCATTTCTCCATGGCCGGTCCTGCATTTCTGGTTTGGACACTTTTTTCCGCATGGCCCTTTTGCCCGCTGGGAAGCGAGACTTCTTTGGAGCGCTGATTGGCCTTTCCAGGTTGCTTGGTTGGCCAAAAAGGGCGTATGCGTTTTTTCCTGAATATATTCAGGAAAAAACGCATACGCCCTTTTTGGCCAAGGGCGTCATTGTCCACGTTTTGCCGCTTTTCATGTGCTTTCAAGGCGATTCGAATCTACCTCCTGAAATCTGTTTCCTGCAATTCTGCCTTGCTTTCAAAGCCTCTTCGTTGCCTTCCCTTAATATATTTGTGGACGAGAGGTATCATTTAAAACTCTGCAGGTTTGTGAATTGCAGTGCCCCTGAGCTCCATTTTTCAACTCGCTTTTTTGGGAGCTGGCCGCAAAAGCGCAGGATTGCTTCAGGCCCTCTTCTGGTTCTGGGGGGCAGGCTGAGCTTGTGCTTAATTCTTCTTCCTGATGGGAAAATAGAGTGACCTGTGCCTGTCCCAACACCTAGAGCTAGTCTCTCATTGGTTCCCCCTCTTCCCGTTCATCCTCAGGACAAATCGCAACCTGTACGGAACAGGAGGTTAAAGGTGCTGATTCTCCAAGGAGGGAGATGGCTAGTAAATCGGCTGGAATGGCGAACCCGAGCAAAGGAGATGAGAAATGAGGTGCGTTTTAGAAACCTTTCCCGATCACACGGTGTACCATCTTCTGGGTTTCTCATGCCTGTTTTCGACGTAGGAAGATGCCCTTGAACCTGGAGATTTGGGACCCATGGGATGGGTACCATGCAGTATTACTTGAAAGGGTCTGCGTTGGCTCACCCAACCTCACCGAACCTCTCAGCCCCAAGAGTGTCCACCCTTATGTCTCAATCAGCTGTGGGTCTAGATATGGTCAATCCAGGTTGCATCACAGCCCCTGAACGAATTTTGTAAGAATTTCTCTCTCTTTCACTGTCTTTGTTTCACGGGTTTTGAAAAGTAATTTATTTTTATAATGGGGTTTAGCTGCTTTTCACGGCTGTGTTTATGCCGCTTTACACCCCCTTGACTCACTTACAGAGAGATATCAATACATAGGTTTGAAGATTCTTACTAGTCAGATATATTCTTGTGTGGTGAATAGGGGGTGTTGAGTCCAGTTCACTGAAAAAGGAATAGGTCTTGTCTCTTACATATTGGGTTTATGGAACGGTATCGGAACTAATTTGAAACCCTTGTTTTATGCATCACCCCACCTCCCCTTTCCCGTTCAGCAGCCATAGTGTGTTTCCTAAACGTGTGACTCTGTTCTGTTTTGTAATTCAGTTCAAGTGTAGCGGTTTTTACATTCCCTCTCTAAGTGATATCTTATGATAAGTGTCTTTTTCTGTGTGACTTATTTCACTTAGAATCGTCGTACCTAAATCCACTCATCGTGCTGCTACTAGCCTTATGACGTTGATTTCATGGCTGAGTGATATTCCATTGTACATGAGGACCCCAACTTCTTTATCCATTTTTCTCTTTCCTAGGATATTTAAGGTGTAATGAAGTGGGGGTTCTTGTCAACAGAGCAGCCCTAAACTTTGGGGTGCCTGTGTCTTGCTGATTTTTAGTTTTCCCAATTTATACGCCCATGAGTGGAAGTGCCCTATGCTCTCCAAGCTGTGTTTTTTAGATGTTTCAGAACACACCGTACACTTCTCCAGAGTGGCTGTTGGCAATTTACATCCCACCCATCAGCGTAGCAAGGCTCCCATTTCTCCATGGCCGGTCCTGCATTTCTGGTTTGGACACTTTTTTCCGCATGGCCCTTTTGCCCGCTGGGAAGCGAGACTTCTTTGGAGCGCTGATTGGCCTTTCCAGGTTGCTTGGTTGGCCAAAAAGGGCGTATGCGTTTTTTCCTGAATATATTCAGGAAAAAACGCATACGCCCTTTTTGGCCAAGGGCGTCATTGTCCACGTTTTGCCGCTTTTCATGTGCTTTCAAGGCGATTCGAATCTACCTCCTGAAATCTGTTTCCTGCAATTCTGCCTTGCTTTCAAAGCCTCTTCGTTGCCTTCCCTTAATATATTTGTGGACGAGAGGTATCATTTAAAACTCTGCAGGTTTGTGAATTGCAGTGCCCCTGAGCTCCATTTTTCAACTCGCTTTTTTGGGAGCTGGCCGCAAAAGCGCAGGATTGCTTCAGGCCCTCTTCTGGTTCTGGGGGGCAGGCTGAGCTTGTGCTTAATTCTTCTTCCTGATGGGAAAATAGAGTGACCTGTGCCTGTCCCAACACCTAGAGCTAGTCTCTCATTGGTTCCCCCTCTTCCCGTTCATCCTCAGGACAAATTGCAACCTGTACGGAACAGGAGGTTAAAGGTGCTGATTCTCCAAGGAGGGAGATGGCTAGTAAATCGGCTGGAATGGCGAACCCGAGCAAAGGAGATGAGAAATGAGGTGCGTTTTAGAAACCTTTCCCGATCACACGGTGTACCATCTTCTGGGTTTCTCATGCCTGTTTTCGACGTAGGAAGATGCCCTTGAACCTGGAGATTTGGGACCCATGGGATGGGTACCATGCAGTATTACTTGAAAGGGTCTGCGTTGGCTCACCCAACCTCACCGAACCTCTCAGCCCCAAGAGTGTCCACCCTTATGTCTCAATCAGCTGTGGGTCTAGATATGGTCAATCCAGGTTGCATCACAGCCCCTGAACGAATTTTGTAAGAATTTCTCTCTCTTTCACTGTCTTTGTTTCACGGGTTTTGAAAAGTAATTTATTTTTATAATGGGGTATAGCTGCTTTTCACGGCTGTGTTTATGCCGCTTTACACCCCCTTGACTCACTTACAGAGAGATATCAATACATAGGTTTGAAGATTCTTACTAGTCAGATATATTCTTGTGTGGTGAATAGGGGGTGTTGAGTCCAGTTCACTGAAAAAGGAATAGGTCTTGTCTCTTACATATTGGGTTTATGGAACGGTATCGGAACTAATTTGAAACCCTTGTTTTATGCATCACCCCACCTCCCCTTTCCCGTTCAGCAGCCATAGTGTGTTTCCTAAACGTGTGACTCTGTTCTGTTTTGTAATTCAGTTCAAGTGTAGCGGTTTTTACATTCCCTCTCTAAGTGATATCTTATGATAAGTGTCTTTTTCTGTGTGACTTATTTCACTTAGAATCGTCGTACCTAAATCCACTCATCGTGCTGCTACTAGCCTTATGACGTTGATTTCATGGCTGAGTGATATTCCATTGTACATGAGGACCCCAACTTCTTTATCCATTTTTCTCTTTCCTAGGATATTTAAGGTGTAATGAAGTGGGGGTTCTTGTCAACAGAGCAGCCCTAAACTTTGGGGTGCCTGTGTCTTGCTGATTTTTAGTTTTCCCAATTTATACGCCCATGAGTGGAAGTGCCCTATGCTCTCCAAGCTGTGTTTTTTAGATGTTTCAGAACACACCGTACACTTCTCCAGAGTGGCTGTTGGCAATTTACATCCCACCCATCAGCGTAGCAAGGCTCCCATTTCTCCATGGCCGGTCCTGCATTTCTGGTTTGGACACTTTTTTCCGCATGGCCCTTTTGCCCGCTGGGAAGCGAGACTTCTTTGGAGCGCTGATTGGCCTTTCCAGGTTGCTTGGTTGGCCAAAAAGGGCGTATGCGTTTTTTCCTGAATATATTCAGGAAAAAACGCATACGCCCTTTTTGGCCAAGGGCGTCATTGTCCACGTTTTGCCGCTTTTCATGTGCTTTCAAGGCGATTCGAATCTACCTCCTGAAATCTGTTTCCTGCAATTCTGCCTTGCTTTCAAAGCCTCTTCGTTGCCTTCCCTTAATATATTTGTGGACGAGAGGTATCATTTAAAACTCTGCAGGTTTGTGAATTGCAGTGCCCCTGAGCTCCATTTTTCAACTCGCTTTTTTGGGAGCTGGCCGCAAAAGCGCAGGATTGCTTCAGGCCCTCTTCTGGTTCTGGGGGGCAGGCTGAGCTTGTGCTTAATTCTTCTTCCTGATGGGAAAATAGAGTGACCTGTGCCTGTCCCAACACCTAGAGCTAGTCTCTCATTGGTTCCCCCTCTTCCCGTTCATCCTCAGGACAAATCGCAACCTGTACGGAACAGGAGGTTAAAGGTGCTGATTCTCCAAGGAGGGAGATGGCTAGTAAATCGGCTGGAATGGCGAACCCGAGCAAAGGAGATGAGAAATGAGGTGCGTTTTAGAAACCTTTCCCGATCACACGGTGTACCATCTTCTGGGTTTCTCATGCCTGTTTTCGACGTAGGAAGATGCCCTTGAACCTGGAGATTTGGGACCCATGGGATGGGTACCATGCAGTATTACTTGAAAGGGTCTGCGTTGGCTCAACCAACCTCACCGAACCTCTCAGCCCCAAGAGTGTCCACCCTTATGTCTCAATCAGCTGTGGGTCTAGATATGGTCAATCCAGTTTGCATCACAGCCCCTGAACGAATTTTGTAAGAATTTCTCTCTCTTTCACTGTCTTTGTTTCACGGGTTTTGAAAAGTAATTTATTTTTATAATGGGGTATAGCTGCTTTTCACGGCTGTGTTTATGCCGCTTTACACCCCCTTGACTCACTTACAGAGAGATATCAATACATAGGTTTGAAGATTCTTACTAGTCAGATATATTCTTGTGTGGTGAATAGGGGGTGTTGAGTCCAGTTCACTGAAAAAGGAATAGGTCTTGTCTCTTACATATTGGGTTTATGGAACGGTATCGGAACTAATTTGAAACCCTTGTTTTATGCATCACCCCACCTCCCCTTTCCCGTTCAGCAGCCATAGTGTGTTTCCTAAACGTGTGACTCTGTTCTGTTTTGTAATTCAGTTCAAGTGTAGCGGTTTTTACATTCCCTCTCTAAGTGATATCTTATGATAAGTGTCTTTTTCTGTGTGACTTATTTCACTTAGAATCGTCGTACCTAAATCCACTCATCGTGCTGCTACTAGCCTTATGACGTTGATTTCATGGCTGAGTGATATTCCATTGTACATGAGGACCCCAACTTCTTTATCCATTTTTCTCTTTCCTAGGATATTTAAGGTGTAATGAAGTGGGGGTTCTTGTCAACAGAGCAGCCCTAAACTTTGGGGTGCCTGTGTCTTGCTGATTTTTAGTTTTCCCAATTTATACGCCCATGAGTGGAAGTGCCCTATGCTCTCCAAGCTGTGTTTTTTAGATGTTTCAGAACACACCGTACACTTCTCCGGAGTGGCTGTTGGCAATTTACATCCCACCCATCAGCGTAGCAAGGCTCCCATTTCTCCATGGCCGGTCCTGCATTTCTGGTTTGGACACTTTTTTCCGCATGGCCCTTTTGCCCGCTGGGAAGCGAGACTTCTTTGGAGCGCTGATTGGCCTTTCCAGGTTGCTTGGTTGGCCAAAAAGGGCGTATGCGTTTTTTCCTGAATATATTCAGGAAAAAACGCATACGCCCTTTTTGGCCAAGGGCGTCATTGTCCACGTTTTGCCGCTTTTCATGTGCTTTCAAGGCGATTCGAATCTACCTCCTGAAATCTGTTTCCTGCAATTCTGCCTTGCTTTCAAAGCCTCTTCGTTGCCTTCCCTTAATATATTTGTGGACGAGAGGTATCATTTAAAACTCTGCAGGTTTGTGAATTGCAGTGCCCCTGAGCTCCATTTTTCAACTCGCTTTTTTGGGAGCTGGCCGCAAAAGCGCAGGATTGCTTCAGGCCCTCTTCTGGTTCTGGGGGGCAGGCTGAGCTTGTGCTTAATTCTTCTTCCTGATGGGAAAATAGAGTGACCTGTGCCTGTCCCAACACCTAGAGCTAGTCTCTCATTGGTTCCCCCTCTTCCCGTTCATCCTCAGGACAAATTGCAACCTGTACGGAACAGGAGGTTAAAGGTGCTGATTCTCCAAGGAGGGAGATGGCTAGTAAATCGGCTTGAATGGCGAACCCGAGCAAAGGAGATGAGAAATGAGGTGCGTTTTAGAAACCTTTCCCGATCACACGGTGTACCATCTTCTGGGTTTCTCATGCCTGTTTTCGACGTAGGAAGATGCCCTTGAACCTGGAGATTTGGGACCCATGGGATGGGTACCATGCAGTATTACTTGAAAGGGTCTGCGTTGGCTCAACCAACCTCACCGAACCTCTCAGCCCCAAGAGTGTCCACCCTTATGTCTCAATCAGCTGTGGGTATAGATATGGTCAATCCAGGTTGCATCACAGCCCCTGAACGAATTTTGTAAGAATTTCTCTCTCTTTCACTGTCTTTGTTTCACGGGTTTTGAAGAGTAATTTATTTTTATAATGGGGTTTAGCTGCTTTTCACGGCTGTGTTTATGCCGCTTTACACCCCCTTGACTCACTTACAGAGAGATATCAATACATAGGTTTGAAGATTCTTACTAGTCAGATATATTCTTGTGCGGTGAATAGGGGGTGTTGAGTCCAGTTTACTGAAAAAGGAATAGGTCTTGTCTCTTACATATTGGGTTTATGGAACGGTATCGGAGCTAATTTGAAACCCTTGTTTTATGCATCACCCCACCTCCCCTTTCCCGTTCAGCAGCCATAGTGTGTTTTCTAAACGTGTGACTCTGTTCTGTTTTGTAATTCATTTCAAGTGTAGCGGTTTTTACATTCCCTCTCTAAGTGATATCTTAGGATAAGTGTCTTTTTCTGTGTGACTTATTTCACTTAGAATCGTCGTACCTAAATCCACTCATCCTGCTGCTACTAGCCTTATGACGTTGATTTCATGGCTGAGTGATATTCCATTGTACATGAGGACCCCAACTTCTTTATCCATTTTTCTCTTTCCTAGGATATTTAAGGTGTAATGAAGTGGGGGTTCTTGTCCACAGAGCAGCCCTAAACTTTGGGGTGCCTGTGTCTTGCTGATTTTTAGTTTTCCCAATTTATACGCCCATGAGTGGAAGTGCCCTATGCTCTCCAAGCTGTGTTTTTTAGATGTTTCAGAACACACCGTACACTTCTCCAGAGTGGCTGTTGGCAATTTACATCCCACCCATCAGCGTAGCAAGGCTCCCATTTCTCCATGGCCGGTCCTGCATTTCTGGTTTGGACACTTTTTTCCGCATGGCCCTTTTGCCCGCTGGGAAGCGAGACTTCTTTGGAGCGCTGATTGGCCTTTCCAGGTTGCTTGGTTGGCCAAAAAGGGCGTATGCGTTTTTTCCTGAATATATTCAGGAAAAAACGCATACGCCCTTTTTGGCCAAGGGCGTCATTGTCCACGTTTTGCCGCTTTTCATGTGCTTTCAAGGCGATTCGAATCTACCTCCTGAAATCTGTTTCCTGCAATTCTGCCTTGCTTTCAAAGCCTCTTCGTTGCCTTCCCTTAATATATTTGTGGACGAGAGGTATCATTTAAAACTCTGCAGGTTTGTGAATTGCAGTGCCCCTGAGCTCCATTTTTCAACTCGCTTTTTTGGGAGCTGGCCGCAAAAGCGCAGGATTGCTTCAGGCCCTCTTCTGGTTCTGGGGGGCAGGCTGAGCTTGTGCTTAATTCTTCTTCCTGATGGGAAAATAGAGTGACCTGTGCCTGTCCCAACACCTAGAGCTAGTCTCTCATTGGTTCCCCCTCTTCCCGTTCATCCTCAGGACAAATTGCAACCTGTACAGAACAGGAGGTTAAAGGTGCTGATTCTCCAAGGAGGGAGATGGCTAGTAAATCGGCTGGAATGGCGAACCCGAGCAAAGGAGATGAGAAATGAGGTGCGTTTTAGAAACCTTTCCCGATCACACGGTGTACCATCTTCTGGGTTTCTCATGCCTGTTTTCGACGTAGGAAGATGCCCTTGAACCTGGAGATTTGGGACCCATGGGATGGGTACCATGCAGTATTACTTGAAAGGGTCTGCGTTGGCTCAACCAACCTCACCGAACCTCTCAGCCCCAAGAGTGTCCACCCTTATGTCTCAATCAGCTGTGGGTCTAGATATGGTCAATCCAGTTTGCATCACAGCCCCTGAACGAATTTTGTAAGAATTTCTCTCTCTTTCACTGTCTTTGTTTCACGGGTTTTGAAGAGTAATTTATTTTTATAATGGGGTTTAGCTGCTTTTCACGGCTGTGTTTATGCCGCTTTACACCCCCTTGACTCACTTACAGAGAGATATCAATACATAGGTTTGAAGATTCTTACTAGTCAGATATATTCTTGTGCGGTGAATACGGGGTGTTGAGTCCAGTTCACTGAAAAAGGAATAGGTCTTGTCTCTTACATATTGGGTTTATGGAACGGTATCGGAGCTAATTTGAAACCCTTGTTTTATGCATCACCCCACCTCCCCTTTCCCGTTCAGCAGCCATAGTGTGTTTTCTAAACGTGTGACTCTGTTCTGTTTTGTAATTCATTTCAAGTGTAGCGGTTTTTACATTCCCTCTCTAAGTGATATCTTAGGATAAGTGTCTTTTTCTGTGTGACTTATTTCACTTAGAATCGTCGTACCTAAATCCACTCATCCTGCTGCTACTAGCCTTATGACGTTGATTTCATGGCTGAGTGATATTCCATTGTACATGAGAACCCCAACTTCTTTATCCATTTTTCTCTTTCCTAGGATATTTAAGGTGTAATGAAGTGGGGGTTTTTGTCAACAGAGCAGCCCTAAACTTTGGGGTGCCTGTGTCTTGCTGATTTTTAGTGTTCCCAATTTATACGCCCATGAGTGGAAGTGCCGTATGCTCTCCAAGCTGTGTTTTTTAGATGTTTCAGAACACACCATACACTTCTCCGGAGTGGCTGTTGGCAATTTACATCCCACCCATCAGCGTAGCAAGGCTCCCATTTCTCCATGGCCGGTCCTGCATTTCTGGTTTGGACACTTTTTTCCGCATGGCCCTTTTGCCCGCTGGGAAGCGAGACTTCTTTGGAGCGCTGATTGGCCTTTCCAGGTTGCTTGGTTGGCCAAAAAGGGCGTATGCGTTTTTTCTTGAATATATTCAGGAAAAAACGCATACGCCCTTTTTGGCCAAGGGCATCATTGTCCACGTTTTGCCGCTTTTCATGTGCTTTCAAGGCGATTCGAATCTACCTCCTGAAATCTGTTTCCTGCAATTCTGCCTTGCTTTCAAAGCCTCTTCGTTGCCTTCCCTTAATATATTTGTGGACAAGAGGTATCATTTAAAACTCTGCAGGTTTGTGAATTGCAGTGCCCCTGAGCTCCATTTTTCAACTCGCTTTTTAGGGAGCTGGCCGCAAAAGCGCAGGATTGCTTCAGGCCCTCTTCTGGTTCTGGGGGGCAGGCTGAGCTTGTGCTTAATTCTTCTTCCTGATGAGAAAATAGAGTGACCTGTGCCTGTCCCAACACCTAGAGCTAGTCTCTCATTGGTTCCCCCTCTTCCCGTTCATCCTCAGGACAAATTGCAACCTGTACGGAACAGGAGGTTAAAGGTGCTGATTCTCCAAGGAGGGAGATGGCTAGTAAATCGGCTGGAATGGCGAACCCGAGCAAAGGAGATGAGAAATGAGGTGCGTTTTAGAAACCTTTCCCGATCACACGGTGTACCATCTTCTGGGTTTCTCATGCCTGTTTTCGACGTAGGAAGATGCCCTTGAACCTGGAGATTTGGGACCCATGGGATGGGTACCATGCAGTATTACTTGAAAGGGTCTGCGTTGGCTCACCCAACCTCACCGAACCTCTCAGCCCCAAGAGTGTCCACCCTTATGTCTCAATCAGCTGTGGGTCTAGATATGGTCAATCCAGGTTGCATCACAGCCCCTGAACGAATTTTGTAAGAATTTCTCTCTCTTTCACTGTCTTTGTTTCACGGGTTTTGAAAAGTAATTTATTTTTAAAATGGGGTTTAGCTGCTTTTCACGGCTGTGTTTATGCCGCTTTACACCCCCTTGACTCACTTACAGAGAGATATCAATACATAGGTTTGAAGATTCTTACTAGTCAGATATATTCTTGTGCGGTGAATAGGGGGTGTTGAGTCCAGTTCACTGAAAAAGGAATAGGTCTTGTCTCTTACATATTGGGTTTATGGAACGGTATCGGAGCTAATTTGAAACCCTTGTTTTATGCATCACCCCACCTCACCTTTCCCGTTCAGCAGCCATAGTGTGTTTTCTGAACGTGTGACTCTGTTCTGTTTTGTAATTCAGTTCAAGTGTAGCGGTTTTTACATTCCCTCTCTAAGTGATATCTTATGATAAGTGTCTTTTTCTGTGTGACTTATTTCACTTAGAATCGTCGTACCTAAATCCACTCATCGTGCTGCTACTAGCCTTATGACGTTGATTTCATGGCTGAGTGATATTCCATTGTACATGAGGACCACAACTTCTTTATCCATTTTTCGCTTTCCTAGGATATTTAAGGTGTAATGAAGTGGGGGTTCTTGTCAACAGAGCAGCCCTAAACTTTGGGGTGCCTGTGTCTTGCTGATTTTTAGTTTTCCCAATTTATACGCCCATGAGTGGAAGTGCCCTATGCTCTCCAAGCTGTGTTTTTTAGATGTTTCAGAACACACCGTACACTTCTCCGGAGTGGCTGTTGGCAATTTACATCCCACCCATCAGCGTAGCAAGGCTCCCATTTCTCCATGGCCGGTCCTGCATTTCTGGTTTGGACACTGTTTTCCGCATGGCCCTTTTGCCCGCTGGGAAGCGAGACTTCTTTGGAGCGCTGATTGGCCTTTCCAGGTTGCTTGGTTGGCCAAAAAGGGCGTATGCGTTTTTTCCTGAATATATTCAGGAAAAAACGCATACGCCCTTTTTGGCCAAGGGCATCATTGTCCACGTTTTGCCGCTTTTCATGTGCTTTCAAGGCGATTCGAATCTACCTCCTGAAATCTGTTTCCTGCAATTCTGCCTTGCTTTCAAAGCCTCTTCGTTGCCTTCCCTTAATATATTTGTGGACGAGAGGTATCATTTAAAACTCTGCAGGTTTGTGAATTGCAGTGCCCCTGAGCTCCATTTTTCAACTCGCTTTTTTGGGAGCTGGCCGCAAAAGCGCAGGATTGCTTCAGGCCCTCTTCTGGTTCTGGGGGGCAGGCTGAGCTTGTGCTTAATTCTTCTTCCTGATGGGAAAATAGAGTGACCTGTGCCTGTCCCAACACCTAGAGCTAGTCTCTCATTGGTTCCCCCTCTTCCCGTTCATCCTCAGGACAAATTGCAACCTGTACGGAACAGGAGGTTAAAGGTGCTGATTCTCCAAGGAGGGAGATGGCTAGTAAATCGGCTGGAATGGCGAACCCGAGCAAAGGAGATGAGAAATGAGGTGCGTTTTAGAAACCTTTCCCGATCACACGGTGTACCATCTTCTGGGTTTCTCATGCCTGTTTTCGACGTAGGAAGATGCCCTTGAACCTGGAGATTTGGGACCCATGGGATGGGTACCATGCAGTATTACTTGAAAGGGTCTGCGTTGGCTCAACCAACCTCACCGAACCTCTCAGCCCCAAGAGTGTCCACCCTTATGTCTCAATCAGCTGTGGGTCTAGATATGGTCAATCCAGGTTGCATCACAGCCCCTGAACGAATTTTGTAAGAATTTCTCTCTCTTTCACTGTCTTTGTTTCACGGGTTTTGAAGAGTAATTTATTTTTATAATGGGGTTTAGCTGCTTTTCACGGCTGTGTTTATGCCGCTTTACACCCCCTTGACTCACTTACAGAGAGATATCAATACATAGGTTTGAAGATTCTTACTAGTCAGATATATTCTTGTGCGGTGAATACGGGGTGTTGAGTCCAGTTCACTGAAAAAGGAATAGGTCTTGTCTCTTACATATTGGGTTTATGGAACGGTATCGGAGCTAATTTGAAACCCTTGTTTTATGCATCACCCCACCTCCCCTTTCCCGTTCAGCAGCCATAGTGTGTTTTCTAAACGTGTGACTCTGTTCTGTTTTGTAATTCATTTCAAGTGTAGCGGTTTTTACATTCCCTCTCTAAGTGATATCTTAGGATAAGTGTCTTTTTCTGTGTGACTTATTTCACTTAGAATCGTCGTACCTAAATCCACTCATCCTGCTGCTACTAGCCTTATGACGTTGATTTCATGGCTGAGTGATATTCCATTGTACATGAGAACCCCAACTTCTTTATCCATTTTTCTCTTTCCTAGGATATTTAAGGTGTAATGAAGTGGGGGTTTTTGTCAACAGAGCAGCCCTAAACTTTGGGGTGCCTGTGTCTTGCTGATTTTTAGTGTTCCCAATTTATACGCCCATGAGTGGAAGTGCCGTATGCTCTCCAAGCTGTGTTTTTTAGATGTTTCAGAACACACCATACACTTCTCCGGAGTGGCTGTTGGCAATTTACATCCCACCCATCAGCGTAGCAAGGCTCCCATTTCTCCATGGCCGGTCCTGCATTTCTGGTTTGGACACTTTTTTCCGCATGGCCCTTTTGCCCGCTGGGAAGCGAGACTTCTTTGGAGCGCTGATTGGCCTTTCCAGGTTGCTTGGTTGGCCAAAAAGGGCGTATGCGTTTTTTCTTGAATATATTCAGGAAAAAACGCATACGCCCTTTTTGGCCAAGGGCATCATTGTCCACGTTTTGCCGCTTTTCATGTGCTTTCAAGGCGATTCGAATCTACCTCCTGAAATCTGTTTCCTGCAATTCTGCCTTGCTTTCAAAGCCTCTTCGTTGCCTTCCCTTAATATATTTGTGGACAAGAGGTATCATTTAAAACTCTGCAGGTTTGTGAATTGCAGTGCCCCTGAGCTCCATTTTTCAACTCGCTTTTTAGGGAGCTGGCCGCAAAAGCGCAGGATTGCTTCAGGCCCTCTTCTGGTTCTGGGGGGCAGGCTGAGCTTGTGCTTAATTCTTCTTCCTGATGAGAAAATAGAGTGACCTGTGCCTGTCCCAACACCTAGAGCTAGTCTCTCATTGGTTCCCCCTCTTCCCGTTCATCCTCAGGACAAATTGCAACCTGTACGGAACAGGAGGTTAAAGGTGCTGATTCTCCAAGGAGGGAGATGGCTAGTAAATCGGCTGGAATGGCGAACCCGAGCAAAGGAGATGAGAAATGAGGTGCGTTTTAGAAACCTTTCCCGATCACACGGTGTACCATCTTCTGGGTTTCTCATGCCTGTTTTCGACGTAGGAAGATGCCCTTGAACCTGGAGATTTGGGACCCATGGGATGGGTACCATGCAGTATTACTTGAAAGGGTCTGCGTTGGCTCACCCAACCTCACCGAACCTCTCAGCCCCAAGAGTGTCCACCCTTATGTCTCAATCAGCTGTGGGTCTAGATATGGTCAATCCAGGTTGCATCACAGCCCCTGAACGAATTTTGTAAGAATTTCTCTCTCTTTCACTGTCTTTGTTTCACGGGTTTTGAAAAGTAATTTATTTTTAAAATGGGGTTTAGCTGCTTTTCACGGCTGTGTTTATGCCGCTTTACACCCCCTTGACTCACTTACAGAGAGATATCAATACATAGGTTTGAAGATTCTTACTAGTCAGATATATTCTTGTGCGGTGAATAGGGGGTGTTGAGTCCAGTTCACTGAAAAAGGAATAGGTCTTGTCTCTTACATATTGGGTTTATGGAACGGTATCGGAGCTAATTTGAAACCCTTGTTTTATGCATCACCCCACCTCACCTTTCCCGTTCAGCAGCCATAGTGTGTTTTCTGAACGTGTGACTCTGTTCTGTTTTGTAATTCAGTTCAAGTGTAGCGGTTTTTACATTCCCTCTCTAAGTGATATCTTATGATAAGTGTCTTTTTCTGTGTGACTTATTTCACTTAGAATCGTCGTACCTAAATCCACTCATCGTGCTGCTACTAGCCTTATGACGTTGATTTCATGGCTGAGTGATATTCCATTGTACATGAGGACCACAACTTCTTTATCCATTTTTCGCTTTCCTAGGATATTTAAGGTGTAATGAAGTGGGGGTTCTTGTCAACAGAGCAGCCCTAAACTTTGGGGTGCCTGTGTCTTGCTGATTTTTAGTTTTCCCAATTTATACGCCCATGAGTGGAAGTGCCCTATGCTCTCCAAGCTGTGTTTTTTAGATGTTTCAGAACACACCGTACACTTCTCCGGAGTGGCTGTTGGCAATTTACATCCCACCCATCAGCGTAGCAAGGCTCCCATTTCTCCATGGCCGGTCCTGCATTTCTGGTTTGGACACTTTTTTCCGCATGGCCCTTTTGCCCGCTGGGAAGCGAGACTTCTTTGGAGCGCTGATTGGCCTTTCCAGGTTGCTTGGTTGGCCAAAAAGGGCGTATGCGTTTTTTCCTGAATATATTCAGGAAAAAACGCATACGCCCTTTTTGGCCAAGGGCATCATTGTCCACGTTTTGCCGCTTTTCATGTGCTTTCAAGGCGATTCGAATCTACCTCCTGAAATCTGTTTCCTGCAATTCTGCCTTGCTTTCAAAGCCTCTTCGTTGCCTTCCCTTAATATATTTGTGGACGAGAGGTATCATTTAAAACTCTGCAGGTTTGTGAATTGCAGTGCCCCTGAGCTCCATTTTTCAACTCGCTTTTTTGGGAGCTGGCCGCAAAAGCGCAGGATTGCTTCAGGCCCTCTTCTGGTTCTGGGGGGCAGGCTGAGCTTGTGCTTAATTCTTCTTCCTGATGGGAAAATAGAGTGACCTGTGCCTGTCCCAACACCTAGAGCTAGTCTCTCATTGGTTCCCCCTCTTCCCGTTCATCCTCAGGACAAATTGCAACCTGTACGGAACAGGAGGTTAAAGGTGCTGATTCTCCAAGGAGGGAGATGGCTAGTAAATCGGCTGGAATGGCGAACCCGAGCAAAGGAGATGAGAAATGAGGTGCGTTTTAGAAACCTTTCCCGATCACACGGTGTACCATCTTCTGGGTTTCTCATGCCTGTTTTCGACGTAGGAAGATGCCCTTGAACCTGGAGATTTGGGACCCATGGGATGGGTACCATGCAGTATTACTTGAAAGGGTCTGCGTTGGCTCAACCAACCTCACCGAACCTCTCAGCCCCAAGAGTGTCCACCCTTATGTCTCAATCAGCTGTGGGTCTAGATATGGTCAATCCAGGTTGCATCACAGCCCCTGAACGAATTTTGTAAGAATTTCTCTCTCTTTCACTGTCTTTGTTTCACGGGTTTTGAAGAGTAATTTATTTTTATAATGGGGTTTAGCTGCTTTTCACGGCTGTGTTTATGCCGCTTTACACCCCCTTGACTCACTTACAGAGAGATATCAATACATAGGTTTGAAGATTCTTACTAGTCAGATATATTCTTGTGCGGTGAATAGGGGGTGTTGAGTCCAGTTCACTGAAAAAGGAATAGGTCTTGTCTCTTACATATTGGGTTTATGGAACGGTATCGGAGCTAATTTGAAACCCTTGTTTTATGCATCACCCCACCTCCCCTTTCCCGTTCAGCAGCCATAGTGTGTTTTCTAAACGTGTGACTCTGTTCTGTTTTGTAATTCATTTCAAGTGTAGCGGTTTTTACATTCCCTCTCTAAGTGATATCTTAGGATAAGTGTCTTTTTCTGTGTGACTTATTTCACTTAGAATCGTCGTACCTAAATCCACTCATCCTGCTGCTACTAGCCTTATGACGTTGATTTCATGGCTGAGTGATATTCCATTGTACATGAGGACCCCAACTTCTTTATCCATTTTTCTCTTTCCTAGGATATTTAAGGTGTAATGAAGTGGGGGTTTTTGTCAACAGAGCAGCCCTAAACTTTGGGGTGCCTGTGTCTTGCTGATTTTTAGTGTTCCCAATTTATACGCCCATGAGTGGAAGTGCCGTATGCTCTCCAAGCTGTGTTTTTTAGATCTTTCAGAACACACCATACACTTCTCCGGAGTGGCTGTTGGCAATTTACATCCCACCCATCAGCGTAGCAAGGCTCCCATTTCTCCATGGCCGGTCCTGCATTTCTGGTTTGGACACTTTTTTCCGCATGGCCCTTTTGCCCGCTGGGAAGCGAGACTTCTTTGGAGCGCTGATTGGCCTTTCCAGGTTGCTTGGTTGGCCAAAAAGGGCGTATGCGTTTTTTCTTGAATATATTCAGGAAAAAACGCATACGCCCTTTTTGGCCAAGGGCATCATTGTCCACGTTTTGCCGCTTTTCATGTGCTTTCAAGGCGATTCGAATCTACCTCCTGAAATCTGTTTCCTGCAATTCTGCCTTGCTTTCAAAGCCTCTTCGTTGCCTTCCCTTAATATATTTGTGGACGAGAGGTATCATTTAAAACTCTGCAGGTTTGTGAATTGCAGTGCCCCTGAGCTCCATTTTTCAACTCGCTTTTTTGGGAGCTGGCCGCAAAAGCGCAGGATTGCTTCAGGCCCTCTTCTGGTTCTGGGGGGCAGGCTGAGCTTGTGCTTAATTCTTCTTCCTGATGAGAAAATAGAGTGACCTGTGCCTGTCCCAACACCTAGAGCTAGTCTCTCATTGGTTCCCCCTCTTCCCGTTCATCCTCAGGACAAATTGCAACCTGTACGGAACAGGAGGTTAAAGGTGCTGATTCTCCAAGGAGGGAGATGGCTAGTAAATCGGCTGGAATGGCGAACCCGAGCAAAGGAGATGAGAAATGAGGTGCGTTTTAGAAACCTTTCCCGATCACACGGTGTACCATCTTCTGGGTTTCTCATGCCTGTTTTCGACGTAGGAAGATGCCCTTGAACCTGGAGATTTGGGACCCATGGGATGGGTACCATGCAGTATTACTTGAAAGGGTCTGCGTTGGCTCACCCAACCTCACCGAACCTCTCAGCCCCAAGAGTGTCCACCCTTATGTCTCAATCAGCTGTGGGTCTAGATATGGTCAATCCAGGTTGCATCACAGCCCCTGAACGAATTTTGTAAGAATTTCTCTCTCTTTCACTGTCTTTGTTTCACGGGTTTTGAAAAGTAATTTATTTTTATAATGGGGTTTAGCTGCTTTTCACGGCTGTGTTTATGCCGCTTTACACCCCCTTGACTCACTTACAGAGAGATATCAATACATAGGTTTGAAGATTCTTACTAGTCAGATATATTCTTGTGCGGTGAATAGGGGGTGTTGAGTCCAGTTCACTGAAAAAGGAATAGGTCTTGTCTCTTACATATTGGGTTTATGGAACGGTATCGGAGCTAATTTGAAACCCTTGTTTTATGCATCACCCCACCTCACCTTTCCCGTTCAGCAGCCATAGTGTGTTTCCTAAACGTGTGACTCTGTTCTGTTTTGTAATTCAGTTCAAGTGTAGCGGTTTTTACATTCCCTCTCTAAGTGATATCTTATGATAAGTGTCTTTTTCTGTGTGACTTATTTCACTTAGAATCGTCGTACCTAAATCCACTCATCGTGCTGCTACTAGCCTTATGACGTTGATTTCATGGCTGAGTGATATTCCATTGTACATGAGGACCACAACTTCTTTATCCATTTTTCGCTTTCCTAGGATATTTAAGGTGTAATGAAGTGGGGGTTCTTGTCAACAGAGCAGCCCTAAACTTTGGGGTGCCTGTGTCTTGCTGATTTTTAGTTTTCCCAATTTATACGCCCATGAGTGGAAGTGCCCTATGCTCTCCAAGCTGTGTTTTTTAGATGTTTCAGAACACACCGTACACTTCTCCGGAGTGGCTGTTGGCAATTTACATCCCACCCATCAGCGTAGCAAGGCTCCCATTTCTCCATGGCCGGTCCTGCATTTCTGGTTTGGACACTTTTTTCCGCATGGCCCTTTTGCCCGCTGGGAAGCGAGACTTCTTTGGAGCGCTGATTGGCCTTTCCAGGTTGCTTGGTTGGCCAAAAAGGGCGTATGCGTTTTTTCCTGAATATATTCAGGAAAAAACGCATACGCCCTTTTTGGCCAAGGGCATCATTGTCCACGTTTTGCCGCTTTTCATGTGCTTTCAAGGCGATTCGAATCTACCTCCTGAAATCTGTTTCCTGCAATTCTGCCTTGCTTTCAAAGCCTCTTCGTTGCCTTCCCTTAATATATTTGTGGACGAGAGGTATCATTTAAAACTCTGCAGGTTTGTGAATTGCAGTGCCCCTGAGCTCCATTTTTCAACTCGCTTTTTTGGGAGCTGGCCGCAAAAGCGCAGGATTGCTTCAGGCCCTCTTCTGGTTCTGGGGGGCAGGCTGAGCTTGTGCTTAATTCTTCTTCCTGATGAGAAAATAGAGTTACCTGTGCCTGTCCCAACACCTAGAGCTAGTCTCTCATTGGTTCCCCCTCTTCCCGTTCATCCTCAGGACAAATCGCAACCTGTACGGAACAGGAGGTTAAAGGTGCTGATTCTCCAAGGAGGGAGATGGCTAGTAAATCGGCTGGAATGGCGAACCCGAGCAAAGGAGATGAGAAATGAGGTGCGTTTTAGAAACCTTTCCCGATCACACGGTGTACCATCTTCTGGGTTTCTCATGCCTGTTTTCGACGTAGGAAGATGCCCTTGAACCTGGAGATTTGGGACCCATGGGATGGGTACCATGCAGTATTACTTGAAAGGGTCTGCGTTGGCTCACCCAACCTCACCGAACCTCTCAGCCCCAAGAGTGTCCACCCTTATGTCTCAATCAGCTGTGGGTCCAAATATGGTCAATCCAGGTTGCATCACAGCCCCTGAACGAATTTTGTAAGAATTTCTCTCTCTTTCACTGTCTTTGTTTCACGGGTTTTGAAAAGTAATTTATTTTTATAATGGGGTTTAGCTGCTTTTCACGGCTGTGTTTATGCCGCTTTACACCCCCTTGACTCACTTACAGAGAGATATCAATACATAGGTTTGAAGATTCTTACTAGTCAGATATATTCTTGTGCGGTGAATAGGGGGTGTTGAGTCCAGTTCACTGAAAAAGGAATAGGTCTTGTCTCTTACATATTGGGTTTATGGAACGGTATCGGAGCTAATTTGAAACCCTTGTTTTATGCATCACCCCACCTCACCTTTCCCGTTCAGCAGCCATAGTGTGTTTCCTAAACGTGGGACTCTGTTCTGTTTTGCAATTCAGTTCAAGTGTAGCGGTTTTTACATTCCCTCTAGAAGTGATATCTTATGATAAGTGTCTTTTTCTGTGTGACTTATTTCACTTAGAATCGTCGTACCTAAATCCACTCATCGTGCTGCTACTAGCCTTATGACGTTGATTTCATGGCTGAGTGATATTCCATTGTACATGAGGACCACAACTTCTTTATCCATTTTTCTCTTTCCTAGGATATTTAAGGTGTAATGAAGTGGGGGTTCTTGTCCACAGAGCAGCCCTAAAATTTGGGGTGCCTGTGTCTTGCTGATTTTTAGTTTTCCCAATTTATACGCCCATGAGTGGAAGTGCCCTATGCTCTCCAAGCTGTGTTTTTTAGATGTTTCAGGACACACCGTACACTTCTCCGGAGTGGCTGTTGGCAATTTACATCCCACCCATCAGCGTAGCAAGGCTCCCATTTCTCCATGGCCGGTCCTGCATTTCTGGTTTGGACACTTTTTTCCGCATGGCCCTTTTGCCCGCTGGGAAGCGAGACTTCTTTGGAGCGCTGATTGGCCTTTCCAGGTTGCTTGGTTGGCCAAAAAGGGCGTATGCGTTTTTTCCTGAATATATTCAGGAAAAAACGCATACGCCCTTTTTGGCCAAGGGCATCATTGTCCACGTTTTGCCGCTTTTCATGTGCTTTCAAGGCGATTCGAATCTACCTCCTGAAATCTGTTTCCTGCAATTCTGCCTTGCTTTCAAAGCCTCTTCGTTGCCTTCCCTTAATATATTTGTGGACGAGAGGTATCATTTAAAACTCTGCAGGTTTGTGAATTGCAGTGCCCCTGAGCTCCATTTTTCAACTCGCTTTTTTGGGAGCTGGCCGCAAAAGCGCAGGATTGCTTCAGGCCCTCTTCTGGTTCTGGGGGGCAGGCTGAGCTTGTGCTTAATTCTTCTTCCTGATGGGAAAATAGAGTGACCTGTGCCTGTCCCAACACCTAGAGCTAGTCTCTCATTGGTTCCCCCTCTTCCCGTTCATCCTCAGGACAAATTGCAACCTGTACGGAACAGGAGGTTAAAGGTGCTGATTCTCCAAGGAGGGAGATGGCTAGTAAATCGGCTGGAATGGCGAACCCGAGCAAAGGAGATGAGAAATGAGGTGCGTTTTAGAAACCTTTCCCGATCACACGGTGTACCATCTTCTGGGTTTCTCATGCCTGTTTTCGACGTAGGAAGATGCCCTTGAACCTGGAGATTTGGGACCCATGGGATGGGTACCATGCAGTATTACTTGAAAGGGTCTGCGTTGGCTCACCCAACCTCACCGAACCTCTCAGCCCCAAGAGTGTCCACCCTTATGTCTCAATCAGCTGTGGGTCTAGATATGGTCAATCCAGGTTGCATCACAGCCCCTGAACGAATTTTGTAAGAATTTCTCTCTCTTTCACTGTCTTTGTTTCACGGGTTTTGAAAAGTAATTTAGTTTTATAATGGGGTTTAGCTGCTTTTCACGGCTGTGTTTATGCCGCTTTACACCCCCTTGACTCACTTACAGAGAGATATCAATACATAGGTTTGAAGATTCTTACTAGTCAGATATATTCTTGTGCGGTGAATAGGGGGTGTTGAGTCCAGTTCACTGAAAAAGGAATAGGTCTTGTCTCTTACATATTGGGTTTATGGAACGGTATCGGAGCTAATTTGAAACCCTTGTTTTATGCATCACCCCACCTCACCTTTCCCGTTCACCAGCCATAGTGTGTTTCCTAAACGTGGGACTCTGTTCTGTTTTGCAATTCAGTTCAAGTGTAGCGGTTTTTACATTCCCTCTAGAAGTGATATCTTAGGATAAGTGTCTTTTTCTGTGTGACTTATTTCACTTAGAATCGTCGTACCTAAATCCACTCATCGTGCTGCTACTAGCCTTATGACGTGGATTTCATGGCTGAGTGATATTCCATTGTACATGAGGACCACAACTTCTTTATCCATTTTTCTCTTTCCTAGGATATTTAAGGTGTAATGAAGTGGGGGTTCTTGTCCAAAGAGCAGCCCTAAAATTTGGGGTGCCTGTGTCTTGCTGATTTTTAGTTTTCCCAATTTATACGCCCATGAGTGGAAGTGCCCTATGCTCTCCAAGCTGTGTTTTTTAGATGTTTCAGGACACACCGTACACTTCTCCGGAGTGGCTGTTGGCAATTTACATCCCACCCATCAGCGTAGCAAGGCTCCCATTTCTCCATGGCCGGTCCTGCATTTCTGGTTTGGACACTTTTTTCCGCATGGCCCTTTTGCCCGCTGGGAAGCGAGACTTCTTTGGAGCGCTGATTGGCCTTTCCAGGTTGCTTGGTTGGCCAAAAAGGGCGTATGCGTTTTTTCCTGAATATATTCAGGAAAAAACGCATACGCCCTTTTTGGCCAAGGGCATCATTGTCCACGTTTTGCCGCTTTTCATGTGCTTTCAAGGCGATTCGAATCTACCTCCTGAAATCTGTTTCCTGCAATTCTGCCTTGCTTTCAAAGCCTCTTCGTTGCCTTCCCTTAATATATTTGTGGACGAGAGGTATCATTTAAAACTCTGCAGGTTTGTGAATTGCAGTGCCCCTGAGCTCCATTTTTCAACTCGCTTTTTTGGGAGCTGGCCGCAAAAGCGCAGGATTGCTTCAGGCCCTCTTCTGGTTCTGGGGGGCAGGCTGAGCTTGTGCTTAATTCTTCTTCCTGATGGGAAAATAGAGTGACCTGTGCCTGTCCCAACACCTAGAGCTAGTCTCTCATTGGTTCCCCCTCTTCCCGTTCATCCTCAGGACAAATTGCAACCTGTACGGAACAGGAGGTTAAAGGTGCTGATTCTCCAAGGAGGGAGATGGCTAGTAAATCGGCTGGAATGGTGAACCCGAGCAAAGGAGATGAGAAATGAGGTGCGTTTTAGAAACCTTTCCCGATCACACGGTGTACCATCTTCTGGGTTTCTCATGCCTGTTTTCGACGTAGGAAGATGCCCTTGAACCTGGAGATTTGGGACCCATGGGATGGGTACCATGCAGTATTACTTGAAAGGGTCTGCGTTGGCTCACCCAACCTCACCGAACCTCTCAGCCCCAAGAGTGTCCACCCTTATGTCTCAATCAGCTGTGGGTCTAGATATGGTCAATCCAGGTTGCATCACAGCCCCTGAACGAATTTTGTAAGAATTTCTCTCTCTTTCACTGTCTTTGTTTCACGGGTTTTGAAAAGTAATTTAGTTTTATAATGGGGTTTAGCTGCTTTTCACGGCTGTGTTTATGCCGCTTTACACCCCCTTGACTCACTTACAGAGAGATATCAATACATAGGTTTGAAGATTCTTACTAGTCAGATATATTCTTGTGCGGTGAATAGGGGGTGTTGAGTCCAGTTCACTGAAAAAGGAATAGGTCTTGTCTCTTACATATTGGGTTTATGGAACGGTATCGGAGCTAATTTGAAACCCTTGTTTTATGCATCACCCCACCTCACCTTTCCCGTTCAGCAGCCATAGTGTGTTTTCTGAACGTGTGACTCTGTTCTGTTTTGTAATTCAGTTCAAGTGTAGCGGTTTTTACATTCCCTCTCTAAGTGATATCTTAGGATAAGTGTCTTTTTCTGTGTGACTTATTTCACTTAGAATCGTCGTACCTAAATCCACTCATCGTGCTGCTACTAGCCTTATGACGTTGATTTCATGGCTGAGTGATATTCCATTGTACATGAGGACCCCAACTTCTTTATCCATTTTTCTCTTTCCTAGGATATTTAAGGTGTAATGAAGTGGGGGTTCTTGTCAACAGAGCAGCCCTAAACTTTGGGGTGCCTGTGTCTTGCTGATTTTTAGTGTTCCCAATTTATACGCCCATGAGTGGAAGTGCCCTATGCTCTCCAAGCTGTGTTTTTTAGATGTTTCAGAACACACCGTACACTTCTCCGGAGTGGCTCTTGGCAATTTACATCCCACCCATCAGCGTAGCAAGACTCCCATTTCTCCATGGCCGGTCCTGCATTTCTGGTTTGGACACTTTTTTCCGCATGGCCCTTTTGCCCGCTGGGAAGCGAGACTTCTTTGGAGCGCTGATTGGCCTTTCCAGGTTGCTTGGTTGGCCAAAAAGGGCGTATGCGTTTTTTCCTGAATATATTCAGGAAAAAACGCATACGCCCTTTTTGGCCAAGGGCATCATTGTCCACGTTTTGCCGCTTTTCATGTGCTTTCAAGGCGATTCGAATCTACCTCCTGAAATCTGTTTCCTGCAATTCTGCCTTGCTTTCAAAGCCTCTTCGTTGCCTTCCCTTAATATATTTGTGGACGAGAGGTATCATTTAAAACTCTGCAGGTTTGTGAATTGCAGTGCCCCTGAGCTCCATTTTTCAACTCGCTTTTTTGGGAGCTGGCCGCAAAAGCGCAGGATTGCTTCAGGCCCTCTTCTGGTTCTGGGGGGCAGGCTGAGCTTGTGCTTAATTCTTCTTCCTGATGGGAAAATAGAGTGACCTGTGCCTGTCCCAACACCTAGAGCTAGTCTCTCATTGGTTCCCCCTCTTCCCGTTCATCCTCAGGACAAATCGCAACCTGTACGGAACAGGAGGTTAAAGGTGCTGATTCTCCAAGGAGGGAGATGGCTAGTAAATCGGCTGGAATGGCGAACCCGAGCAAAGGAGATGAGAAATGAGGTGCGTTTTAGAAACCTTTCCCGATCACACGGTGTACCATCTTCTGGGTTTCTCATGCCTGTTTTCGACGTAGGAAGATGCCCTTGAACCTGGAGATTTGGGACCCATGGGATGGGTACCATGCAGTATTACTTGAAAGGGTCTGCGTTGGCTCACCCAACCTCACCGAACCTCTCAGCCCCAAGAGTGTCCACCCTTATGTCTCAATCAGCTGTGGGTCTAGATATGGTCAATCCAGGTTGCATCACAGCCCCTGAACGAATTTTGTAAGAATTTCTCTCTCTTTCACTGTCTTTGTTTCACGGGTTTTGAAAAGTAATTTAGTTTTATAATGGGGTTTAGCTGCTTTTCACGGCTGTGTTTATGCCGCTTTACACCCCCTTGACTCACTTACAGAGAGATATCAATACATAGGTTTGAAGATTCTTACTAGTCAGATATATTCTTGTGCGGTGAATAGGGGGTGTTGAGTCCAGTTCACTGAAAAAGGAATAGGTCTTGTCTCTTACATATTGGGTTTATGGAACGGTATCGGAGCTAATTTGAAACCCTTGTTTTATGCATCACCCCACCTCACCTTTCCCGTTCAGCAGCCATAGTGTGTTTCCTAAACGTGGGACTCTGTTCTGTTTTGCAATTCAGTTCAAGTGTAGCGGTTTTTACATTCCCTCTAGAAGTGATATCTTAGGATAAGTGTCTTTTTCTGTGTGACTTATTTCACTTAGAATCGTCGTACCTAAATCCACTCATCGTGCTGCTACTAGCCTTATGACGTTGATTTCATGGCTGAGTGATATTCCATTGTACATGAGGACCACAACTTCTTTATCCATTTTTCTCTTTCCTAGGATATTTAAGGTGTAATGAAGTGGGGGTTCTTGTCAACAGAGCAGCCCTAAACTTTGGGGTGCCTGTGTCTTGCTGATTTTTAGTGTTCCCAATTTATACGCCCATGAGTGGAAGTGCCCTATGCTCTCCAAGCTGTGTTTTTTAGATGTTTCAGAACACACCGTACACTTCTCCGGAGTGGCTGTTGGCAATTTACATCCCACCCATCAGCGTAGCAAGACTCCCATTTCTCCATGGCCGGTCCTGCATTTCTGGTTTGGACACTTTTTTCCGCATGGCCCTTTTGCCCGCTGGGAAGCGAGACTTCTTTGGAGCGCTGATTGGCCTTTCCAGGTTGCTTGGTTGGCCAAAAAGGGCGTATGCGTTTTTTCCTGAATATATTCAGGAAAAAACGCATACGCCCTTTTTGGCCAAGGGCATCATTGTCCACGTTTTGCCGCTTTTCATGTGCTTTCAAGGCGATTCGAATCTACCTCCTGAAATCTGTTTCCTGCAATTCTGCCTTGCTTTCAAAGCCTCTTCGTTGCCTTCCCTTAATATATTTGTGGACGAGAGGTATCATTTAAAACTCTGCAGGTTTGTGAATTGCAGTGCCCCTGAGCTCCATTTTTCAACTCGCTTTTTTGGGAGCTGGCCGCAAAAGCGCAGGATTGCTTCAGGCCCTCTTCTGGTTCTGGGGGGCAGGCTGAGCTTGTGCTTAATTCTTCTTCCTGATGGGAAAATAGAGTGACCTGTGCCTGTCCCAACACCTAGAGCTAGTCTCTCATTGGTTCCCCCTCTTCCCGTTCATCCTCAGGACAAATCGCAACCTGTACGGAACAGGAGGTTAAAGGTGCTGATTCTCCAAGGAGGGAGATGGCTAGTAAATCGGCTGGAATGGCGAACCCGAGCAAAGGAGATGAGAAATGAGGTGCGTTTTAGAAACCTTTCCCGATCACACGGTGTACCATCTTCTGGGTTTCTCATGCCTGTTTTCGACGTAGGAAGATGCCCTTGAACCTGGAGATTTGGGACCCATGGGATGGGTACCATGCAGTATTACTTGAAAGGGTCTGCGTTGGCTCACCCAACCTCACCGAACCTCTCAGCCCCAAGAGTGTCCACCCTTATGTCTCAATCAGCTGTGGGTCTAGATATGGTCAATCCAGGTTGCATCACAGCCCCTGAACGAATTTTGTAAGAATTTCTCTCTCTTTCACTGTCTTTGTTTCACGGGTTTTGAAAAGTAATTTATTTTTATAATGGGGTTTAGCTGCTTTTCACGGCTGTGTTTATGCCGCTTTACACCCCCTTGACTCACTTACAGAGAGATATCAATACATAGGTTTGAAGATTCTTCCTAGTCAGATATATTCTTGTGCGGTGAATAGGGGGTGTTGAGTCCAGTTCACTGAAAAAGGAATAGGTCTTGTCTCTTACATATTGGGTTTATGGAACGGTATCGGAGCTAATTTGAAACCCTTGTTTTATGCATCACCCCACCTCACCTTTCCCGTTCAGCAGCCATAGTGTGTTTCCTAAACGTGGGACTCTGTTCTGTTTTGCAATTCAGTTCAAGTGTAGCGGTTTTTACATTCCCTCTAGAAGTGATATCTTAGGATAAGTGTCTTTTTCTGTGTGACTTATTTCACTTAGAATCGTCGTACCTAAATCCACTCATCGTGCTGCTACTAGCCTTATGACGTTGATTTCATGGCTGAGTGATATTCCATTGTACATGAGGACCACAACTTCTTTATCCATTTTTCTCTTTCCTAGGATATTTAAGGTGTAATGAAGTGGGGGTTCTTGTCCACAGAGCAGCCCTAAACTTTGGGGTGCCTGTGTCTTGCTGATTTTTAGTGTTCCCAATTTATACGCCCATGAGTGGAAGTGCCCTATGCTCTCCAAGCTGTGTTTTTTAGATGTTTCAGAACACACCGTACACTTCTCCGGAGTGGCTCTTGGCAATTTACATCCCACCCATCAGCGTAGCAAGGCTCCCATTTCTCCATGGCCGGTCCTGCATTTCTGGTTTGGACACTTTTTTCCGCATGGCCCTTTTGCCCGCTGGGAAGCGAGACTTCTTTGGAGCGCTGATTGGCCTTTCCAGGTTGCTTGGTTGGCCAAAAAGGGCGTATGCGTTTTTTCCTGAATATATTCAGGAAAAAACGCATACGCCCTTTTTGGCCAAGGGCATCATTGTCCACGTTTTGCCGCTTTTCATGTGCTTTCAAGGCGATTCGAATCTACCTCCTGAAATCTGTTTCCTGCAATTCTGCCTTGCTTTCAAAGCCTCTTCGTTGCCTTCCCTTAATATATTTGTGGACGAGAGGTATCATTTAAAACTCTGCAGGTTTGTGAATTGCAGTGCCCCTGAGCTCCATTTTTCAACTCGCTTTTTTGGGAGCTGGCCGCAAAAGCGCAGGATTGCTTCAGGCCCTCTTCTGGTTCTGGGGGGCAGGCTGAGCTTGTGCTTAATTCTTCTTCCTGATGGGAAAATAGAGTGACCTGTGCCTGTCCCAACACCTAGAGCTAGTCTCTCATTGGTTCCCCCTCTTCCCGTTCATCCTCAGGACAAATTGCAACCTGTACGGAACAGGAGGTTAAAGGTGCTGATTCTCCAAGGAGGGAGATGGCTAGTAAATCGGCTGGAATGGCGAACCCGAGCAAAGGAGATGAGAAATGAGGTGCGTTTTAGAAACCTTTCCCGATCACACGGTGTACCATCTTCTGGGTTTCTCATGCCTGTTTTCGACGTAGGAAGATGCCCTTGAACCTGGAGATTTGGGACCCATGGGATGGGTACCATGCAGTATTACTTGAAAGGGTCTGCGTTGGCTCACCCAACCTCACCGAACCTCTCAGCCCCAAGAGTGTCCACCCTTATGTCTCAATCAGCTGTGGGTCTAGATATGGTCAATCCAGGTTGCATCACAGCCCCTGAACGAATTTTGTAAGAATTTCTCTCTCTTTCACTGCCTTTGTTTCACGGGTTTTGAAAAGTAATTTATTTTTATAGTGGGGTTTAGCTGCTTTTCACGGCTGTGTTTATGCCGCTTTACACCCCCTTGACTCACTTACAGAGAGATATCAATACATAGGTTTGAAGATTCTTACTAGTCAGATATATTCTTGTGCGGTGAATAGGGGGTGTTGAGTCCAGTTCACTGAAAAAGGAATAGGTCTTGTCTCTTACATATTGGGTTTATGGAACGGTATCTGAGCTAATTTGAAACCCTTGTTTTATGCATCACCCCACCTCACCTTTCCCGTTCAGCAGCCATAGTGTGTTTCCTAAACGTGGGACTCTGTTCTGTTTTGCAATTCAGTTCAAGTGTAGCGGTTTTTACATTCCCTCTAGAAGTGATATCTTAGGATAAGTGTCTTTTTCTGTGTGACTTATTTCACTTAGAATCGTCGTACCTAAATCCACTCATCGTGCTGCTACTAGCCTTATGACGTTGATTTCATGGCTGAGTGATATTCCATTGTACATGAGGACCACAACTTCTTTATCCATTTTTCTCTTTCCTAGGATATTTAAGGTGTAATGAAGTGGGGGTTCTTGTCCACAGAGCAGCCCTAAACTTTGGGGTGCCTGTGTCTTGCTGATTTTTAGTTTTCCCAATTTATACGGCCATGAGTGGAAGTGCCCTATGCTCTCCAAGCTGTGTTTTTTAGATATTTCAGAACACACCGTACACTTCTCCGGAGTGGCTGTTGGCAATTTACATCCCACCCATCAGCGTAGCAAGGCTCCCATTTCTCCATGGCCGGTCCTGCATTTCTGGTTTGGACACTTTTTTCCGCATGGCCCTTTTGCCCGCTGGGAAGCGAGACTTCTTTGGAGCGCTGATTGGCCTTTCCAGGTTGCTTGGTTGGCCAAAAAGGGCGTATGCGTTTTTTCCTGAATATATTCAGGAAAAAACGCATACGCCCTTTTTGGCCAAGGGCATCATTGTCCACGTTTTGCCGCTTTTCATGTGCTTTCAAGGCGATTCGAATCTACCTCCTGAAATCTGTTTCCTGCAATTCTGCCTTGCTTTCAAAGCCTCTTCGTTGCCTTCCCTTAATATATTTGTGGACGAGAGGTATCATTTAAAACTCTGCAGGTTTGTGAATTGCAGTGCCCCTGAGCTCCATTTTTCAACTCACTTTTTTGGGAGCTGGCCGCAAAAGCGCAGGATTGCTTCAGGCCCTCTTCTGGTTCTGGGGGGCAGGCTGAGCTTGTGCTTAATTCTTCTTCCTGATGGGAAAATAGAGTGACCTGTGCCTGTCCCAACACCTAGAGCTAGTCTCTCATTGGTTCCCCCTCTTCCCGTTCATCCTCAGGACAAATTGCAACCTGTACGGAACAGGAGGTTAAAGGTGCTGATTCTCCAAGGAGGGAGATGGCTAGTAAATCGGCTGGAATGGCGAACCCGAGCAAAGGAGATGAGAAATGAGGTGCGTTTTAGAAACCTTTCCCGATCACACGGTGTACCATCTTCTGGGTTTCTCATGCCTGTTTTCGACGTAGGAAGATGCCCTTGAACCTGGAGATTTGGGACCCATGGGATGGGTACCATGCAGTATTACTTGAAAGGGTCTGCGTTGGCTCACCCAACCTCACCGAACCTCTCAGCCCCAAGAGTGTCCACCCTTATGTCTCAATCAGCTGTGGGTCTAGATATGGTCAATCCAGGTTGCATCACAGCCCCTGAACGAATTTTGTAAGAATTTCTCTCTCTTTCACTGTCTTTGTTTCACGGGTTTTGAAAAGTAATTTAGTTTTATAATGGGGTTTAGCTGCTTTTCACGGCTGTGTTTATGCCGCTTTACACCCCCTTGACTCACTTACAGAGAGATATCAATACATAGGTTTGAAGATTCTTACTAGTCAGATATATTCTTGTGCGGTGAATAGGGGGTGTTGAGTCCAGTTCACTGAAAAAGGAATAGGTCTTGTCTCTTACATATTGGGTTTATGGAACGGTATCGGAGCTAATTTGAAACCCTTGTTTTATGCATCACCCCACCTCACCTTTCCCGTTCAGCAGCCATAGTGTGTTTCCTAAACGTGGGACTCTGTTCTGTTTTGCAATTCAGTTCAAGTGTAGCGGTTTTTACATTCCCTCTAGAAGTGATATCTTAGGATAAGTGTCTTTTTCTGTGTGACTTATTTCACTTAGAATCGTCGTACCTAAATCCACTCATCGTGCTGCTACTAGCCTTATGACGTTGATTTCATGGCTGAGTGATATTCCATTGTACATGAGGACCACAACTTCTTTATCCATTTTTCTCTTTCCTAGGATATTTAAGGTGTAATGAAGTGGGGGTTCTTGTCCACAGAGCAGCCCTAAACTTTGGGGTGCCTGTGTCTTGCTGATTTTTAGTTTTCCCAATTTATACGGCCATGAGTGGAAGTGCCCTATGCTCTCCAAGCTGTGGTTTTTAGATGTTTCAGAACACACCGTACACTTCTCCGGAGTGGCTGTTGGCAATTTACATCCCACCCATCAGCGTAGCAAGGCTCCCATTTCTCCATGGCCGGTCCTGCATTTCTGGTTTGGACACTTTTTTCCGCATGGCCCTTTTGCCCGCTGGGAAGCGAGACTTCTTTGGAGTGCTGATTGGCCTTTCCAGGTTGCTTGGTTGGCCAAAAAGGGCGTATGCGTTTTTTCCTGAATATATTCAGGAAAAAACGCATACGCCCTTTTTGGCCAAGGGCATCATTGTCCACGTTTTGCCGCTTTTCATGTGCTTTCAAGGCGATTCGAATCTACCTCCTGAAATCTGTTTCCTGCAATTCTGCCTTGCTTTCAAAGCCTCTTCGTTGCCTTCCCTTAATATATTTGTGGACGAGAGGTATCATTTAAAACTCTGCAGGTTTGTGAATTGCAGTGCCCCTGAGCTCCATTTTTCAACTCGCTTTTTTGGGAGCTGGCCGCAAAAGCGCAGGATTGCTTCAGGCCCTCTTCTGGTTCTGGGGGGCAGGCTGAGCTTGTGCTTAATTCTTCTTCCTGATGGGAAAATAGAGTGACCTGTGCCTGTCCCAACACCTAGAGCTAGTCTCTCATTGGTTCCCCCTCTTCCCGTTCATCCTCAGGACAAATTGCAACCTGTACGGAACAGGAGGTTAAAGGTGCTGATTCTCCAAGGAGGGAGATGGCTAGTAAATCGGCTGGAATGGCGAACCCGAGCAAAGGAGATGAGAAATGAGGTGCGTTTTAGAAACCTTTCCCGATCACACGGTGTACCATCTTCTGGGTTTCTCATGCCTGTTTTCGACGTAGGAAGATGCCCTTGAACCTGGAGATTTGGGACCCATGGGATGGGTACCATGCAGTATTACTTGAAAGGGTCTGCGTTGGCTCACCCAACCTCACCGAACCTCTCAGCCCCAAGAGTGTCCACCCTTATGTCTCAATCAGCTGTGGGTCTAGATATGGTCAATCCAGGTTGCATCACAGCCCCTGAACGAATTTTGTAAGAATTTCTCTCTCTTTCACTGTCTTTGTTTCACGGGTTTTGAAAAGTAATTTAGTTTTATAATGGGGTTTAGCTGCTTTTCACGGCTGTGTTTATGCCGCTTTACACCCCCTTGACTCACTTACAGAGAGATATCAATACATAGGTTTGAAGATTCTTCCTAGTCAGATATATTCTTGTGCGGTGAATAGGGGGTGTTGAGTCCAGTTCACTGAAAAAGGAATAGGTCTTGTCTCTTACATATTGGGTTTATGGAACGGTATCGGAGCTAATTTGAAACCCTTGTTTTATGCATCACCCCACCTCACCTTTCCCGTTCAGCAGCCATAGTGTGTTTCCTAAACGTGGGACTCTGTTCTGTTTTGCAATTCAGTTCAAGTGTAGCGGTTTTTACATTCCCTCTAGAAGTGATATCTTAGGATAAGTGTCTTTTTCTGTGTGACTTATTTCACTTAGAATCGTCGTACCTAAATCCACTCATCGTGCTGCTACTAGCCTTATGACGTTGATTTCATGGCTGAGTGATATTCCATTGTACATGAGGACCACAACTTCTTTATCCATTTTTCTCTTTCCTAGGATATTTAAGGTGTAATGAAGTGGGGGTTCTTGTCCACAGAGCAGCCCTAAACTTTGGGGTGCCTGTGTCTTGCTGATTTTTAGTTTTCCCAATTTATACGGCCATGAGTGGAAGTGCCCTATGCTCTCCAAGCTGTGTTTTTTAGATGTTTCAGAACACACCGTACACTTCTCCGGAGTGGCTGTTGGCAATTTACATCCCACCCATCAGCGTAGCAAGGCTCCCATTTCTCCATGGCCGGTCCTGCATTTCTGGTTTGGACACTTTTTTCCGCATGGCCCTTTTGCCCGCTGGGAAGCGAGACTTCTTTGGAGCGCTGATTGGCCTTTCCAGGTTGCTTGGTTGGCCAAAAAGGGCGTATGCGTTTTTTCCTGAATATATTCAGGAAAAAACGCATACGCCCTTTTTGGCCAAGGGCATCATTGTCCACGTTTTGCCGCTTTTCATGTGCTTTCAAGGCGATTCGAATCTACCTCCTGAAATCTGTTTCCTGCAATTCTGCCTTGCTTTCAAAGCCTCTTCGTTGCCTTCCCTTAATATATTTGTGGACGAGAGGTATCATTTAAAACTCTGCAGGTTTGTGAATTGCAGTGCCCCTGAGCTCCATTTTTCAACTCGCTTTTTTGGGAGCTGGCCGCAAAAGCGCAGGATTGCTTCAGGCCCTCTTCTGGTTCTGGGGGGCAGGCTGAGCTTGTGCTTAATTCTTCTTCCTGATGGGAAAATAGAGTGACCTGTGCCTGTCCCAACACCTAGAGCTAGTCTCTCATTGGTTCCCCCTCTTCCCGTTCATCCTCAGGACAAATTGCAACCTGTACGGAACAGGAGGTTAAAGGTGCTGATTCTCCAAGGAGGGAGATGGCTAGTAAATCGGCTGGAATGGCGAACCCGAGCAAAGGAGATGAGAAATGAGGTGCGTTTTAGAAACCTTTCCCGATCACACGGTGTACCATCTTCTGGGTTTCTCATGCCTGTTTTCGACGTAGGAAGATGCCCTTGAACCTGGAGATTTGGGACCCATGGGATGGGTACCATGCAGTATTACTTGAAAGGGTCTGCGTTGGCTCACCCAACCTCACCGAACCTCTCAGCCCCAAGAGTGTCCACCCTTATGTCTCAATCAGCTGTGGGTCTAGATATGGTCAATCCAGGTTGCATCACAGCCCCTGAACGAATTTTGTAAGAATTTCTCTCTCTTTCACTGCCTTTGTTTCACGGGTTTTGAAAAGTAATTTATTTTTATAATGGGGTTTAGCTGCTTTTCACGGCTGTGTTTATGCCGCTTTACACCCCCTTGACTCACTTACAGAGAGATATCAATACATAGGTTTGAAGATTCTTACTAGTCAGATATATTCTTGTGCGGTGAATAGGGGGTGTTGAGTCCAGTTCACTGAAAAAGGAATAGGTCTTGTCTCTTACATATTGGGTTTATGGAACGGTATCGGAGCTAATTTGAAACCCTTGTTTTATGCATCACCCCACCTCACCTTTCCCGTTCAGCAGCCATAGTGTGTTTCCTAAACGTGGGACTCTGTTCTGTTTTGCAATTCAGTTCAAGTGTAGCGGTTTTTACATTCCCTCTAGAAGTGATATCTTATGATAAGTGTCTTTTTCTGTGTGACTTATTTCACTTAGAATCGTCGTACCTAAATCCACTCATCGTGCTGCTACTAGCCTTATGACGTGGATTTCATGGCTGAGTGATATTCCATTGTACATGAGGACCACCACTTCTTTATCCATTTTTCGCTTTCCTAGGATATTTAAGGTGTAATGAAGTGGGGGTTCTTGTCAACAGAGCAGCCCTAAACTTTGGGGTGCCTGTGTCTTGCTGATTTTTAGTTTTCCCAATTTATACGCCCATGAGTGGAAGTGCCCTATGCTCTCCAAGCTGTGTTTTTTAGATGTTTCAGAACACACCGTACACTTCTCCAGTGTGGCTGTTGGCAAGTTACATCCCACCCATCAGCGTAGCAAGGCTCCCATTTCTCCATGGCCGGTCCTGCATTTCTGGTTTGGACACTTTTTTCCGCATGGCCCTTTTGCCCGCTGGGAAGCGAGACTTCTTTGGAGCGCTGATTGGCCTTTCCAGGTTGCTTGGTTGGCCAAAAAGGGCGTATGCGTTTTTTCCTGAATATATTCAGGAAAAAACGCATACGCCCTTTTTGGCCAAGGGCATCATTGTCCACGTTTTGCCGCTTTTCATGTGCTTTCAAGGCGATTCGAATCTACCTCCTGAAATCTGTTTCCTGCAATTCTGCCTTGCTTTCAAAGCCTCTTCGTTGCCTTCCCTTAATATATTTGTGGACGAGAGGTATCATTTAAAACTCTGCAGGTTTGTGAATTGCAGTGCCCCTGAGCTCCATTTTTCAACTCGCTTTTTTGGGAGCTGGCCGCAAAAGCGCAGGATTGCTTCAGGCCCTCTTCTGGTTCTGGGGGGCAGGCTGAGCTTGTGCTTAATTCTTCTTCCTGATGGGAAAATAGAGTGACCTGTGCCTGTCCCAACACCTAGAGCTAGTCTCTCATTGGTTCCCCCTCTTCCCGTTCATCCTCAGGACAAATTGCAACCTGTACGGAACAGGAGGTTAAAGGTGCTGATTCTCCAAGGAGGGAGATGGCTAGTAAATCGGCTGGAATGGCGAACCCGAGCAAAGGAGATGAGAAATGAGGTGCGTTTTAGAAACCTTTCCCGATCACACCGTGTACCATCTTCTGGGTTTCTCATGCCTGTTTTCGACGTAGGAAGATGCCCTTGAACCTGGAGATTTGGGACCCATGGGATGGGTACCATGCAGTATTACTTGAAAGGGTCTGCGTTGGCTCACCCAACCTCACCGAACCTCTCAGCCCCAAGAGTGTCCACCCTTATGTCTCAATCAGCTGTGGGTCTAGATATGGTCAATCCAGGTTGCATCACAGCCCCTGAACGAATTTTGTAAGAATTTCTCTCTCTTTCACTGCCTTTGTTTCACGGGTTTTGAAAAGTAATTTATTTTTATAATGGGGTTTAGCTGCTTTTCACGGCTGTGTTTATGCCGCTTTACACCCCCTTGACTCACTTACAGAGAGATATCAATACATAGGTTTGAAGATTCTTACTAGTCAGATATATTCTTGTGCGGTGAATAGGGGGTGTTGAGTCCAGTTCACTGAAAAAGGAATAGGTCTTGTCTCTTACATATTGGGTTTATGGAACGGTATCGGAGCTAATTTGAAACCCTTGTTTTATGCATCACCCCACCTCACCTTTCCCGTTCAGCAGCCATAGTGTGTTTCCTAAACGTGGGACTCTGTTCTGTTTTGCAATTCAGTTCAAGTGTAGCGGTTTTTACATTCCCTCTAGAAGTGATATCTTATGATAAGTGTCTTTTTCTGTGTGACTTATTTCACTTAGAATCGTCGTACCTAAATCCACTCATCGTGCTGCTACTAGCCTTATGACGTTGATTTCATGGCTGAGTGATATTCCATTGTACATGAGGACCACAACTTCTTTATCCATTTTTCTCTTTCCTAGGATATTTAAGGTGTAATGAAGTGGGGGTTCTTGTCCACAGAGCAGCCCTAAACTTTGGGGTGCCTGTGTCTTGCTGATTTTTAGTTTTCCCAATTTATACGGCCATGAGTGGAAGTGCCCTATGCTCTCCAAGCTGTGGTTTTTAGATGTTTCAGAACACACCGTACACTTCTCCGGAGTGGCTGTTGGCAATTTACATCCCACCCATCAGCGTAGCAAGGCTCCCATTTCTCCATGGCCGGTCCTGCATTTCTGGTTTGGACACTTTTTTCCGCATGGCCCTTTTGCCCGCTGGGAAGCGAGACTTCTTTGGAGCGCTGATTGGCCTTTCCAGGTTGCTTGGTTGGCCAAAAAGGGCGTATGCGTTTTTTCCTGAATATATTCAGGAAAAAACGCATACGCCCTTTTTGGCCAAGGGCATCATTGTCCACGTTTTGCCGCTTTTCATGTGCTTTCAAGGCGATTCGAATCTACCTCCTGAAATCTGTTTCCTGCAATTCTGCCTTGCTTTCAAAGCCTCTTCGTTGCCTTCCCTTAATATATTTGTGGACGAGAGGTATCATTTAAAACTCTGCAGGTTTGTGAATTGCAGTGCCCCTGAGCTCCATTTTTCAACTCGCTTTTTTGGGAGCTGGCCGCAAAAGCGCAGGATTGCTTCAGGCCCTCTTCTGGTTCTGGGGGGCAGGCTGAGCTTGTGCTTAATTCTTCTTCCTGATGGGAAAATAGAGTGACCTGTGCCTGTCCCAACACCTAGAGCTAGTCTCTCATTGGTTCCCCCTCTTCCCGTTCATCCTCAGGACAAATTGCAACCTGTACGGAACAGGAGGTTAAAGGTGCTGATTCTCCAAGGAGGGAGATGGCTAGTAAATCGGCTGGAATGGCGAACCCGAGCAAAGGAGATGAGAAATGAGGTGCGTTTTAGAAACCTTTCCCGATCACACGGTGTACCATCTTCTGGGTTTCTCATGCCTGTTTTCGACGTAGGAAGATGCCCTTGAACCTGGAGATTTGGGACCCATGGGATGGGTACCATGCAGTATTACTTGAAAGGGTCTGCGTTGGCTCACCCAACCTCACCGAACCTCTCAGCCCCAAGAGTGTCCACCCTTATGTCTCAATCAGCTGTGGGTCTAGATATGGTCAATCCAGGTTGCATCACAGCCCCTGAACGAATTTTGTAAGAATTTCTCTCTCTTTCACTGTCTTTGTTTCACGGGTTTTGAAAAGTAATTTAGTTTTATAATGGGGTTTAGCTGCTTTTCACGGCTGTGTTTATGCCGCTTTACACCCCCTTGACTCACTTACAGAGAGATATCAATACATAGGTTTGAAGATTCTTACTAGTCAGATATATTCTTGTGCGGTGAATAGGGGGTGTTGAGTCCAGTTCACTGAAAAAGGAATAGGTCTTGTCTCTTACATATTGGGTTTATGGAACGGTATCGGAGCTAATTTGAAACCCTTGTTTTATGCATCACCCCACCTCACCTTTCCCGTTCAGCAGCCATAGTGTGTTTCCTAAACGTGGGACTCTGTTCTGTTTTGCAATTCAGTTCAAGTGTAGCGGTTTTTACATTCCCTCTAGAAGTGATATCTTAGGATAAGTGTCTTTTTCTGTGTGACTTATTTCACTTAGAATCGTCGTACCTAAATCCACTCATCGTGCTGCTACTAGCCTTATGACGTTGATTTCATGGCTGAGTGATATTCCATTGTACATGAGGACCACAACTTCTTTATCCATTTTTCTCTTTCCTAGGATATTTAAGGTGTAATGAAGTGGGGGTTCTTGTCCACAGAGCAGCCCTAAACTTTGGGGTGCCTGTGTCTTGCTGATTTTTAGTTTTCCCAATTTATACGGCCATGAGTGGAAGTGCCCTATGCTCTCCAAGCTGTGTTTTTTAGATGTTTCAGAACACACCGTACACTTCTCCGGAGTGGCTGTTGGCAATTTACATCCCACCCATCAGCGTAGCAAGGCTCCCATTTCTCCATGGCCGGTCCTGCATTTCTGGTTTGGACACTTTTTTCCGCATGGCCCTTTTGCCCGCTGGGAAGCGAGACTTCTTTGGAGCGCTGATTGGCCTTTCCAGGTTGCTTGGTTGGCCAAAAAGGGCGTATGCGTTTTTTCCTGAATATATTCAGGAAAAAACGCATACGCCCTTTTTGGCCAAGGGCATCATTGTCCACGTTTTGCCGCTTTTCATGTGCTTTCAAGGCGATTCGAATCTACCTCCTGAAATCTGTTTCCTGCAATTCTGCCTTGCTTTCAAAGCCTCTTCGTTGCCTTCCCTTAATATATTTGTGGACGAGAGGTATCATTTAAAACTCTGCAGGTTTGTGAATTGCAGTGCCCCTGAGCTCCATTTTTCAACTCGCTTTTTTGGGAGCTGGCCGCAAAAGCGCAGGATTGCTTCAGGCCCTCTTCTGGTTCTGGGGGGCAGGCTGAGCTTGTGCTTAATTCTTCTTCCTGATGGGAAAATAGAGTGACCTGTGCCTGTCCCAACACCTAGAGCTAGTCTCTCATTGGTTCCCCCTCTTCCCGTTCATCCTCAGGACAAATTGCAACCTGTACGGAACAGGAGGTTAAAGGTGCTGATTCTCCAAGGAGGGAGATGGCTAGTAAATCGGCTGGAATGGCGAACCCGAGCAAAGGAGATGAGAAATGAGGTGCGTTTTAGAAACCTTTCCCGATCACACGGTGTACCATCTTCTGGGTTTCTCATGCCTGTTTTCGACGTAGGAAGATGCCCTTGAACCTGGAGATTTGGGACCCATGGGATGGGTACCATGCAGTATTACTTGAAAGGGTCTGCGTTGGCTCACCCAACCTCACCGAACCTCTCAGCCCCAAGAGTGTCCACCCTTATGTCTCAATCAGCTGTGGGTCTAGATATGGTCAATCCAGGTTGCATCACAGCCCCTGAACGAATTTTGTAAGAATTTCTCTCTCTTTCACTGTCTTTGTTTCACGGGTTTTGAAAAGTAATTTATTTTTATAATGGGGTTTAGCTGCTTTTCACGGCTGTGTTTATGCCGCTTTACACCCCCTTGACTCACTTACAGAGAGATATCAATACATAGGTTTGAAGATTCTTCCTAGTCAGATATGTTCTTGTGCGGTGAATAGGGGGTGTTGAGTCCAGTTCACTGAAAAAGGAATAGGTCTTGTCTCTTACATATTGGGTTTATGGAACGGTATCGGAGCTAATTTGAAACCCTTGTTTTATGCATCACCCCACCTCACCTTTCCCGTTCAGCAGCCATAGTGTGTTTCCTAAACGTGGGACTCTGTTCTGTTTTGCAATTCAGTTCAAGTGTAGCGGTTTTTACATTCCCTCTAGAAGTGATATCTTATGATAAGTGTCTTTTTCTGTGTGACTTATTTCACTTAGAATCGTCGTACCTAAATCCACTCATCGTGCTGCTACTAGCCTTATGACGTTGATTTCATGGCTGAGTGATATTCCATTGTACATGAGGACCACAACTTCTTTATCCATTTTTCTCTTTCCTAGGATATTTAAGGTGTAATGAAGTGGGGGTTCTTGTCCGCAGAGCAGCCCTAAATTTTGGGGTGCCTGTGTCTTGCTGATTTTTAGTTTTCCCAATTTATACGGCCATGAGTGGAAGTGCCCTATGCTCTCCAAGCTGTGTTTTTTAGATGTTTCAGAACACACCGTACACTTCTCCGGAGTGGCTGTTGGCAATTTACATCCCACCCATCAGCGTAGCAAGGCTCCCATTTCTCCATGGCCGGTCCTGCATTTCTGGTTTGGACACTTTTTTCCGCATGGCCCTTTTGCCCGCTGGGAAGCGAGACTTCTTTGGAGCGCTGATTGGCCTTTCCAGGTTGCTTGGTTGGCCAAAAAGGGCGTATGCGTTTTTTCCTGAATATATTCAGGAAAAAACGCATACGCCCTTTTTGGCCAAGGGCATCATTGTCCACGTTTTGCCGCTTTTCATGTGCTTTCAAGGCGATTCGAATCTACCTCCTGAAATCTGTTTCCTGCAATTCTGCCTTGCTTTCAAAGCCTCTTCGTTGCCTTCCCTTAATATATTTGTGGACGAGAGGTATCATTTAAAACTCTGCAGGTTTGTGAATTGCAGTGCCCCTGAGCTCCATTTTTCAACTCGCTTTTTTGGGAGCTGGCCGCAAAAGCGCAGGATTGCTTCAGGCCCTCTTCTGGTTCTGGGGGGCAGGCTGAGCTTGTGCTTAATTCTTCTTCCTGATGGGAAAATAGAGTGACCTGTGCCTGTCCCAACACCTAGAGCTAGTCTCTCATTGGTTCCCCCTCTTCCCGTTCATCCTCAGGACAAATTGCAACCTGTACGGAACAGGAGGTTAAAGGTGCTGATTCTCCAAGGAGGGAGATGGCTAGTAAATCGGCTGGAATGGCGAACCCGAGCAAAGGAGATGAGAAATGAGGTGCGTTTTAGAAACCTTTCCCGATCACACGGTGTACCATCTTCTGGGTTTCTCATGCCTGTTTTCGACGTAGGAAGATGCCCTTGAACCTGGAGATTTGGGACCCATGGGATGGGTACCATGCAGTATTACTTGAAAGGGTCTGCGTTGGCTCACCCAACCTCACCGAACCTCTCAGCCCCAAGAGTGTCCACCCTTATGTCTCAATCAGCTGTGGGTCTAGATATGGTCAATCCAGGTTGCATCACAGCCCCTGAACGAATTTTGTAAGAATTTCTCTCTCTTTCACTGTCTTTGTTTCACGGGTTTTGAAAAGTAATTTAGTTTTATAATGGGGTTTAGCTGCTTTTCACGGCTGTGTTTATGCCGCTTTACACCCCCTTGACTCACTTACAGAGAGATATCAATACATAGGTTTGAAGATTCTTCCTAGTCAGATATATTCTTGTGCGGTGAATAGGGGGTGTTGAGTCCAGTTCACTGAAAAAGGAATAGGTCTTGTCTCTTACATATTGGGTTTATGGAACGGTATCGGAGCTAATTTGAAACCCTTGTTTTATGCATCACCCCACCTCACCTTTCCCGTTCAGCAGCCATAGTGTGTTTCCTAAACGTGGGACTCTGTTCTGTTTTGCAATTCAGTTCAAGTGTAGCGGGTTTTACATTCCCTCTAGAAGTGATATCTTATGATAAGTGTCTTTTTCTGTGTGACTTATTTCACTTAGAATCGTCGTACCTAAATCCACTCATCGTGCTGCTACTAGCCTTATGACGTTGATTTCATGGCTGAGTGATATTCCATTGTACATGAGGACCACAACTTCTTTATCCATTTTTCTCTTTCCTAGGATATTTAAGGTGTAATGAAGTGGGGGTTCTTGTCCACAGAGCAGCCCTAAACTTTGGGGTGCCTGTGTCTTGCTGATTTTTAGTTTTCCCAATTTATACGGCCATGAGTGGAAGTGCCCTATGCTCTCCAAGCTGTGTTTTTTAGATGTTTCAGAACACACCGTACACTTCTCCGGAGTGGCTGTTGGCAATTTACATCCCACCCATCAGCGTAGCAAGGCTCCCATTTCTCCATGGCCGGTCCTGCATTTCTGGTTTGGACACTTTTTTCCGCATGGCCCTTTTGCCCGCTGGGAAGCGAGACTTCTTTGGAGCGCTGATTGGCCTTTCCAGGTTGCTTGGTTGGCCAAAAAGGGCGTATGCGTTTTTTCCTGAATATATTCAGGAAAAAACGCATACGCCCTTTTTGGCCAAGGGCATCATTGTCCACGTTTTGCCGCTTTTCATGTGCTTTCAAGGCGATTCGAATCTACCTCCTGAAATCTGTTTCCTGCAATTCTGCCTTGCTTTCAAAGCCTCTTCGTTGCCTTCCCTTAATATATTTGTGGACGAGAGGTATCATTTAAAACTCTGCAGGTTTGTGAATTGCAGTGCCCCTGAGCTCCATTTTTCAACTCGCTTTTTTGGGAGCTGGCCGCAAAAGCGCAGTATTGCTTCAGGCCCTCTTCTGATTCTGGGGGGCAGGCTGAGCTTGTGCTTAATTCTTCTTCCTGATGGGAAAATAGAGTGACCTGTGCCTGTCCCAACACCTAGAGCTAGTCTCTCATTGGTTCCCCCTCTTCCCGTTCATCCTCAGGACAAATTGCAACCTGTACGGAACAGGAGGTTAAAGGTGCTGATTCTCCAAGGAGGGAGATGGCTAGTAAATCGGCTGGAATGGCGAACCCGAGCAAAGGAGATGAGAAATGAGGTGCGTTTTAGAAACCTTTCCCGATCACACGGTGTACCATCTTCTGGGTTTCTCATGCCTGTTTTCGACGTAGGAAGATGCCCTTGAACCTGGAGATTTGGGACCCATGGGATGGGTACCATGCAGTATTACTTGAAAGGGTCTGCGTTGGCTCACCCAACCTCACCGAACCTCTCAGCCCCAAGAGTGTCCACCCTTATGTCTCAATCAGCTGTGGGTCTAGATATGGTCAATCCAGGTTGCATCACAGCCCCTGAACGAATTTTGTAAGAATTTCTCTCTCTTTCACTGTCTTTGTTTCACGGGTTTTGAAAAGTAATTTATTTTTATAATGGGGTTTAGCTGCTTTTCACGGCTGTGTTTATGCCGCTTTACACCCCCTTGACTCACTTACAGAGAGATATCAATACATAGGTTTGAAGATTCTTACTAGTCAGATATATTCTTGTGCGGTGAATAGGGGGTGTTGAGTCCAGTTCACTGAAAAAGGAATAGGTCTTGTCTCTTACATATTGGGTTTATGGAACGGTATCTGAGCTAATTTGAAACCCTTGTTTTATGCATCACCCCACCTCACCTTTCCCGTTCAGCAGCCATAGTGTGTTTCCTAAACGTGGGACTCTGTTCTGTTTTGCAATTCAGTTCAAGTGTAGCGGTTTTTACATTCCCTCTAGAAGTCATATCTTATGATAAGTGTCTTTTTCTGTGTGACTTATTTCACTTAGAATCGTCGTACCTAAATCCACTCATCGTGCTGCTACTAGCCTTATGACGTTGATTTCATGGCTGAGTGATATTCCATTGTACATGAGGACCACAACTTCTTTATCCATTTTTCTCTTTCCTAGGATATTTAAGGTGTAATGAAGTGGGGGTTCTTGTCCACAGAGCAGCCCTAAACTTTGGGGTGCCTGTGTCTTGCTGATTTTTAGTTTTCCCAATTTATACGGCCATGAGTGGAAGTGCCCTATGCTCTCCAAGCTGTGTTTTTTAGATGTTTCAGAACACACCGTACACTTCTCCGGAGTGGCTGTTGGCAATTTACATCCCACCCATCAGCGTAGCAAGGCTCCCATTTCTCCATGGCCGGTCCTGCATTTCTGGTTTGGACACTTTTTTCCGCATGGCCCTTTTGCCCGCTGGGAAGCGAGACTTCTTTGGAGCGCTGATTGGCCTTTCCAGGTTGCTTGGTTGGCCAAAAAGGGCGTATGCGTTTTTTCCTGAATATATTCAGGAAAAAACGCATACGCCCTTTTTGGCCAAGGGCATCATTGTCCACGTTTTGCCGCTTTTCATGTGCTTTCAAGGCGATTCGAATCTACCTCCTGAAATCTGTTTCCTGCAATTCTGCCTTGCTTTCAAAGCCTCTTCGTTGCCTTCCCTTAATATATTTGTGGACGAGAGGTATCATTTAAAACTCTGCAGGTTTGTGAATTGCAGTGCCCCTGAGCTCCATTTTTCAACTCGCTTTTTTGGGAGCTGGCCGCAAAAGCACAGGATTGCTTCAGGCCCTCTTCTGGTTCTGGGGGGCAGGCTGAGCTTGTGCTTAATTCTTCTTCCTGATGGGAAAATAGAGTGACCTGTGCCTGTCCCAACACCTAGAGCTAGTCTCTCATTGGTTCCCCCTCTTCCCGTTCATCCTCAGGACAAATTGCAACCTGTACGGAACAGGAGGTTAAAGGTGCTGATTCTCCAAGGAGGGAGATGGCTAGTAAATCGGCTGGAATGGCGAACCCGAGCAAAGGAGATGAGAAATGAGGTGCGTTTTAGAAACCTTTCCCGATCACAGGGTGTACCATCTTCTGGGTTTCTCATGCCTGTTTTCGACGTAGGAAGATGCCCTTGAACCTGGAGATTTGGGACCCATGGGATGGGTACCATGCAGTATTACTTGAAAGGGTCTGCGTTGGCTCACCCAACCTCACCGAACCTCTCAGCCCCAAGAGTGTCCACCCTTATGTCTCAATCAGCTGTGGGTCTAGATATGGTCAATCCAGGTTGCATCACAGCCCCTGAACGAATTTTGTAAGAATTTCTCTCTCTTTCACTGTCTTTGTTTCACGGGTTTTGAAAAGTAATTTATTTTTATAATGGGGTTTAGCTGCTTTTCACGGCTGTGTTTATGCCGCTTTACACCCCCTTGACTCACTTACAGAGAGATATCAATACATAGGTTTGAAGATTCTTACTAGTCAGATATATTCTTGTGCGGTGAATAGGGGGTGTTGAGTCCAGTTCACTGAAAAAGGAATAGGTCTTGTCTCTTACATATTGGGTTTATGGAACGGTATCGGAGCTAATTTGAAACCCTTGTTTTATGCATCACCCCACCTCACCTTTCCCGTTCAGCAGCCATAGTGTGTTTCCTAAACGTGGGACTCTGTTCTGTTTTGCAATTCAGTTCAAGTGTAGCGGTTTTTACATTCCCTCTAGAAGTGATATCTTATGATAAGTGTCTTTTTCTGTGTGACTTATTTCACTTAGAATCGTCGTACCTAAATCCACTCATCGTGCTGCTACTAGCCTTATGACGTTGATTTCATGGCTGAGTGATATTCCATTGTACATGAGGACCACAACTTCTTTATCCATTTTTCTCTTTCCTAGGATATTTAAGGTGTAATGAAGTGGGGGTTCTTGTCCACAGAGCAGCCCTAAACTTTGGGGTGCCTGTGTCTTGCTGATTTTTAGTTTTCCCAATTTATACGGCCATGAGTAGAAGTGCCCTATGCTCTCCAAGCTGTGGTTTTTAGATGTTTCAGAACACACCGTACACTTCTCCGGAGTGGCTGTTGGCAATTTACATCCCACCCATCAGCGTAGCAAGGCTCCCATTTCTCCATGGCCGGTCCTGCATTTCTGGTTTGGACACTTTTTTCCGCATGGCCCTTTTGCCCGCTGGGAAGCGAGACTTCTTTGGAGCGCTGATTGGCCTTTCCAGGTTGCTTGGTTGGCCAAAAAGGGCGTATGCGTTTTTTCCTGAATATATTCAGGAAAAAACGCATACGCCCTTTTTGGCCAAGGGCATCATTGTCCACGTTTTGCCGCTTTTCATGTGCTTTCAAGGCGATTCGAATCTACCTCCTGAAATCTGTTTCCTGCAATTCTGCCTTGCTTTCAAAGCCTCTTCGTTGCCTTCCCTTAATATATTTGTGGACGAGAGGTATCATTTAAAACTCTGCAGGTTTGTGAATTGCAGTGCCCCTGAGCTCCATTTTTCAACTCGCTTTTTTGGGAGCTGGCCGCAAAAGCGCAGGATTGCTTCAGGCCCTCTTCTGGTTCTGGGGGGCAGGCTGAGCTTGTGCTTAATTCTTCTTCCTGATGGGAAAATAGAGTGACCTGTGCCTGTCCCAACACCTAGAGCTAGTCTCTCATTGGTTCCCCCTCTTCCCGTTCATCCTCAGGACAAATTGCAACCTGTACGGAACAGGAGGTTAAAGGTGCTGATTCTCCAAGGAGGGAGATGGCTAGTAAATCGGCTGGAATGGCGAACCCGAGCAAAGGAGATGAGAAATGAGGTGCGTTTTAGAAACCTTTCCCGATCACACGGTGTACCATCTTCTGGGTTTCTCATGCCTGTTTTCGACGTAGGAAGATGCCCTTGAACCTGGAGATTTGGGACCCATGGGATGGGTACCATGCAGTATTACTTGAAAGGGTCTGCGTTGGCTCACCCAACCTCACCGAACCTCTCAGCCCCAAGAGTGTCCACCCTTATGTCTCAATCAGCTGTGGGTCTAGATATGGTCAATCCAGGTTGCATCACAGCCCCTGAACGAATTTTGTAAGAATTTCTCTCTCTTTCACTGTCTTTGTTTCACGGGTTTTGAAAAGTAATTTATTTTTATAATGGGGTTTAGCTGCTTTTCACGGCTGTGTTTATGCCGCTTTACACCCCCTTGACTCACTTACAGAGAGATATCAATACATAGGTTTGAAGATTCTTCCTAGTCAGATATATTCTTGTGCGGTGAATAGGGGGTGTTGAGTCCAGTTCACTGAAAAAGGAATAGGTCTTGTCTCTTACATATTGGGTTTATGGAACGGTATCGGAGCTAATTTGAAACCCTTGTTTTATGCATCACCCCACCTCACCTTTCCCGTTCAGCAGCCATAGTGTGTTTCCTAAACGTGGGACTCTGTTCTGTTTTGCAATTCAGTTCAAGTGTAGCGGGTTTTACATTCCCTCTAGAAGTGATATCTTATGATAAGTGTCTTTTTCTGTGTGACTTATTTCACTTAGAATCGTCGTACCTAAATCCACTCATCGTGCTGCTACTAGCCTTATGACGTTGATTTCATGGCTGAGTGATATTCCATTGTACATGAGGACCACAACTTCTTTATCCATTTTTCTCTTTCCTAGGATATTTAAGGTGTAATGAAGTGGGGGTTCTTGTCCACAGAGCAGCCCTAAACTTTGGGGTGCCTGTGTCTTGCTGATTTTTAGTTTTCCCAATTTATACGGCCATGAGTGGAAGTGCCCTATGCTCTCCAAGCTGTGTTTTTTAGATGTTTCAGAACACACCGTACACTTCTCCGGAGTGGCTGTTGGCAATTTACATCCCACCCATCAGCGTAGCAAGGCTCCCATTTCTCCATGGCCGGTCCTGCATTTCTGGTTTGGACACTTTTTTCCGCATGGCCCTTTTGCCCGCTGGGAAGCGAGACTTCTTTGGAGCGCTGATTGGCCTTTCCAGGTTGCTTGGTTGGCCAAAAAGGGCGTATGCGTTTTTTCCTGAATATATTCAGGAAAAAACGCATACGCCCTTTTTGGCCAAGGGCATCATTGTCCACGTTTTGCCGCTTTTCATGTGCTTTCAAGGCGATTCGAATCTACCTCCTGAAATCTGTTTCCTGCAATTCTGCCTTGCTTTCAAAGCCTCTTCGTTGCCTTCCCTTAATATATTTGTGGACGAGAGGTATCATTTAAAACTCTGCAGGTTTGTGAATTGCAGTGCCCCTGAGCTCCATTTTTCAACTCGCTTTTTTGGGAGCTGGCCGCAAAAGCGCAGTATTGCTTCAGGCCCTCTTCTGATTCTGGGGGGCAGGCTGAGCTTGTGCTTAATTCTTCTTCCTGATGGGAAAATAGAGTGACCTGTGCCTGTCCCAACACCTAGAGCTAGTCTCTCATTGGTTCCCCCTCTTCCCGTTCATCCTCAGGACAAATTGCAACCTGTACGGAACAGGAGGTTAAAGGTGCTGATTCTCCAAGGAGGGAGATGGCTAGTAAATCGGCTGGAATGGCGAACCCGAGCAAAGGAGATGAGAAATGAGGTGCGTTTTAGAAACCTTTCCCGATCACACGGTGTACCATCTTCTGGGTTTCTCATGCCTGTTTTCGACGTAGGAAGATGCCCTTGAACCTGGAGATTTGGGACCCATGGGATGGGTACCATGCAGTATTACTTGAAAGGGTCTGCGTTGGCTCACCCAACCTCACCGAACCTCTCAGCCCCAAGAGTGTCCACCCTTATGTCTCAATCAGCTGTGGGTCTAGATATGGTCAATCCAGGTTGCATCACAGCCCCTGAACGAATTTTGTAAGAATTTCTCTCTCTTTCACTGTCTTTGTTTCACGGGTTTTGAAAAGTAATTTATTTTTATAATGGGGTTTAGCTGCTTTTCACGGCTGTGTTTATGCCGCTTTACACCCCCTTGACTCACTTACAGAGAGATATCAATACATAGGTTTGAAGATTCTTACTAGTCAGATATATTCTTGTGCGGTGAATAGGGGGTGTTGAGTCCAGTTCACTGAAAAAGGAATAGGTCTTGTCTCTTACATATTGGGTTTATGGAACGGTATCTGAGCTAATTTGAAACCCTTGTTTTATGCATCACCCCACCTCACCTTTCCCGTTCAGCAGCCATAGTGTGTTTCCTAAACGTGGGACTCTGTTCTGTTTTGCAATTCAGTTCAAGTGTAGCGGTTTTTACATTCCCTCTAGAAGTCATATCTTATGATAAGTGTCTTTTTCTGTGTGACTTATTTCACTTAGAATCGTCGTACCTAAATCCACTCATCGTGCTGCTACTAGCCTTATGACGTTGATTTCATGGCTGAGTGATATTCCATTGTACATGAGGACCACAACTTCTTTATCCATTTTTCTCTTTCCTAGGATATTTAAGGTGTAATGAAGTGGGGGTTCTTGTCCACAGAGCAGCCCTAAACTTTGGGGTGCCTGTGTCTTGCTGATTTTTAGTTTTCCCAATTTATACGGCCATGAGTGGAAGTGCCCTATGCTCTCCAAGCTGTGTTTTTTAGATGTTTCAGAACACACCGTACACTTCTCCGGAGTGGCTGTTGGCAATTTACATCCCACCCATCAGCGTAGCAAGGCTCCCATTTCTCCATGGCCGGTCCTGCATTTCTGGTTTGGACACTTTTTTCCGCATGGCCCTTTTGCCCGCTGGGAAGCGAGACTTCTTTGGAGCGCTGATTGGCCTTTCCAGGTTGCTTGGTTGGCCAAAAAGGGCGTATGCGTTTTTTCCTGAATATATTCAGGAAAAAACGCATACGCCCTTTTTGGCCAAGGGCATCATTGTCCACGTTTTGCCGCTTTTCATGTGCTTTCAAGGCGATTCGAATCTACCTCCTGAAATCTGTTTCCTGCAATTCTGCCTTGCTTTCAAAGCCTCTTCGTTGCCTTCCCTTAATATATTTGTGGACGAGAGGTATCATTTAAAACTCTGCAGGTTTGTGAATTGCAGTGCCCCTGAGCTCCATTTTTCAACTCGCTTTTTTGGGAGCTGGCCGCAAAAGCACAGGATTGCTTCAGGCCCTCTTCTGGTTCTGGGGGGCAGGCTGAGCTTGTGCTTAATTCTTCTTCCTGATGGGAAAATAGAGTGACCTGTGCCTGTCCCAACACCTAGAGCTAGTCTCTCATTGGTTCCCCCTCTTCCCGTTCATCCTCAGGACAAATTGCAACCTGTACGGAACAGGAGGTTAAAGGTGCTGATTCTCCAAGGAGGGAGATGGCTAGTAAATCGGCTGGAATGGCGAACCCGAGCAAAGGAGATGAGAAATGAGGTGCGTTTTAGAAACCTTTCCCGATCACAGGGTGTACCATCTTCTGGGTTTCTCATGCCTGTTTTCGACGTAGGAAGATGCCCTTGAACCTGGAGATTTGGGACCCATGGGATGGGTACCATGCAGTATTACTTGAAAGGGTCTGCGTTGGCTCACCCAACCTCACCGAACCTCTCAGCCCCAAGAGTGTCCACCCTTATGTCTCAATCAGCTGTGGGTCTAGATATGGTCAATCCAGGTTGCATCACAGCCCCTGAACGAATTTTGTAAGAATTTCTCTCTCTTTCACTGTCTTTGTTTCACGGGTTTTGAAAAGTAATTTATTTTTATAATGGGGTTTAGCTGCTTTTCACGGCTGTGTTTATGCCGCTTTACACCCCCTTGACTCACTTACAGAGAGATATCAATACATAGGTTTGAAGATTCTTACTAGTCAGATATATTCTTGTGCGGTGAATAGGGGGTGTTGAGTCCAGTTCACTGAAAAAGGAATAGGTCTTGTCTCTTACATATTGGGTTTATGGAACGGTATCGGAGCTAATTTGAAACCCTTGTTTTATGCATCACCCCACCTCACCTTTCCCGTTCAGCAGCCATAGTGTGTTTCCTAAACGTGGGACTCTGTTCTGTTTTGCAATTCAGTTCAAGTGTAGCGGTTTTTACATTCCCTCTAGAAGTGATATCTTATGATAAGTGTCTTTTTCTGTGTGACTTATTTCACTTAGAATCGTCGTACCTAAATCCACTCATCGTGCTGCTACTAGCCTTATGACGTTGATTTCATGGCTGAGTGATATTCCATTGTACATGAGGACCACAACTTCTTTATCCATTTTTCTCTTTCCTAGGATATTTAAGGTGTAATGAAGTGGGGGTTCTTGTCCACAGAGCAGCCCTAAACTTTGGGGTGCCTGTGTCTTGCTGATTTTTAGTTTTCCCAATTTATACGGCCATGAGTAGAAGTGCCCTATGCTCTCCAAGCTGTGGTTTTTAGATGTTTCAGAACACACCGTACACTTCTCCGGAGTGGCTGTTGGCAATTTACATCCCACCCATCAGCGTAGCAAGGCTCCCATTTCTCCATGGCCGGTCCTGCATTTCTGGTTTGGACACTTTTTTCCGCATGGCCCTTTTGCCCGCTGGGAAGCGAGACTTCTTTGGAGCGCTGATTGGCCTTTCCAGGTTGCTTGGTTGGCCAAAAAGGGCGTATGCGTTTTTTCCTGAATATATTCAGGAAAAAACGCATACGCCCTTTTTGGCCAAGGGCATCATTGTCCACGTTTTGCCGCTTTTCATGTGCTTTCAAGGCGATTCGAATCTACCTCCTGAAATCTGTTTCCTGCAATTCTGCCTTGCTTTCAAAGCCTCTTCGTTGCCTTCCCTTAATATATTTGTGGACGAGAGGTATCATTTAAAACTCTGCAGGTTTGTGAATTGCAGTGCCCCTGAGCTCCATTTTTCAACTCGCTTTTTTGGGAGCTGGCCGCAAAAGCGCAGGATTGCTTCAGGCCCTCTTCTGGTTCTGGGGGGCAGGCTGAGCTTGTGCTTAATTCTTCTTCCTGATGGGAAAATAGAGTGACCTGTGCCTGTCCCAACACCTAGAGCTAGTCTCTCATTGGTTCCCCCTCTTCCCGTTCATCCTCAGGACAAATTGCAACCTGTACGGAACAGGAGGTTAAAGGTGCTGATTCTCCAAGGAGGGAGATGGCTAGTAAATCGGCTGGAATGGCGAACCCGAGCAAAGGAGATGAGAAATGAGGTGCGTTTTAGAAACCTTTCCCGATCACACGGTGTACCATCTTCTGGGTTTCTCATGCCTGTTTTCGACGTAGGAAGATGCCCTTGAACCTGGAGATTTGGGACCCATGGGATGGGTACCATGCAGTATTACTTGAAAGGGTCTGCGTTGGCTCACCCAACCTCACCGAACCTCTCAGCCCCAAGAGTGTCCACCCTTATGTCTCAATCAGCTGTGGGTCTAGATATGGTCAATCCAGGTTGCATCACAGCCCCTGAACGAATTTTGTAAGAATTTCTCTCTCTTTCACTGTCTTTGTTTCACGGGTTTTGAAAAGTAATTTATTTTTATAATGGGGTTTAGCTGCTTTTCACGGCTGTGTTTATGCCGCTTTACACCCCCTTGACTCACTTACAGAGAGATATCAATACATAGGTTTGAAGATTCTTCCTAGTCAGATATATTCTTGTGCGGTGAATAGGGGGTGTTGAGTCCAGTTCACTGAAAAAGGAATAGGTCTTGTCTCTTACATATTGGGTTTATGGAACGGTATCTGAGCTAATTTGAAACCCTTGTTTTATGCATCACCCCACCTCACCTTTCCCGTTCAGCAGCCATAGTGTGTTTCCTAAACGTGGGACTCTGTTCTGTTTTGCAATTCAGTTCAAGTGTAGCGGTTTTTACATTCCCTCTAGAAGTCATATCTTATGATAAGTGTCTTTTTCTGTGTGACTTATTTCACTTAGAATCGTCGTACCTAAATCCACTCATCGTGCTGCTACTAGCCTTATGACGTTGATTTCATGGCTGAGTGATATTCCATTGTACATGAGGACCACAACTTCTTTATCCATTTTTCTCTTTCCTAGGATATTTAAGGTGTAATGAAGTGGGGGTTCTTGTCCACAGAGCAGCCCTAAACTTTGGGGTGCCTGTGTCTTGCTGATTTTTAGTTTTCCCAATTTATACGGCCATGAGTGGAAGTGCCCTATGCTCTCCAAGCTGTGTTTTTTAGATGTTTCAGAACACACCGTACACTTCTCCGGAGTGGCTGTTGGCAATTTACATCCCACCCATCAGCGTAGCAAGGCTCCCATTTCTCCATGGCCGGTCCTGCATTTCTGGTTTGGACACTTTTTTCCGCATGGCCCTTTTGCCCGCTGGGAAGCGAGACTTCTTTGGAGCGCTGATTGGCCTTTCCAGGTTGCTTGGTTGGCCAAAAAGGGCGTATGCGTTTTTTCCTGAATATATTCAGGAAAAAACGCATACGCCCTTTTTGGCCAAGGGCATCATTGTCCACGTTTTGCCGCTTTTCATGTGCTTTCAAGGCGATTCGAATCTACCTCCTGAAATCTGTTTCCTGCAATTCTGCCTTGCTTTCAAAGCCTCTTCGTTGCCTTCCCTTAATATATTTGTGGACGAGAGGTATCATTTAAAACTCTGCAGGTTTGTGAATTGCAGTGCCCCTGAGCTCCATTTTTCAACTCGCTTTTTTGGGAGCTGGCCGCAAAAGCGCAGGATTGCTTCAGGCCCTCTTCTGGTTCTGGGGGGCAGGCTGAGCTTGTGCTTAATTCTTCTTCCTGATGGGAAAATAGAGTGACCTGTGCCTGTCCCAACACCTAGAGCTAGTCTCTCATTGGTTCCCCCTCTTCCCGTTCATCCTCAGGACAAATTGCAACCTGTACGGAACAGGAGGTTAAAGGTGCTGATTCTCCAAGGAGGGAGATGGCTAGTAAATCGGCTGGAATGGCGAACCCGAGCAAAGGAGATGAGAAATGAGGTGCGTTTTAGAAACCTTTCCCGATCACACGGTGTACCATCTTCTGGGTTTCTCATGCCTGTTTTCGACGTAGGAAGATGCCCTTGAACCTGGAGATTTGGGACCCATGGGATGGGTACCATGCAGTATTACTTGAAAGGGTCTGCGTTGGCTCACCCAACCTCACCGAACCTCTCAGCCCCAAGAGTGTCCACCCTTATGTCTCAATCAGCTGTGGGTCTAGATATGGTCAATCCAGGTTGCATCACAGCCCCTGAACGAATTTTGTAAGAATTTCTCTCTCTTTCACTGTCTTTGTTTCACGGGTTTTGAAAAGTAATTTATTTTTATAATGGGGTTTAGCTGCTTTTCACGGCTGTGTTTATGCCGCTTTACACCCCCTTGACTCACTTACAGAGAGATATCAATACATAGGTTTGAAGATTCTTACTAGTCAGATATATTCTTGTGCGGTGAATAGGGGGTGTTGAGTCCAGTTCACTGAAAAAGGAATAGGTCTTGTCTCTTACATATTGGGTTTATGGAACGGTATCGGAGCTAATTTGAAACCCTTGTTTTATGCATCACCCCACCTCACCTTTCCCGTTCAGCAGCCATAGTGTGTTTCCTAAACGTGGGACTCTGTTCTGTTTTGCAATTCAGTTCAAGTGTAGCGGTTTTTACATTCCCTCTAGAAGTGATATCTTATGATAAGTGTCTTTTTCTGTGTGACTTATTTCACTTAGAATCGTCGTACCTAAATCCACTCATCGTGCTGCTACTAGCCTTATGACGTTGATTTCATGGCTGAGTGATATTCCATTGTACATGAGGACCACAACTTCTTTATCCATTTTTCTCTTTCCTAGGATATTTAAGGTGTAATGAAGTGGGGGTTCTTGTCCACAGAGCAGCCCTAAACTTTGGGGTGCCTGTGTCTTGCTGATTTTTAGTTTTCCCAATTTATACGGCCATGAGTAGAAGTGCCCTATGCTCTCCAAGCTGTGGTTTTTAGATGTTTCAGAACACACCGTACACTTCTCCGGAGTGGCTGTTGGCAATTTACATCCCACCCATCAGCGTAGCAAGGCTCCCATTTCTCCATGGCCGGTCCTGCATTTCTGGTTTGGACACTTTTTTCCGCATGGCCCTTTTGCCCGCTGGGAAGCGAGACTTCTTTGGAGCGCTGATTGGCCTTTCCAGGTTGCTTGGTTGGCCAAAAAGGGCGTATGCGTTTTTTCCTGAATATATTCAGGAAAAAACGCATACGCCCTTTTTGGCCAAGGGCATCATTGTCCACGTTTTGCCGCTTTTCATGTGCTTTCAAGGCGATTCGAATCTACCTCCTGAAATCTGTTTCCTGCAATTCTGCCTTGCTTTCAAAGCCTCTTCGTTGCCTTCCCTTAATATATTTGTGGACGAGAGGTATCATTTAAAACTCTGCAGGTTTGTGAATTGCAGTGCCCCTGAGCTCCATTTTTCAACTCGCTTTTTTGGGAGCTGGCCGCAAAAGCGCAGGATTGCTTCAGGCCCTCTTCTGGTTCTGGGGGGCAGGCTGAGCTTGTGCTTAATTCTTCTTCCTGATGGGAAAATAGAGTGACCTGTGCCTGTCCCAACACCTAGAGCTAGTCTCTCATTGGTTCCCCCTCTTCCCGTTCATCCTCAGGACAAATTGCAACCTGTACGGAACAGGAGGTTAAAGGTGCTGATTCTCCAAGGAGGGAGATGGCTAGTAAATCGGCTGGAATGGCGAACCCGAGCAAAGGAGATGAGAAATGAGGTGCGTTTTAGAAACCTTTCCCGATCACACGGTGTACCATCTTCTGGGTTTCTCATGCCTGTTTTCGACGTAGGAAGATGCCCTTGAACCTGGAGATTTGGGACCCATGGGATGGGTACCATGCAGTATTACTTGAAAGGGTCTGCGTTGGCTCACCCAACCTCACCGAACCTCTCAGCCCCAAGAGTGTCCACCCTTATGTCTCAATCAGCTGTGGGTCTAGATATGGTCAATCCAGGTTGCATCACAGCCCCTGAACGAATTTTGTAAGAATTTCTCTCTCTTTCACTGTCTTTGTTTCACGGGTTTTGAAAAGTAATTTATTTTTATAATGGGGTTTAGCTGCTTTTCACGGCTGTGTTTATGCCGCTTTACACCCCCTTGACTCACTTACAGAGAGATATCAATACATAGGTTTGAAGATTCTTCCTAGTCAGATATATTCTTGTGCGGTGAATAGGGGGTGTTGAGTCCAGTTCACTGAAAAAGGAATAGGTCTTGTCTCTTACATATTGGGTTTATGGAACGGTATCTGAGCTAATTTGAAACCCTTGTTTTATGCATCACCCCACCTCACCTTTCCCGTTCAGCAGCCATAGTGTGTTTTCTAAACGTGTGACTCTGTTCTGTTTTGTAATTCAGTTCAAGTGTAGCGGTTTTTACATTCCCTCTAGAAGTGATATCTTATGATAAGTGTCTTTTTCTGTGTGACTTATTTCACTTAGAATCGTCGTACCTAAATCCACTCATCGTGCTGCTACTAGCCTTATGACGTGGATTTCATGGCTGAGTGATATTCCATTGTACATGAGGACCCCAACTTCTTTATCCATTTTTCTCTTTCCTAGGATATTTAAGGTGTAATGAAGTGGGGGTTCTTGTCAACAGAGCAGCCCTAAACTTTGGGGTGCCTGTGTCTTGCTGATTTTTAGTTTCCCCAATTTATACGCCCATGAGTGGAAGTGCCCTATGCTCTCCAAGCTGTGTTTTTTAGATGTTTCTGAACACACCGTACACTTCTCCAGAGTGGCTGTTGGCAATTTACATCCCACCCATCAGCGTAGCAAGGCTCCCATTTCTCCATGGCCGGTCCTGCATTTCTGGTTTGGACACTTTTTTCCGCATGGCCCTTTTGCCCGCTGGGAAGCGAGACTTCTTTGGAGCGCTGATTGGCCTTTCCAGGTTGCTTGGTTGGCCAAAAAGGGCGTATGCGTTTTTTCCTGAATATATTCAGGAAAAAACGCATACGCCCTTTTTGGCCAAGGGCATCATTGTCCACGTTTTGCCGCTTTTCATGTGCTTTCAAGGCGATTCGAATCTACCTCCTGAAATCTGTTTCCTGCAATTCTGCCTTGCTTTCAAAGCCTCTTCGTTGCCTTCCCTTAATATATTTGTGGACGAGAGGTATCATTTAAAACTCTGCAGGTTTGTGAATTGCAGTGCCCCTGAGCTCCATTTTTCAACTCGCTTTTTTGGGAGCTGGCCGCAAAAGCGCAGGATTGCTTCAGGCCCTCTTCTGGTTCTGGGGGGCAGGCTGAGCTTGTGCTTAATTCTTCTTCCTGATGGGAAAATAGAGTGACCTGTGCCTGTCCCAACACCTAGAGCTAGTCTCTCATTGGTTCCCCCTCTTCCCGTTCATCCTCAGGACAAATTGCAACCTGTACGGAACAGGAGGTTAAAGGTGCTGATTCTCCAAGGAGGGAGATGGCTAGTAAATCGGCTGGAATGGCGAACCCGAGCAAAGGAGATGAGAAATGAGGTGCGTTTTAGAAACCTTTCCCGATCACATGGTGTACCATCTTCTGGGTTTCTCATGCCTGTTTTCGACGTAGGAAGATGCCCTTGAACCTGGAGATTTGGGACCCATGGGATGGGTACCATGCAGTATTACTTGAAAGGGTCTGCCTTGGCTCACCCAAACTCACCGAACCTCTCAGCCCCAAGAGTGTCCACCCTTATGTCTCAATCAGCTGTGGGTCTAGATATGGTCAATCCAGGTTGCATCACAGCCCCTGAACGAATTTTGTAAGAATTTCTCTCTCTTTCACTGTCTTTGTTTCACGGGTTTTGAAAAGTAATTTATTTTTATAATGGGGTTTAGCTGCTTTTCACGGCTGTGTTTATGCCGCTTTACACCCCCTTGACTCACTTACAGAGAGATATCAATACATAGGTTTGAAGATTCTTCCTAGTCAGATATATTCTTGTGCGGTGAATAGGGGGTGTTGAGTCCAGTTCACTGAAAAAGGAATAGGTCTTGTCTCTTACATATTGGGTTTATGGAACGGTATCGGTGCTAATTTGAAACCCTTGTTTTATGCATCACCCCACCTCACCTTTCCCGTTCAGCAGCCATAGTGTGTTTTCTAAACGTGTGACTCTGTTCTGTTTTGTAATTCAGTTCAAGTGTAGCGGTTTTTACATTCCCTCTAGAAGTGATATCTTATGATAAGTGTCTTTTTCTGTGTGACTTATTTCACTTAGAATCGTCGTACCTAAATCCACTCATCGTGCTGCTACTAGCCTTATGACGTTGATTTCATGGCTGAGTGATATTCCATTGTACATGAGGACCACAAGTTCTTTATCCATTTTTCTCTTTCCTAGGATATTTAAGGTGTAATGAAGTGGGGGTTCTTGTCAACAGAGCAGCCCTAAACTTTGGGGTGCCTGTGTCTTGCTGATTTTTAGTTTCCCCAATTTATACGCCCATGAGTGGAAGTGCCCTATGCTCTCCAAGCTGTGTTTTTTAGATGTTTCAGAACACACCGTACACTTCTCCAGAGTGGCTGTTGGCAAGTTACATCCCACCCATCAGCGTAGCAAGGCTCCCATTTCTCCATGGCCGGTCCTGCATTTCTGGTTTGGACACTTTTTTCCGCATGGCCCTTTTGCCCGCTGGGAAGCGAGACTTCTTTGGAGCGCTGATTGGCCTTTCCAGGTTGCTTGGTTGGCCAAAAAGGGCGTATGCGTTTTTTCCTGAATATATTCAGGAAAAAACGCATACGCCCTTTTTGGCCAAGGGCATCATTGTCCACGTTTTGCCGCTTTTCATGTGCTTTCAAGGCGATTCGAATCTACCTCCTGAAATCTGTTTCCTGCAATTCTGCCTTGCTTTCAAAGCCTCTTCGTTGCCTTCCCTTAATATATTTGTGGACGAGAGGTATCATTTAAAACTCTGCAGGTTTGTGAATTGCAGTGCCCCTGAGCTCCATTTTTCAACTCGCTTTTTTGGGAGCTGGCCGCAAAAGCGCAGGATTGCTTCAGGCCCTCTTCTGGTTCTGGGGGGCAGGCTGAGCTTGTGCTTAATTCTTCTTCCTGATGGGAAAATAGAGTGACCTGTGCCTGTCCCAACACCTAGAGCTAGTCTCTCATTGGTTCCCCCTATACCCGTTCATCCTCAGGACAAATTGCAACCTGTACGGAACAGGAGGTTAAAGGTGCTGATTCTCCAAGGAGGGAGATGGCTAGTAAATCAGCTGGAATGGCGAACCCGAGCAAAGGAGATGAGAAATGAGGTGCGTTTTAGAAACCTTTCCCGATCACAGGGTGTACCATCTTCTGGGTTTCTCATGCCTGTTTTCGACGTAGGAAGATGCCCTTGAACCTGGAGATTTGGGACCCATGGGATGGGTACCATGCAGTATTACTTGAAAGGGTCTGCGTTGGCTCACCCAACCTCACCGAACCTCTCAGCCCCAAGAGTGTCCACCCTTATGTCTCAATCAGCTGTGGGTCTAGATATGGTCAATCCAGGTTGCATCACAGCCCCTGAACGAATTTTGTAAGAATTTCTCTCTCTTTCACTGCCTTTGTTTCACGGGTTTTGAAAAGTAATTTATTTTTATAATGGGGTTTAGCTGCTTTTCACAGCTGTGTTTATGCCGCTTTACACCCCCTTGACTCACTTACAGAGAGATATCAATACATAGGTTTGAAGATTCTTACTAGTCAGATATATTCTTGTGCGGTGAATAGGGGGTGTTCAGTCCAGTTCATTGAAAAAGGAATAGTTCTTGTCTCTTACGTATTGGGTTTATGGAACGGTATCTGAGCTAATTTGAAACCCTTGTTTTATGCATCACCCCACCTCACCTTTCCCGTTCAGCAGCCATAGTGTGTTTTCTAAACGTGTGACTCTGTTCTGTTTTGTAATTCAGTTGAAGTGTAGCGGTTTTTACATTCCCTCTAGAAGTGATATCTTATGATAAGTGTCTTTTTCTGTGTGACTTATTTCACTTAGAATCGTCGTACCTAAATCCACTCATCGTGCTGCTACTAGCCTTATGACGTGGATTTCATGGCTGAGTGATATTCCATTGTACATGAGGACCCCAACTTCTTTATCCATTTTTCTCTTTCCTAGGATATTTAAGGTGTAATGAAGTGGGGGTTCTTGTCAACAGAGCAGCCCTAAACTTTGGGGTGCCTGTGTCTTGCTGATTTTTAGTTTCCCCAATTTATACGCCCATGAGTGGAAGTGCCCTATGCTCTCCAAGCTGTGTTTTTTAGATGTTTCAGAACACACCGTACACTTCTCCAGAGTGGCTGTTGGCAATTTACATCCCACCCATCAGCGTAGCAAGGCTCCCATTTCTCCATGGCCGGTCCTGCATTTCTGGTTTGGACACTTTTTTCCGCATGGCCCTTTTGCCCGCTGGGAAGCGAGACTTCGTTGGAGCGCTGATTGGCCTTTCCAGGTTGCTTGGTTGGCCAAAAAGGGCGTATGCGTTTTTTCCTGAATATATTCAGGAAAAAACGCATACGCCCTTTTTGGCCAAGGGCATCATTGTCCACGTTTTGCCGCTTTTCATGTGCTTTCAAGGCGATTCGAATCTACCTCCTGAAATCTGTTTCCTGCAATTCTGCCTTGCTTTCAAAGCCTCTTCGTTGCCTTCCCTTAATATATTTGTGGACGAGAGGTATCATTTAAAACTCTGCAGGTTTGTGAATTGCAGTGCCCCTGAGCTCCATTTTTCAACTCGCTTTTTTGGGAGCTGGCCGCAAAAGCGCAGGATTGCTTCAGGCCCTCTTCTGGTTCTGGGGGGGCAGGCTGAGCTTGTGCTTAATTCTTCTTCCTGATGGGAAAATAGAGTGACCTGTGCCTGTCCCAACACCTAGAGCTAGTCTCTCATTGGTTCCCCCTCTTCCCGTTCATCCTCAGGACAAATTGCAACCTGTACGGAACAGGAGGTTAAAGGTGCTGATTCTCCAAGGAGGGAGATGGCTAGTAAATCGGCTGGAATGGCGAACCCGAGCAAAGGAGATGAGAAATGAGGTGCGTTTTAGAAACCTTTCCCGATCACATGGTGTACCATCTTCTGGGTTTCTCATGCCTGTTTTCGACGTAGGAAGATGCCCTTGAACCTGGAGATTTGGGACCCATGGGATGGGTACCATGCAGTATTACTTGAAAGGGTCTGCGTTGGCTCACCCAACCTCACCGAACCTCTCAGCCCCAAGAGTGTCCACCCTGATGTCTCAATCAGCTGTGGGTCTAGATATGGTCAATCCAGGTTGCATCACAGCCCCTGAACGAATTTTGTAAGAATTTCTCTCTCTTTCACTGTCTTTGTTTCACGGGTTTTGAAAAGTAATTTATTTTTATAATGGGGTTTAGCTGCTTTTCACGGCTGTGTTTATGCCGCTTTACACCCCCTTGACTCACTTACAGAGAGATATCAATACATAGGTTTGAAGGTTCTTCCTAGTCAGATATATTCTTGTGCGGTGAATAGGGGGTGTTGAGTCCAGTTCACTGAAAAAGGAATAGGTCTTGTCTCTTACATATTGGGTTTATGGAACGGTATCTGAGCTAATTTGAAACCCTTGTTTTATGCATCACCCCACCTCACCTTTCCCGTTCAGCAGCCATAGTGTGTTTTCTAAACGTGTGACTCTGTTCTGTTTTGTAATTCAGTTCAAGTGTAGCGGTTTTTACATTCCCTCTCGAAGTGATATCTTATGATAAGTGTCTTTTTCTGTGTGACTTATTTCACTTAGAATCGTCGTACCTAAATCCACTCATCGTGCTGCTACTAGCCTTATGACGTGGATTTCATGGCTGAGTGATATTCCATTGTACATGAGGACCCCAACTTCTTTATCCATTTTTCTCTTTCCTAGGATATTTAAGGTGTAATGAAGTGGGGGTTCTTGTCAACAGAGCAGCCCTAAACTTTGGGGTGCCTGTGTCTTGCTGATTTTTAGTTTCCCCAATTTATACGCCCATGAGTGGAAGTGCCCTATGCTCTCCAAGCTGTGTTTTTTAGATGTTTCAGAACACACCGTACACTTCTCCAGAGTGGCTGTTGGCAATTTACATCCCACCCATCAGCGTAGCAAGGCTCCCATTTCTCCATGGCCGGTCCTGCATTTCTGGTTTGGACACTTTTTTCCGCATGGCCCTTTTGCCCGCTGGGAAGCGAGACTTCTTTGGAGCGCTGATTGGCCTTTCCAGGTTGCTTGGTTGGCCAAAAAGGGCGTATGCGTTTTTTCCTGAATATATTCAGGAAAAAACGCATACGCCCTTTTTGGCCAAGGGCATCATTGTCCACGTTTTGCCGCTTTTCATGTGCTTTCAAGGCGATTCGAATCTACCTCCTGAAATCTGTTTCCTGCAATTCTGCCTTGCTTTCAAAGCCTCTTCGTTGCCTTCCCTTAATATATTTGTGGACGAGAGGTATCATTTAAAACTCTGCAGGTTTGTGAATTGCAGTGCCCCTGAGCTCCATTTTTCAACTCGCTTTTTTGGGAGCTGGCCGCAAAAGCGCAGGATTGCTTCAGGCCCTCTTCTGGTTCTGGGGGGCAGGCTGAGCTTGTGCTTAATTCTTCTTCCTGATGGGAAAATAGAGTGACCTGTGCCTGTCCCAACACCTAGAGCTAGTCTCTCATTGGTTCCCCCTCTTCCCGTTCATCCTCAGGACAAATTGCAACCTGTACGGAACAGGAGGTTAAAGGTGCTGATTCTCCAAGGAGGGAGATGGCTAGTAAATCGGCTGGAATGGCGAACCCGAGCAAAGGAGATGAGAAATGAGGTGCGTTTTAGAAACCTTTCCCGATCACACGGTGTACCATCTTCTGGGTTTCTCATGCCTGTTTTCGACGTAGGAAGATGCCCTTGAACCTGGAGATTTGGGACCCATGGGATGGGTACCATGCAGTATTACTTGAAAGGGTCTGCGTTGGCTCACCCAACCTCACCGAACCTCTCAGCCCCAAGAGTGTCCACCCTGATGTCTCAATCAGCTGTGGGTCTAGATATGGTCAATCCAGGTTGCATCACAGCCCCTGAACGAATTTTGGAAGAATTTCTCTCTCTTTCACTGTCTTTGTTTCACGGGTTTTGAAAAGTAATTTATTTTTATAATGGGGTTTAGCTGCTTTTCACGGCTGTGTTTATGCCACTTTACACCCCCTTGACTCACTTACAGAGAGATATCAATACATAGGTTTGAAGATTCTTACTAGTCAGATATATTCTTGTGCGGTGAATAGGGGGTGTTGAGTCCAGTTCACTGAAAAAGGAATAGGTCTTGTCTCTTACATATTGGGTTTATGGAACGGTATCTGAGCTAATTTGAAACCCTTGTTTTATGCATCACCCCACCTCACCTTTCCCGTTCAGCAGCCTTAGTGTGTTTCCTAAACGTGTGACTCTGTTCTGTTTTGTAATTCAGTTCAAGTGTAGCGGTTTTTACATTCCCTCTAGAAGTGATATCTTATGATAAGTGTCTTTTTCTGTGTGACTTATTTCACTTAGAATCGTCATACCTAAATCCACTCATCGTGCTGCTACTAGCCTTATGACGTGGATTTCATGGCTGAGTGATATTCCATTGTACATGAGGACCGCAACTTCTTTATCCATTTTTCTCTTTCCTAGGATATTTAAGGTGTAATGAAGTGGGGGTTCTTGTCAACAGAGCAGCCCTAAACTTTGGGGTGCCTGTGTCTTGCTGATTTTTAGTTTTCCCAATTTATACGCCCATGAGTGGAAGTGCCCTATGCTCTCCAAGCTGTGTTTTTTAGATGTTTCAGAACACACCGTACACTTCTCCAGAGTGGCTGTTGGCAATTTACATCCCACCCATCAGCGTAGCAAGGCTCCCATTTCTCCATGGCCGGTCCTGCATTTCTGGTTTGGACACTTTTTTCCGCATGGCCCTTTTGCCCGCTGGGAAGCGAGACTTCTTTGGAGCGCTGATTGGCCTTTCCAGGTTGCTTGGTTGGCCAAAAAGGGCGTATGCGTTTTTTCCTGAATATATTCAGGAAAAAACGCATACGCCCTTTTTGGCCAAGGGCATCATTGTCCACGTTTTGCCGCTTTTCATGTGCTTTCAAGGCGATTCGAATCTACCTCCTGAAATCTGTTTCCTGCAATTCTGCCTTGCTTTCAAAGCCTCTTCGTTGCCTTCCCTTAATATATTTGTGGACGAGAGGTATCATTTAAAACTCTGCAGGTTTGTGAATTGCAGTGCCCCTGAGCTCCATTTTTCAACTCGCTTTTTTGGGAGCTGGCCGCAAAAGCGCAGGATTGCTTCAGGCCCTCTTCTGGTTCTGGGGGGCAGGCTGAGCTTGTGCTTAATTCTTCTTCCTGATGGGAAAATAGAGTGACCTGTGCCTGTCCCAACACCTAGAGCTAGTCTCTCATTGGTTCCCCCTCTTCCCGTTCATCCTCAGGACAAATTGCAACCTGTACGGAACAGGAGGTTAAAGGTGCTGATTCTCCAAGGAGGGAGATGGCTAGTAAATCGGCTGGAATGGCGAAACCGAGCAAAGGAGATGAGAAATGAGGTGCGTTTTAGAAACCTTTCCCGATCACACGGTGTACCATCTTCTGGGTTTCTCATGCCTGTTTTCGACGTAGGAAGATGCCCTTGAACCTGGAGATTTGGGACCCATGGGATGGGTACCATGCAGTATTACTTGAAAGGGTCTGCGTTGGCTCACCCAACCTCACCGAACCTCTCAGCCCCAAGAGTGTCCACCCTGATGTCTCAATCAGCTGTGGGTCTAGATATGGTCAATCCAGGTTGCATCACAGCCCCTGAACGAATTTTGTAAGAATTTCTCTCTCTTTCACTGTTTTTGTTTCACGGGTTTTGAAAAGTAATTTATTTTTATAATGGGGTTTAGCTGCTTTTCACGGCTGTGTTTATGCCGCTTTACACCCCCTTGACTCACTTACAGAGAGATATCAATACATAGGTTTGAAGGTTCTTCCTAGTCAGATATATTCTTGTGCGGTGAATAGGGGGTGTTGAGTCCAGTTCACTGAAAAAGGAATAGGTCTTGTCTCTTACATATTGGGTTTATGGAACGGTATCTGAGCTAATTTGAAACCCTTGTTTTATGCATCACCCCACCTCACCTTTCCCGTTCAGCAGCCATAGTGTGTTTTCTAAACGTGTGACTCTGTTCTGTTTTGTAATTCAGTTCAAGTGTAGCGGTTTTTACATTCCCTCTAGAAGTGATATCTTATGATAAGTGTCTTTTTCTGTGTGACTTATTTCACTTAGAATCGTCGTACCTAAATCCACTCATCGTGCTGCTACTAGCCTTATGACGTGGATTTCATGGCTGAGTGATATTCCATTGTACATGAGGACCCCAACTTCTTTATCCATTTTTCTCTTTCCTAGGATATTTAAGGTGTAATGAAGTGGGGGTTCTTGTCAACAGAGCAGCCCTAAACTTTGGGGTGCCTGTGTCTTGCTGATTTTTAGTTTCCCCAATTTATACGCCCATGAGTGGAAGTGCCCTATGCTCTCCAAGCTGTGTTTTTTAGATGTTTCAGAACACACCGTACACTTCTCCAGAGTGGCTGTTGGCAATTTACATCCCACCCATCAGCGTAGCAAGGCTCCCATTTCTCCATGGCCGGTCCTGCATTTCTGGTTTGGACACTTTTTTCCGCATGGCCCTTTTGCCCGCTGGGAAGCGAGACTTCTTTGGAGCGCTGATTGGCCTTTCCAGGTTGCTTGGTTTGCCAAAAAGGGCGTATGCGTTTTTTCCTGAATATATTCAGGAAAAAACGCATACGCCCTTTTTGGCCAAGGGCATCATTGTCCACGTTTTGCCGCTTTTCATGTGCTTTCAAGGCGATTCGAATCTACCTCCTGAAATCTGTTTCCTGCAATTCTGCCTTGCTTTCAAAGCCTCTTTGTTGCCTTCCCTTAATATATTTGTGGACGAGAGGTATCATTTAAAACTCTGCAGGTTTGTGAATTGCAGTGCCCCTGAGCTCCATTTTTCAACTCGCTTTTTTGGGAGCTGGCCGCAAAAGCGCAGGATTGCTTCAGGCCCTGTTCTGGTTCTGGGGGGCAGGCTGAGCTTGTGCTTAATTCTTCTTCCTGATGGGAAAATAGAGTGACCTGTGCCTGTCCCAACACCTAGAGCTAGTCTCTCATTGGTTCCCCCTCTTCCCGTTCATCCTCAGGACAAATTGCAACCTGTACGGAACAGGAGGTTAAAGGTGCTGATTCTCCAAGGAGGGAGATGGCTAGTAAATCGGCTGGAATGGCGAACCCGAGCAAAGGAGATGAGAAATGAGGTGCGTTTTAGAAACCTTTCCCGATCACACGGTGTACCATCTTCTGGGTTTCTCATGCCTGTTTTCGACGTAGGAAGATGCCCTTGAACCTGGAGATTTGGGACCCATGGGATGGGTACCATGCAGTATTACTTGAAAGGGTCTGCGTTGGCTCACCCAACCTCACCGAACCTCTCAGCCCCAAGAGTGTCCACCCTTATGTCTCAATCAGGTGTGGGTCTAGATATGGTCAATCCAGGTTGCATCACAGCCCCTGAACGAATTTTGGAAGAATTTCTCTCTCTTTCACTGTCTTTGTTTCACGGGTTTTGAAAAGTAATTTATTTTTATAATGGGGTTTAGCTGCTTTTCACGGCTGTGTTTATGCCACTTTACACCCCCTTGACTCACTTACAGAGAGATATCAATACATAGGTTTGAAGATTCTTACTAGTCAGATATATTCTTGTGCGGTGAATAGGGGGTGTTGAGTCCAGTTCACTGAAAAAGGAATAGGTCTTGTCTCTTACATATTGGGTTTATGGAACGGTATCTGAGCTAATTTGAAACCCTTGTTTTATGCATCACCCCACCTCACCTTTCCCGTTCAGCAGCCTTAGTGTGTTTCCTAAACGTGTGACTCTGTTCTGTTTTGTAATTCAGTTCAAGTGTAGCGGTTTTTACATTCCCTCTAGAAGTGATATCTTATGATAAGTGTCTTTTTCTGTGTGACTTATTTCACTTAGAATCGTCATACCTAAATCCACTCATCGTGCTGCTACTAGCCTTATGACGTGGATTTCATGGCTGAGTGATATTCCATTGTACATGAGGACCGCAACTTCTTTATCCATTTTTCTCTTTCCTAGGATATTTAAGGTGTAATGAAGTGGGGGTTCTTGTCAACAGAGCAGCCCTAAACTTTGGGGTGCCTGTGTCTTGCTGATTTTTAGTTTTCCCAATTTATACGCCCATGAGTGGAAGTGCCCTATGCTCTCCAAGCTGTGTTTTTTAGATGTTTCAGAACACACCGTACACTTCTCCAGAGTGGCTGTTGGCAATTTACATCCCACCCATCAGCGTAGCAAGGCTCCCATTTCTCCATGGCCGGTCCTGCATTTCTGGTTTGGACACTTTTTTCCGCATGGCCCTTTTGCCCGCTGGGAAGCGAGACTTCTTTGGAGCGCTGATTGGCCTTTCCAGGTTGCTTGGTTGGCCAAAAAGGGCGTATGCGTTTTTTCCTGAATATATTCAGGAAAAAACGCATACGCCCTTTTTGGCCAAGGGCATCATTGTCCACGTTTTGCCGCTTTTCATGTGCTTTCAAGGCGATTCGAATCTACCTCCTGAAATCTGTTTCCTGCAATTCTGCCTTGCTTTCAAAGCCTCTTCGTTGCCTTCCCTTAATATATTTGTGGACGAGAGGTATCATTTAAAACTCTGCAGGTTTGTGAATTGCAGTGCCCCTGAGCTCCATTTTTCAACTCGCTTTTTTGGGAGCTGGCCGCAAAAGCGCAGGATTGCTTCAGGCCCTCTTCTGGTTCTGGGGGGCAGGCTGAGCTTGTGCTTAATTCTTCTTCCTGATGGGAAAATAGAGTGACCTGTGCCTGTCCCAACACCTAGAGCTAGTCTCTCATTGGTTCCCCCTCTTCCCGTTCATCCTCAGGACAAATTGCAACCTGTACGGAACAGGAGGTTAAAGGTGCTGATTCTCCAAGGAGGGAGATGGCTAGTAAATCGGCTGGAATGGCGAAACCGAGCAAAGGAGATGAGAAATGAGGTGCGTTTTAGAAACCTTTCCCGATCACACGGTGTACCATCTTCTGGGTTTCTCATGCCTGTTTTCGACGTAGGAAGATGCCCTTGAACCTGGAGATTTGGGACCCATGGGATGGGTACCATGCAGTATTACTTGAAAGGGTCTGCGTTGGCTCACCCAACCTCACCGAACCTCAAGGCCCCAAGAGTGTCCACCCTGATGTCTCAATCAGCTGTGGGTCTAGATATGGTCAATCCAGGTTGCATCACAGCCCCTGAACGAATTTTGGAAGAATTTCTCTCTCTTTCACTGTCTTTGTTTCACGGGTTTTGAAAAGTAATTTATTTTTATAATGGGGTTTAGCTGCTTTTCACGGCTGTGTTTATGCCGCTTTACACCCCCTTGACTCACTTACAGAGAGATATCAATACATAGGTTTGAAGATTCTTACTAGTCAGATATATTCTTGTGCGGTGAATAGGGGGTGTTGAGTCCAGTTCACTGAAAAAGGAATAGGTCTTGTCTCTTACATATTGGGTTTATGTAACGGTATCTGAGCTAATTTGAAACCCTTGTTTTATGCATCACCCCACCTCACCTTTCCCGTTCAGCAGCCATAGTGTGTTTTCTAAACGTGTGACTATGTTCTGTTTTGTAATTCAGTTCAAGTGTAGCGGTTTTTACATTCCCTCTAGAAGTGATATCTTATGATAAGTGTCTTTTCCTGTGTGACTTATTTCACTTAGAATCGTCGTACCTAAATCCACTCATCGTGCTGCTATTAGCCTTATGACGTTGATTTCATGGCTGAGTGATATTCCATTGTACATGAGGACCACAACTTCTTTATCCATTTTTCTCTTTCCTAGGATATTTAAGGTGTAATGAAGTGGGGGTTCTTGTCAACAGAGCAGCCCTAAACTTTGGGGTGCCTGTGTCTTGCTGATTTTTAGTTTTCCCAATTTATACACCCATGAGTGGAAGTGCCCTATGCTCTCCAAGCTGTGTTTTTTAGATGTTTCAGAACACACCGTACACTTCTCCAGAGTGGCTGTTGGCAATTTACATCCCACCCATCAGCGTAGCAAGGCTCCCATTTCTCCATGGCCGGTCCTGCATTTCTGGTTTGGACACTTTTTTCCGCATGGCCCTTTTGCCCGCTGGGAAGCGAGACTTCTTTGGAGCGCTGATTGGCCTTTCCAGGTTGCTTGGTTGGCCAAAAAGGGCGTATGCGTTTTTTCCTGAATATATTCAGGAAAAAACGCATACGCCCTTTTTGGCCAAGGGCATCATTGTCCACGTTTTGCCGCTTTTCATGTGCTTTCAAGGCGATTCGAATCTACCTCCTGAAATCTGTTTCCTGCAATTCTGCCTTGCTTTCAAAGCCTCTTCGTTGCCTTCCCTTAATATATTTGTGGACGAGAGGTATCATTTAAAACTCTGCAGGTTTGTGAATTGCAGTGCCCCTGAGCTCCATTTTTCAACTCGCTTTTTTGGGAGCTGGCCGCAAAAGCGCAGGATTGCTTCAGGCCCTCTTCTGGTTCTGGGGGGCAGGCTGAGCTTGTGGTTAATTCTTCTTCCTGATGGGAAAATAGAGTGACCTGTGCCTGTCCCAACACCTAGAGCTAGTCTCTCATTGGTTCCCCCTCTTCCCGTTCATCCTCAGGACAAATTGCAACCTGTACGGAACAGGAGGTTAAAGGTGCTGATTCTCCAAGGAGGGAGATGGCTAGTAAATCGGCTGGAATGGCGAACCCGAGCAAAGGAGATGAGAAATGAGGTGCGTTTTAGAAACCTTTCCCGATCACACGGTGTACCATCTTCTGGGTTTCTCATGCCTGTTTTCGACGTAGGAAGATGCCCTTGAACCTGGAGATTTGGGACCCATGGGATGGGTACCATGCAGTATTATTTGAAAGGGTCTGCGTTGGCCCACCCAACCTCACCGAACCTCTCAGCCCCAAGAGTGTCCACCCTTATGTCTCAATCAGCTGTGGGTCTAGATATGGTCAATCCAGGTTGCATCACAGCCCCTGAACGAATTTTGGAAGAATTTCTCTCTCTTTCACTGTCTTTGTTTCACGGGTTTTGAAAAGTAATTTATTTTTATAATGGGGTTTAGCTGCTTTTCACGGCTGTGTTTATGCCGCTTTACACCCCCTTGACTCACTTACAGAGAGATATCAATACATAGGTTTGAAGATTCTTACTAGTCAGATATATTCTTGTGCGGTGAATAGGGCGTGTTGAGTCCAGTTCACTGAAAAAGGAATAGGTCTTGTCTCTTACATATTGGGTTTATGGAACGGTATCTGAGCTAATTTGAAACCCTTGTTTTATGCATCACCCCACCTCACCTTTCCCGTTCAGCAGCCATAGTGTGTTTTCTAAACGTGTGACTCTGTTCTGTTTTGTAATTCAGTTCAAGTGTAGCGGTTTTTACATTCCTTCTAGAAGTGATATCTTATGATAAGTGTCTTTTTCTGTGTGACTTATTTCACTTAGAATCGTCGTACCTAAATCCACTCATCGTGCTGCTACTAGCCTTATGACGTGGATTTCATGGCTGAGTGATATTCCATTGTACATGAGGACCACCACTTCTTTATCCATTTTTCTCTTTCCTAGGATATTTAAGGTGTAATGAAGTGGGGGTTCTTGTCAACAGAGCAGCCCTAAACTTTGGGGTGCCTGTGTCTTGCTGATTTTTAGTTTTCCCAATTTATACGCCCATGAGTGGAAGTGCCCTATGCTCTCCAAGCTGTGTTTTTTAGATGTTTCAGAACACACCGTACACTTCTCCAGAGTGGCTGTTGGCAATTTACATCCCACCCATCAGCGTAGCAAGGCTCCCATTTCTCCATGGCCGGTCCTGCATTTCTGGTTTGGACACTTTTTTCCGCATGGCCCTTTTGCCCGCTGGGAAGCGAGACTTCTTTGGAGCGCTGATTGGCCTTTCCAGGTTGCTTGGTTGGCCAAAAAGGGCGTATGCGTTTTTTCCTGAATATATTCAGGAAAAAACGCATACGCCCTTTTTGGACAAGGGCATCATTGTCCACGTTTTGCCGCTTTTCATGTGCTTTCAAGGCGATTCGAATCTACCTCCTGAAATCTGTTTCCTGCAATTCTGCCTTGCTTTCAAAGCCTCTTCGTTGCCTTCCCTTAATATATTTGTGGACGAGAGGTATCATTTAAAACTCTGCAGGTTTGTGAATTGCAGTGCCCCTGAGCTCCATTTTTCAACTCGCTTTTTTGGGAGCTGGCCGCAAAAGCGCAGGATTGCTTCAGGCCCTCTTCTGGTTCTGGGGGGCAGGCTGAGCTTGTGCTTAATTCTTCTTCCTGATGGGAAAATAGAGTGACCTGTGCCTGTCCCAACACCTAGAGCTAGTCTCTCATTGGTTCCCCCTCTTCCCGTTCATCCTCAGGACAAATTGCAACCTGTACGGAACAGGAGGTTAAAGGTGCTGATTCTCCAAGGAGGGAGATGGCTAGTAAATCGGCTGGAATGGCGAACCCGAGCAAAGGAGATGAGAAATGAGGTGCGTTTTAGAAACCTTTCCCGATCACACGGTGTACCATCTTCTGGGTTTCTCATGCCTGTTTTCGACGTAGGAAGATGCCCTTGAACCTGGAGATTTGGGACCCATGGGATGGGTACCATGCAGTATTATTTGAAAGGGTCTGCGTTGGCCCACCCAACCTCACCGAACCTCTCAGCCCCAAGAGTGTCCACCCTTATGTCTCAATCAGCTGTGGGTCTAGATATGGTCAATCCAGGTTGCATCACAGCCCCTGAACGAATTTTGGAAGAATTTCTCTCTCTTTCACTGTCTTTGTTTCACGGGTTTTGAAAAGTAATTTATTTTTATAATGGGGTTTAGCTGCTTTTCACGGCTGTGTTTATGCCGCTTTACACCCCCTTGACTCACTTACAGAGAGATATCAATACATAGGTTTGAAGATTCTTACTAGTCAGATATATTCTTGTGCGGTGAATAGGGCGTGTTGAGTCCAGTTCACTGAAAAAGGAATAGGTCTTGTCTCTTACATATTGGGTTTATGGAACGGTATCTGAGCTAATTTGAAACCCTTGTTTTATGCATCACCCCACCTCACCTTTCCCGTTCAGCAGCCATAGTGTGTTTTCTAAACGTGTGACTCTGTTCTGTTTTGTAATTCAGTTCAAGTGTAGCGGTTTTTACATTCCTTCTAGAAGTGATATCTTATGATAAGTGTCTTTTTCTGTGTGACTTATTTCACTTAGAATCGTCGTACCTAAATCCACTCATCGTGCTGCTACTAGCCTTATGACGTGGATTTCATGGCTGAGTGATATTCCATTGTACATGAGGACCACCACTTCTTTATCCATTTTTCTCTTTCCTAGGATATTTAAGGTGTAATGAAGTGGGGGTTCTTGTCAACAGAGCAGCCCTAAACTTTGGGGTGCCTGTGTCTTGCTGATTTTTAGTTTTCCCAATTTATACGCCCATGAGTGGAAGTGCCCTATGCTCTCCAAGCTGTGTTTTTTAGATGTTTCAGAACACACCGTACACTTCTCCAGAGTGGCTGTTGGCAATTTACATCCCACCCATCAGCGTAGCAAGGCTCCCATTTCTCCATGGCCGGTCCTGCATTTCTGGTTTGGACACTTTTTTCCGCATGGCCCTTTTGCCCGCTGGGAAGCGAGACTTCTTTGGAGCGCTGATTGGCCTTTCCAGGTTGCTTGGTTGGCCAAAAAGGGCGTATGCGTTTTTTCCTGAATATATTCAGGAAAAAACGCATACGCCCTTTTTGGACAAGGGCATCATTGTCCACGTTTTGCCGCTTTTCATGTGCTTTCAAGGCGATTCGAATCTACCTCCTGAAATCTGTTTCCTGCAATTCTGCCTTGCTTTCAAAGCCTCTTCGTTGCCTTCCCTTAATATATTTGTGGACGAGAGGTATCATTTAAAACTCTGCAGGTTTGTGAATTGCAGTGCCCCTGAGCTCCATTTTTCAACTCGCTTTTTTGGGAGCTGGCCGCAAAAGCGCAGGATTGCTTCAGGCCCTCTTCTGGTTCTGGGGGGCAGGCTGAGCTTGTGCTTAATTCTTCTTCCTGATGGGAAAATAGAGTGACCTGTGCCTGTCCCAACACCTAGAGCTAGTCTCTCATTGGTTCCCCCTCTTCCCGTTCATCCTCAGGACAAATTGCAACCTGTACGGAACAGGAGGTTAAAGGTGCTGATTCTCCAAGGAGGGAGATGGCTAGTAAATCGGCTGGAATGGCGAACCCGAGCAAAGGAGATGAGAAATGAGGTGCGTTTTAGAAACCTTTCCCGATCACACGGTGTACCATCTTCTGGGTTTCTCATGCCTGTTTTCGACGTAGGAAGATGCCCTTGAACCTGGAGATTTGGGACCCATGGGATGGGTACCATGCAGTATTACTTGAAAGGGTCTGCGTTGGCTCACCCAACCTCACCGAACCTCTCAGCCCCAAGAGTGTCCACCCTGATGTCTCAATCAGCTGTGGGTCTAGATATGGTCAATCCAGGTTGCATCACAGCCCCTGAACGAATTTTGTAAGAATTTCTCTCTCTTTCACTGTCTTTGTTTCACGGGTTTTGAAAAGTAATTTATTTTTATAATGGGGTTTAGCTGCTTTTCACGGCTGTGTTTATGCCGCTTTACACCCCCTTGACTCACTTACAGAGAGATATCAATACATAGGTTTGAAGATTCTTACTAGTCAGATATATTCTTGTGCGGTGAATAGGGCGTGTTGAGTCCAGTTCACTGAAAAAGGAATAGGTCTTGTCTCTTACATATTGGGTTTATGGAACGGTATCTGAGCTAATTTGAAACCCTTGTTTTATGCATCACCCCACCTCACCTTTCCCGTTCAGCAGCCATAGTGTGTTTTCTAAACGTGTGACTCTGTTCTGTTTTGTAATTCAGTTCAAGTGTAGCGGTTTTTACATTCCCTCTAGAAGTGATATCTTATGATAAGTGTCTTTTTCTGTGTGACTTATTTCACTTAGAATCGTCGTACCTAAATCCACTCATCGTGCTGCTACTAGCCTTATGACGTGGATTTCATGGCTGAGTGATATTCCATTGTACATGAGGACCACCACTTCTTTATCCATTTTTCTCTTTCCTAGGATATTTAAGGTGTAATGAAGTGGGGGTTCTTGTCAACAGAGCAGCCCTAAACTTTGGGGTGCCTGTGTCTTGCTGATTTTTAGTTTTCCCAATTTATACGCCCATGAGTGGAAGTGCCCTATGCTCTCCAAGCTGTGTTTTTTATATGTTTCAGAACACACCGTACACTTCTCCAGAGTGGCTGTTGGCAATTTACATCCCACCCATCAGCGTAGCAAGGCTCCCATTTCTCCATGGCCGGTCCTGCATTTCTGGTTTGGACACTTTTTTCCGCATGGCCCTTTTGCCTGCTGGGAAGCGAGACTTCTTTGGAGCGCTGATTGGCCTTTCCAGGTTGCTTGGTTGGCCAAAAAGGGCGTATGCGTTTTTTCCTGAATATATTCAGGAAAAAACGCATACGCCCTTTTTGGCCAAGGGCATCATTGTCCACGTTTTGCCGCTTTTCATGTGCTTTCAAGGCGATTCGAATCTACCTCCTGAAATCTGTTTCCTGTAATTCTGCCTTGCTTTCAAAGCCTCTTCGTTGCCTTCCCTTAATATATTTGTGGACGAGAGGTATCATTTAAAACTCTGCAGGTTTGTGAATTGCAGTGCCTCTGAGCTCCATTTTTCAACTCGCTTTTTTGGGAGCTGGCCACAAAAGCGCAGGATTGCTTCAGGCCCTCTTCTGGTTCTGGGGGGCAGGCTGAGCTTGTGCTTAATTCTTCTTCCTGATGGGAAAATAGAGTGACCTGTGCCTGTCCCAACACCTAGAGCTAGTCTCTCATTGGTTCCCCCTCTTCCCGTTCATCCTCAGGACAAATTGCAACCTGTACGGAACAGGAGGTTAAAGGTGCTGATTCTCCAAGGAGGGAGATGGCTAGTAAATCGGCTGGAATGGCGAACCCGAGCAAAGGAGATGAGAAATGAGGTGCGTTTTAGAAACCTTTCCCGATCACACGGTGTACCATCTTCTGGCTTTCTCATGCCTGTTTTCGACGTAGGAAGATGCCCTTGAACCTGGAGATTTGGGACCCATGGGATGGGTACCATGCAGTATTACTTGAAAGGGTCTGCGTTGGCTCACCCAACCTCACCGAACCTCTCAGCCCCAAGAGTGTCCACCCTGATGTCTCAATCAGCTGTGGGTCTAGATATGGTCAATCCAGGTTGCATCACAGCCCCTGAACGAATTTTGTAAGAATTTCTCTCTCTTTCACTGTCTTTGTTTCACGGGTTTTGAAAAGTAATTTATTTTTATAATGGGGTTTAGCTGCTTTTCACGGCTGTGTTTATGCCGCTTTACACCCCCTTGACTCACTTACAGAGAGATATCAATACATAGGTTTGAAGATTCTTACTAGTCAGATATATTCTTGTGCGGTGAATAGGGCATGTTGAGTCCAGTTCACTGAAAAAGGAATAGGTCTTGTCTCTTACATATTGGGTTTATGGAACGGTATCTGAGCTAATTTGAAACCCTTGTTTTATGCATCACCCCACCTCACCTTTCCCGTTCAGCAGCCATAGTGTGTTTTCTAAACGTGTGACTCTGTTCTGTTTTGTAATTCAGTTCAAGTGTAGCGGTTTTTACATTCCCTCTAGAAGTGATATCTTATGATAAGTGTCTTTTTCTGTGTGACTTATTTCACTTAGAATCGTCGTACCTAAATCCACTCATCGTGCTGCTACTAGCCTTATGACGTTGATTTCATGGCTGAGTGATATTCCATTGTACATGAGGACCACAACTTCTTTATCCATTTTTCGCTTTCCTAGGATATTTAAGGTGTAATGAAGTGGGGGTTCTTGTCAACAGAGCAGCCCTAAACTTTGGGGTGCCTGTGTCTTGCTGATTTTTAGTTTTCCCAATTTATACGCCCATGAGTGGAAGTGCCCTATGCTCTCCAAGCTGTGTTTTTTATATATTTCAGAACACACCGTACACTTCTCCAGAGTGGCTGTTGGCAATTTACATCCCACCCATCAGCGTAGCAAGGCTCCCATTTCTCCATGGCCGGTCCTGCATTTCTGGTTTGGACACTTTTTTCCGCATGGCCCTTTTGCCCGCTGGGAAGCGAGACTTCTTTGGAGCGCTGATTGGCCTTTCCAGGTTGCTTGGTTTGCCAAAAAGGGCGTATGCGTTTTTTCCTGAATATATTCAGGAAAAAACGCATACGCCCTTTTTGGCCAAGGGCATCATTGTCCACGTTTTGCCGCTTTTCATGTGCTTTCAAGGCGATTCGAATCTACCTCCTGAAATCTGTTTCCTGCAATTCTGCCTTGCTTTCAAAGCCTCTTCGTTGCCTTCCCTTAATATATTTGTGGACGAGAGGTATCATTTAAAACTCTGCAGGTTTGTGAATTGCAGTGCCCCTGAGCTCCATTTTTCAACTCGCTTTTTTGGGAGCTGGCCGCAAAAGCGCAGGATTGCTTCAGGCCCTCTTCTGGTTCTGGGGGGCAGGCTGAGCTTGTGCTTAATTCTTCTTCCTGATGGGAAAATAGAGTGACCTGTGCCTGTCCCAACACCTAGAGCTAGTCTCTCATTGGTTCCCCCTCTTCCTGTTCATCCTCAGGACAAATTGCAACCTGTACGGAACAGGAGGGTAAAGGTGCTGATTCTCCAAGGAGGGAGATGGCTAGTAAATCGGCTGGAATGGCGAACCCGAGCAAAGGAGATGAGAAATGAGGTGCGTTTTAGAAACCTTTCCCGATCACACGGTGTACCATCTTCTGGGTTCCTCATGCTTGTTTTCGACGTAGGAAGATGCCCTTGAACCTGGAGATTTGGGACCCATGGGATGGGTACCATGCAGTATTACTTGAAAGGGTTTGCGTTGGCTCACCCAACCTCACCGGACCTCTCAGCCGCAAGAGTGTCCACCCTTATGTCTCAATCAGCTGTGGGTCTAGATATGGTCAATCCAGGTTGCATCACAGCCCCTGAACGAATTTTGTAAGAATTTCTCTCTCTTTCACTGTCTTTGTTTCACGGGTTTTGAAAAGTAATTTATTTTTATAATGGGGTTTAGCTGCTTTTCACGGCTGTGTTTATGCCGCTTTACACCCCCTTGACTCACTTACAGAGAGATATCAATACATAGGTTTGAAGATTCTTACTAGTCAGATATATTCTTGTGCGGTGAATAGGGCGTGTTGAGTCCAGTTCACTGAAAAAGGAATAGGTCTTGTCTCTTACATATTGGGTTTATGGAACGGTATCTGAGCTAATTTGAAACCCTTGTTTTATGCATCACCCCACCTCACCTTTCCCGTTCAGCAGCCATAGTGTGTTTTCTAAACGTGTGACTCTGTTCTGTTTTGTAATTCAGTTCAAGTGTAGCGGTTTTTACATTCCCTCTAGAAGTGATATCTTATGATAAGTGTCTTTTTCTGTGTGACTTATTTCACTTAGAATCGTCGTACCTAAATCCACTCATCGTGCTGCTACTAGCCTTATGACGTTGATTTCATGGCTGAGTGATATTCCATTGTACATGAGGACCACAACTTCTTTATCCATTTTTCGCTTTCCTAGGATATTTAAGGTGTAATGAAGTGGGGGTTCTTGTCAACAGAGCAGCCCTAAACTTTGGGGTGCCTGTGTCTTGCTGATTTTTAGTTTTCCCAATTTATACGCCCATGAGTGGAAGTGCCCTATGCTCTCCAAGCTGTGTTTTTTATATATTTCAGAACACACCGTACACTTCTCCAGAGTGGCTGTTGGCAATTTACATCCCACCCATCAGCGTAGCAAGGCTCCCATTTCTCCATGGCCGGTCCTGCATTTCTGGTTTGGACACTTTTTTCCGCATGGCCCTTTTGCCCGCTGGGAAGCGAGACTTCTTTGGAGCGCTGATTGGCCTTTCCAGGTTGCTTGGTTGGCCAAAAAGGGCGTATGCGTTTTTTCCTGAATATATTCAGGAAAAAACGCATACGCCCTTTTTGGCCAAGGGCATCATTGTCCACGTTTTGCCGCTTTTCATGTGCTTTCAAGGCGATTCGAATCTACCTCCTGAAATCTGTTTCCTGCAATTCTGCCTTGCTTTCAAAGCCTCTTCGTTGCCTTCCCTTAATATATTTGTGGACGAGAGGTATCATTTAAAACTCTGCAGGTTTGTGAATTGCAGTGCCCCTGAGCTCCATTTTTCAACTCGCTTTTTTGGGAGCTGGCCGCAAAAGCGCAGGATTGCTTCAGGCCCTCTTCTGGTTCTGGGGGGCAGGCTGAGCTTGTGCTTAATTCTTCTTCCTGATGGGAAAATAGAGTGACCTGTGCCTGTCCCAACACCTAGAGCTAGTCTCTCATTGGTTCCCCCTCTTCCCGTTCATCCTCAGGACAAATTGCAACCTGTACGGAACAGGAGGTTAAAGGTGCTGATTCTCCAAGGAGGGAGATGGCTAGTAAATCGGCTGGAATGGCGAACCCGAGCAAAGGAGATGAGAAATGAGGTGCGTTTTAGAAACCTTTCCCGATCACACGGTGTACCATCTTCTGGCTTTCTCATGCCTGTTTTCGACGTAGGAAGATGCCCTTGAACCTGGAGATTTGGGACCCATGGGATGGGTACCATGCAGTATTACTTGAAAGGGTCTGCGTTGGCTCACCCAACCTCACCGAACCTCTCAGCCCCAAGAGTGTCCACCCTGATGTCTCAATCAGCTGTGGGTCTAGATATGGTCAATCCAGGTTGCATCACAGCCCCTGAACGAATTTTGTAAGAATTTCTCTCTCTTTCACTGTCTTTGTTTCACGGGTTTTGAAAAGTAATTTATTTTTATAATGGGGTTTAGCTGCTTTTCACGGCTGTGTTTATGCCGCTTTACACCCCCTTGACTCACTTACAGAGAGATATCAATACATAGGTTTGAAGATTCTTACTAGTCAGATATATTCTTGTGCGGTGAATAGGGGGTGTTGAGTCCAGTTCACTGAAAAAGGAATAGGTCTTGTCTCTTACATATTGGGTTTATGGAACGGTATCTGAGCTAATTTGAAACCCTTGTTTTATGCATCACCCCACCTCACCTTTCCCGTTCAGCAGCCGTAGTGTGTTTCCTAAACGTGTGACTCTGTTCTGTTTTGTAATTCAGTTCAAGTGTAGCGGTTTTTACATTCCCTCTAGAAGTGATATCTTATGATAAGTGTCTTTTTCTGTGTGACTTATTTCACTTAGAATCGTCGTACCTAAATCCACTCATCGTGCTGCTACTAGCCTTATGACGTTGATTTCATGGCTGAGTGATATTCCATTGTACATGAGGACCACAACTTCTTTATCCATTTTTCTCTTTCCTAGGATAATTAAGGTGTAATGAAGTGGGGGTTCTTGTCAACAGAGCAGCCCTAAACTTTGGGGTGCCTGTGTCTTGCTGATTTTTAGTTTTCCCAATTTATACGCCCATGAGTGGAAGTGCCCTATGCTCTCCAAGCTGTGTTTTTTAGATGTTTCAGAACACACCGTACACTTGTCCAGAGTGGCTGTTGGCAATTTACATCCCACCCATCAGCGTAGCAAGGCTCCCATTTCTCCATGGCCGGTCCTGCATTTCTGGTTTGGACACTTTTTTCCGCATGGCCCTTTTGCCCGCTGGGAAGTGAGACTTCTTTGGAGCGCTCATTGGCCTTTCCAGGTTGCTTGGTTGGCCAAAAAGGGCGTATGCGTTTTTTCCTGAATATATTCAGGAAAAAACGCATACGCCCTTTTTGGCCAAGGGCATCATTGTCCACGTTTTGCCGCTTTTCATGTGCTTTCAAGGCGATTCGAATCTACCTCCTGAAATCTGTTTCCTGCAATTCTGCCTTGCTTTCAAAGCCTCTTCGTTGCCTCCCCTTAATATATTTGTGGACGAGAGGTATCATTTAAAACTCTGCAGGTTTGTGAATTGCAGTGCCCCTGAGCTCCATTTTTCAACTCGCTTTTTTGGGAGCTGGCCGCAAAAGCGCAGGATTGCTTCAGGCCCTCTTCTGGTTCTGGGGGGCAGGCTGAGCTTGTGCTTAATTCTTCTTCCTGATGGGAAAATAGAGTGACCTGTGCCTGTCCCAACACCTAGAGCTAGTCTCTCATTGGTTCCCCCTCTTCCCGTTCATCCTCAGGACAAATTGCAACCTGTACGGAACAGGAGGTTAAAGGTGCTGATTCTCCAAGGAGGGAGATGGCTAGTAAATCGGCTGGAATGGCGAACCCGAGCAAAGGAGATGAGAAATGAGGTGCGTTTTAGAAACCTTTCCCGATCACACGGTGTACCATCTTCTGGGTTTCTCATGCCTGTTTTCGACGTAGGAAGATGCCCTTGAACCTGGAGATTTGGGACCCATGGGATGGGTACCATGCAGTATTACTTGAAAGGATCTGCGTTGGCTCACCCAACCTCACCGAACCTCTCAGCCCCAAGAGTGTCCACCCTGATGTCTCAATCAGCTGTGGGTCTAGATATGGTCAATCCAGGTTGCATCACAGACCCTGAACGAATTTTGGAAGAATTTCTCTCTCTTTCACTGTCTTTGTTTCACGGGTTTTGAAAAGTAATTTATTTTTATAATGGGGTTTAGCTGCTTTTCACGGCTGTGTTTATGCCGCTTTACACCCCCTTGACTCACTTACAGAGAGATATCAATACATAGGTTTGAAGATTCTTACTAGTCAGATATATTCTTGTGCGGTGAATAGGGCGTGTTGAGTCCAGTTCACTGAAAAAGGAATAGGTCTTGTCTCTTACATATTGGGTTTATGGAACGGTATCTGAGCTAATTTGAAACCCTTGTTTTATGCATCACCCCACCTCACCTTTCCCGTTCAGCAGCCATAGTGTGTTTTCTAAACGTGTGACTCTGTTCTGTTTTGTAATTCAGTTCAAGTGTAGCGGTTTTTACATTCCCTCTAGAAGTGATATCTTATGATAAGTGTCTTTTTCTGTGTGACTTACTTCACTTAGAATCGTCGTACCTAAATCCACTCATCGTGCTGCTACTAGCCTTATGACGTGGATTTCATGGCTGAGTGATATTCCATTGTACATGAGGACCACAACTTCTTTATCCATTTTTCGCTTTCCTAGGATATTTAAGGTGTAATGAAGTGGGGGTTCTTGTCAACAGAGCAGCCCTAAACTTTGGGGTGCCTGTGTCTTGCTGATTTTTAGTTTTCCCAATTTATACGCCCATGAGTGGAAGTGCCCTATGCTCTCCAAGCTGTGTTTTTTAGATGTTTCAGAACACACCGTACACTTCTCCAGAGTGGCTGTTGGCAATTTACATCCCACCCATCAGCGTAGCAAGGCTCCCATTGCTCCATGGCCGGTCCTGCATTTCTGGTTTGGACACTTTTTTCCGCATGGCCCTTTTGCCCGCTGGGAAGCGAGACTTCTTTGGAGCGCTGATTGGCCTTTCCAGGTTGCTTGGTTGGCCAAAAAGGGCGTATGCGTTTTTTCCTGAATATATTCAGGAAAAAAGGCATACGCCCTTTTTGGCCAAGGGCATCATTGTCCACGTTTTGCCGCTTTTCATGTGCTTTCAAGGCGATTCGAATCTACCTCCTGAAATCTGTTTCCTGCAATTCTGCCTTGCTTTCAAAGCCTCTTCGTTGCCTTCCCTAAATATATTTGTGGACGAGAGGTATCATTTAAAACTCTGCAGGTTTGTGAATTGCAGTGCCCCTGAGCTCCATTTTTCAACTCGCTTTTTTGGGAGCTGGCCGCAAAAGCGCAGGATTGCTTCAGGCCCTCTTCTGGTTCTGGGGGGCAGGCTGAGCTTGTGCTTAATTCTTCTTCCTGATGGGAAAATAGAGTGACCTGTGCCTGTCCCAACACCTAGAGCTAGTCTCTCATTGGTTCCCCCTCTTCCCGTTCATCCTCAGGACAAATTGCAACCTGTACGGAACAGGAGGTTAAAGGTGCTGATTCTCCAAGGAGGGAGATGGCTAGTAAATCGGCTGGAATGGCGAACCCGAGCAAAGGAGATGAGAAATGAGGTGCGTTTTAGAAACCTTTCCCGATCACACGGTGTACCATCTTCTGGGTTTCTCATGCCTGTTTTCGACGTAGGAAGATGCCCTTGAACCTGGAGATTTGGGACCCATGGGATGGGTACCATGCAGTATTACTTGAAAGGGTCTGCGTTGGCTCACCCAACCTCACCGAACCTCTCAGCCCCAAGAGTGTCCACCCTGATGTCTCAATCAGCTGTGGGTCTAGATATGGTCAATCCAGGGTGCATCACAGCCCCTGAACGAATTTTGTAAGAATTTCTCTCTCTTTCACTGTCTTTGTTTCACGGGTTTTGAAAAGTAATTTATTTTTATAATGGGGTTTAGCTGCTTTTCACGGCTGTGTTTATGCCGCTTTACACCCCCTTGACTCACTTACAGAGAGATATCAATACATAGGTTTGAAGATTCTTACTAGTCAGATATATTCTTGTGCGGTGAATAGGGCGTGTTGAGTCCAGTTCACTGAAAAAGGAATAGGTCTTGTCTCTTACATATTGGGTTTATGGAACGGTATCGGAGCTAATTTGAAACCCTTGTTTTATGCATCACCCCACCTCACCTTTCCCGTTCAGCAGCCATAGTGTGTTTTCTAAACGTGTGACTCTGTTCTGTTTTGCAATTCAGTTCAAGTGTAGCGGTTTTTACATTCCCTCTAGAAGTGATATCTTATGATAAGTGTCTTTTTCTGTGTGACTTATTTCACTTAGAATCGTCGTACCTAAATCCACTCATCGTGCTGCTACTAGCCTTATGACGTTGATTTCATGGCTGAGTGATATTCCATTGTACATGAGGACCACAACTTCTTTATCCATTTTTCTCTTTCCTAGGATATTTAAGGTGTAATGAAGTGGGGGTTCTTGTCAACAGAGCAGCCCTAAACTTTGGGGTGCCTGTGTCTTGCTGATTTTTAGTTTTCCCAATTTATACGCCCATGAGTGGAAGTGCCCTATGCTCTCCAAGCTGTGTTTTTTAGATGTTTCAGAACACACCGTACACTTCTCCAGAGTGGCTGTTGGCAATTTACATCCCACCCATCAGCGTAGCAAGGCTCCCATTTCTCCATGGCCGGTCCTGCATTTCTGGTTTGGACACTTTTTTCCGCATGGCCCTTTTGCCCGCTGGGAAGCGAGACTTCTTTGGAGCGCTGATTGGCCTTTCCAGGTTGCTTGGTTGGCCAAAAAGGGCGTATGCGTTTTTTCCTGAATATATTCAGGAAAAAACGCATACGCCCTTTTTGGCCAAGGGCATCATTGTCCACGTTTTGCCGCTTTTCATGTGCTTTCAAGGCGATTCGAATCTACCTCCTGAAATCTGTTTCCTGCAATTCTGCCTTGCTTTCAAAGCCTCTTCGTTGCCTTCCCTAAATATATTTGTGGACGAGAGGTATCATTTAAAACTCTGCAGGTTTGTGAATTGCAGTGCCCCTGAGCTCCATTTTTCAACTCGCTTTTTTGGGAGCTGGCCGCAAAAGCGCAGGATTGCTTCAGGCCCTCTTCTGGTTCTGGGGGGCAGGCTGAGCTTGTGCTTAATTCTTCTTCCTGATGGGAAAATAGAGTGACCTGTGCCTGTCCCAACACCTAGAGCTAGTCTCTCATTGGTTCCCCCTCTTCCCGTTCATCCTCAGGACAAATTGCAACCTGTACGGAACAGGAGGTTAAAGGTGCTGATTCTCCAAGGAGGGAGATGGCTAGTAAATCGGCTGGAATGGCGAACCCGAGCAAAGGAGATGAGAAATGAGGTGCGTTTTAGAAACCTTTCCCGATCACACGGTGTACCATCTTCTGGGTTTCTCATGCCTGTTTTCGACGTAGGAAGATGCCCTTGAACCTGGAGATTTGGGACCCATGGGATGGGTACCATGCAGTATTACTTGAAAGGGTCTGCGTTGGCTCACCCAACCTCACCGAACCTCTCAGCCCCAAGAGTGTCCACCCTGATGTCTCAATCAGCTGTGGGTCTAGATATGGTCAATCCAGGTTGCATCACAGCCCCTGAACGAATTTTGTAAGAATTTCTCTCTCTTTCACTGTCTTTGTTTCACGGGTTTTGAAAAGTAATTTATTTTTATAATGGGGTTTAGCTGCTTTTCACGGCTGTGTTTATGCCGCTTTACACCCCCTTGACTCACTTACAGAGAGATATCAATACATAGGTTTGAAGATTCTTACTAGTCAGATATATTCTTGTGCGGTGAATAGGGCATGTTGAGTCCAGTTCACTGAAAAAGGAATAGGTCTTGTCTCTTACATATTGGGTTTATGGAACGGTATCTGAGCTAATTTGAAACCCTTGTTTTATGCATCACCCCACCTCACCTTTCCCGTTCAGCAGCCATAGTGTGTTTTCTAAACGTGTGACTCTGTTCTGTTTTGTAATTCAGTTCAAGTGTAGCGGTTTTTACATTCCCTCTAGAAGTGATATCTTATGATAAGTGTCTTTTTCTGTGTGACTTATTTCACTTAGAATCGTCGTACCTAAATCCACTCATCGTGCTGCTACTAGCCTTATGACGTTGATTTCATGGCTGAGTGATATTCCATTGTACATGAGGACCACAACTTCTTTATCCATTTTTCGCTTTCCTAGGATATTTAAGGTGTAATGAAGTGGGGGTTCTTGTCAACAGAGCAGCCCTAAACTTTGGGGTGCCTGTGTCTTGCTGATTTTTAGTTTTCCCAATTTATACGCCCATGAGTGGAAGTGCCCTATGCTCTCCAAGCTGTGTTTTTTATATATTTCAGAACACACCGTACACTTCTCCAGAGTGGCTGTTGGCAATTTACATCCCACCCATCAGCGTAGCAAGGCTCCCATTTCTCCATGGCCGGTCCTGCATTTCTGGTTTGGACACTTTTTTCCGCATGGCCCTTTTGCCCGCTGGGAAGCGAGACTTCTTTGGAGCGCTGATTGGCCTTTCCAGGTTGCTTGGTTGGCCAAAAAGGGCGTATGCGTTTTTTCCTGAATATATTCAGGAAAAAACGCATACGCCCTTTTTGGCCAAGGGCATCATTGTCCACGTTTTGCCGCTTTTCATGTGCTTTCAAGGCGATTCGAATCTACCTCCTGAAATCTGTTTCCTGCAATTCTGCCTTGCTTTCAAAGCCTCTTCGTTGCCTTCCCTTAATATATTTGTGGACGAGAGGTATCATTTAAAACTCTGCAGGTTTGTGAATTGCAGTGCCCCTGAGCTCCATTTTTCAACTCGCTTTTTTGGGAGCTGGCCGCAAAAGCGCAGGATTGCTTCAGGCCCTCTTCTGGTTCTGGGGGGCAGGCTGAGCTTGTGCTTAATTCTTCTTCCTGATGGGAAAATAGAGTGACCTGTGCCTGTCCCAACACCTAGAGCTAGTCTCTCATTGGTTCCCCCTCTTCCCGTTCATCCTCAGGACAAATTGCAACCTGTACGGAACAGGAGGTTAAAGGTGCTGATTCTCCAAGGAGGGAGATGGCTAGTAAATCGGCTGGAATGGCGAACCCGAGCAAAGGAGATGAGAAATGAGGTGCGTTTTAGAAACCTTTCCCGATCACACGGTGTACCATCTTCTGGGTTTCTCATGCCTGTTTTCGACGTAGGAAGATGCCCTTGAACCTGGAGATTTGGGACCCATGGGATGGGTACCATGCAGTATTACTTGAAAGGGTCTGCGTTGGCTCACCCAACCTCACCGAACCTCTCAGCCCCAAGAGGGTCCACCCTGATGTCTCAATCAGCTGTGGGTCTAGATATGGTCAATCCAGGTTGCATCACAGCCCCTGAACGAATTTTGTAAGAATTTCTCTCTCTTTCACTGTCTTTGTTTCACGGGTTTTGAAAAGTAATTTATTTTTATAATGGGGTTTAGCTGCTTTTCACGGCTGTGTTTATGCCGCTTTACACCCCCTTGACTCACTTACAGAGAGATATCAATACATAGGTTTGAAGATTCTTACTAGTCAGATATATTCTTGTGCGGTGAATAGGGGGTGTTGAGTCCAGTTCACTGAAAAAGGAATAGGTCTTGTCTCTTACATATTGGGTTTATGGAACGGTATCTGAGCTAATTTGAAACCCTTGTTTTATGCATCACCCCACCTCACCTTTCCCGTTCAGCAGCCGTAGTGTGTTTCCTAAACGTGTGACTCTGTTCTGTTTTGTAATTCAGTTCAAGTGTAGCGGTTTTTACATTCCCTCTAGAAGTGATATCTTATGATAAGTGTCTTTTTCTGTGTGACTTATTTCACTTAGAATCGTCGTACCTAAATCCACTCATCGTGCTGCTACTAGCCTTATGACGTTGATTTCATGGCTGAGTGATATTCCATTGTACATGAGGACCACAACTTCTTTATCCATTTTTCTCTTTCCTAGGATAATTAAGGTGTAATGAAGTGGGGGTTCTTGTCAACAGAGCAGCCCTAAACTTTGGGGTGCCTGTGTCTTGCTGATTTTTAGTTTTCCCAATTTATACGCCCATGAGTGGAAGTGCCCTATGCTCTCCAAGCTGTGTTTTTTAGATGTTTCAGAACACACCGTACACTTCTCCAGAGTGGCTGTTGGCAATTTACATCCCACCCATCAGCGTAGCAAGGCTCCCATTTCTCCATGGCCGGTCCTGCATTTCTGGTTTGGACACTTTTTTCCGCATGGCCCTTTTGCCCGCTGGGAAGTGAGACTTCTTTGGAGCGCTCATTGGCCTTTCCAGGTTGCTTGGTTGGCCAAAAAGGGCGTATGCGTTTTTTCCTGAATATATTCAGGAAAAAACGCATACGCCCTTTTTGGCCAAGGGCATCATTGTCCACGTTTTGCCGCTTTTCATGTGCTTTCAAGGCGATTCGAATCTACCTCCTGAAATCTGTTTCCTGCAATTCTGCCTTGCTTTCAAAGCCTCTTCGTTGCCTCCCCTTAATATATTTGTGGACGAGAGGTATCATTTAAAACTCTGCAGGTTTGTGAATTGCAGTGCCCCTGAGCTCCATTTTTCAACTCGCTTTTTTGGGAGCTGGCCGCAAAAGCGCAGGATTGCTTCAGGCCCTCTTCTGGTTCTGGGGGGCAGGCTGAGCTTGTGCTTAATTCTTCTTCCTGATGGGAAAATAGAGTGACCTGTGCCTGTCCCAACACCTAGAGCTAGTCTCTCATTGGTTCCCCCTCTTCCCGTTCATCCTCAGGACAAATTGCAACCTGTACGGAACAGGAGGTTAAAGGTGCTGATTCTCCAAGGAGGGAGATGGCTAGTAAATCGGCTGGAATGGCGAACCCGAGCAAAGGAGATGAGAAATGAGGTGCGTTTTAGAAACCTTTCCCGATCACACGGTGTACCATCTTCTGGGTTTCTCATGCCTGTTTTCAACGTAGGAAGATGCCCTTGAACCTGGAGATTTGGGACCCATGGGATGGGTACCATGCAGTATTACTTGAAAGGATCTGCGTTGGCTCACCCAACCTCACCGAACCTCTCAGCCCCAAGAGTGTCCACCCTGATGTCTCAATCAGCTGTGGGTCTAGATATGGTCAATCCAGGTTGCATCACAGCCCCTGAACGAATTTTGGAAGAATTTCTCTCTCTTTCACTGTCTTTGTTTCACGGGTTTTGAAAAGTAATTTATTTTTATAATGGGGTTTAGCTGCTTTTCACGGCTGTGTTTATGCCGCTTTACACCCCCTTGACTCACTTACAGAGAGATATCAATACATAGGTTTGAAGATTCTTACTAGTCAGATATATTCTTGTGCGGTGAATAGGGCGTGTTGAGTCCAGTTCACTGAAAAAGGAATAGGTCTTGTCTCTTACATATTGGGTTTATGGAACGGTATCTGAGCTAATTTGAAACCCTTGTTTTATGCATCACCCCACCTCACCTTTCCCGTTCAGCAGCCATAGTGTGTTTTCTAAACGTGTGACTCTGTTCTGTTTTGTAATTCAGTTCAAGTGTAGCGGTTTTTACATTCCCTCTAGAAGTGATATCTTATGATAAGTGTCTTTTTCTGTGTGACTTACTTCACTTAGAATCGTCGTACCTAAATCCACTCATCGTGCTGCTACTAGCCTTATGACGTGGATTTCATGGCTGAGTGATATTCCATTGTACATGAGGACCACAACTTCTTTATCCATTTTTCGCTTTCCTAGGATATTTAAGGTGTAATGAAGTGGGGGTTCTTGTCAACAGAGCAGCCCTAAACTTTGGGGTGCCTGTGTCTTGCTGATTTTTAGTTTTCCCAATTTATACGCCCATGAGTGGAAGTGCCCTATGCTCTCCAAGCTGTGTTTTTTATATGTTTCAGAACACACCGTACACTTCTCCAGAGTGGCTGTTGGCAATTTACATCCCACCCATCAGCGTAGCAAGGCTCCCATTTCTCCATGGCCGGTCCTGCATTTCTGGTTTGGACACTTTTTTCCGCATGGCCCTTTTGCCCGCTGGGAAGCGAGACTTCTTTGGAGCGCTGATTGGCCTTTCCAGGTTGCTTGGTTGGCCAAAAAGGGCGTATGCGTTTTTTCCTGAATATATTCAGGAAAAAACGCATACGCCCTTTTTGGCCAAGGGCATCATTGTCCACGTTTTGCCGCTTTTCATGTGCTTTCAAGGCGATTCGAATCTACCTCCTGAAATCTGTTTCCTGCAATTCTGCCTTGCTTTCAAAGCCTCTTCGTTGCCTTCCCTTAATATATTTGTGGACGAGAGGTATCATTTAAAACTCTGCAGGTTTGTGAATTGCAGTGCCCCTGAGCTCCATTTTTCAACTCGCTTTTTTGGGAGCTGGCCGCAAAAGCGCAGGATTGCTTCAGGCCCTCTTCTGGTTCTGGGGGGCAGGCTGAGCTTGTGCTTAATTCTTCTTCCTGATGGGAAAATAGAGTGACCTGTGCCTGTCCCAACACCTAGAGCTAGTCTCTCATTGGTTCCCCCTCTTCCCGTTCATCCTCAGGACAAATTGCAACCTGTACGGAACAGGAGGTTAAAGGTGCTGATTCTCCAAGGAGGGAGATGGCTAGTAAATCGGCTGGAATGGCGAACCCGAGCAAAGGAGATGAGAAATGAGGTGCGTTTTAGAAACCTTTCCCGATCACACGGTGTACCATCTTCTGGGTTTCTCATGCCTGTTTTCGACGTAGGAAGATGCCCTTGAACCTGGAGATTTGGGACCCATGGGATGGGTACCATGCAGTATTATTTGAAAGGGTCTGCGTTGGCCCACCCAACCTCACCGAACCTCTCAGCCCCAAGAGTGTCCACCCTTATGTCTCAATCAGCTGTGGGTCTAGATATGGTCAATCCAGGTTGCATCACAGCCCCTGAACGAATTTTGGAAGAATTTCTCTCTCTTTCACTGTCTTTGTTTCACGGGTTTTGAAAAGTAATTTATTTTTATAATGGGGTTTAGCTGCTTTTCACGGCTGTGTTTATGCCGCTTTACACCCCCTTGACTCACTTACAGAGAGATATCAATACATAGGTTTGAAGATTCTTACTAGTCAGATATATTCTTGTGCGGTGAATAGGGCGTGTTGAGTCCAGTTCACTGAAAAAGGAATAGGTCTTGTCTCTTACATATTGGGTTTATGGAACGGTATCTGAGCTAATTTGAAACCCTTGTTTTATGCATCACCCCACCTCACCTTTCCCGTTCAGCAGCCATAGTGTGTTTTCTAAACGTGTGACTCTGTTCTGTTTTGTAATTCAGTTCAAGTGTAGCGGTTTTTACATTCCTTCTAGAAGTGATATCTTATGATAAGTGTCTTTTTCTGTGTGACTTATTTCACTTAGAATCGTCGTACCTAAATCCACTCATCGTGCTGCTACTAGCCTTATGACGTGGATTTCATGGCTGAGTGATATTCCATTGTACATGAGGACCACCACTTCTTTATCCATTTTTCTCTTTCCTAGGATATTTAAGGTGTAATGAAGTGGGGGTTCTTGTCAACAGAGCAGCCCTAAACTTTGGGGTGCCTGTGTCTTGCTGATTTTTAGTTTTCCCAATTTATACGCCCATGAGTGGAAGTGCCCTATGCTCTCCAAGCTGTGTTTTTTAGATGTTTCAGAACACACCGTACACTTCTCCAGAGTGGCTGTTGGCAATTTACATCCCACCCATCAGCGTAGCAAGGCTCCCATTTCTCCATGGCCGGTCCTGCATTTCTGGTTTGGACACTTTTTTCCGCATGGCCCTTTTGCCCGCTGGGAAGCGAGACTTCTTTGGAGCGCTGATTGGCCTTTCCAGGTTGCTTGGTTGGCCAAAAAGGGCGTATGCGTTTTTTCCTGAATATATTCAGGAAAAAACGCATACGCCCTTTTTGGACAAGGGCATCATTGTCCACGTTTTGCCGCTTTTCATGTGCTTTCAAGGCGATTCGAATCTACCTCCTGAAATCTGTTTCCTGCAATTCTGCCTTGCTTTCAAAGCCTCTTCGTTGCCTTCCCTTAATATATTTGTGGACGAGAGGTATCATTTAAAACTCTGCAGGTTTGTGAATTGCAGTGCCCCTGAGCTCCATTTTTCAACTCGCTTTTTTGGGAGCTGGCCGCAAAAGCGCAGGATTGCTTCAGGCCCTCTTCTGGTTCTGGGGGGCAGGCTGAGCTTGTGCTTAATTCTTCTTCCTGATGGGAAAATAGAGTGACCTGTGCCTGTCCCAACACCTAGAGCTAGTCTCTCATTGGTTCCCCCTCTTCCCGTTCATCCTCAGGACAAATTGCAACCTGTACGGAACAGGAGGTTAAAGGTGCTGATTCTCCAAGGAGGGAGATGGCTAGTAAATCGGCTGGAATGGCGAACCCGAGCAAAGGAGATGAGAAATGAGGTGCGTTTTAGAAACCTTTCCCGATCACACGGTGTACCATCTTCTGGGTTTCTCATGCCTGTTTTCGACGTAGGAAGATGCCCTTGAACCTGGAGATTTGGGACCCATGGGATGGGTACCATGCAGTATTACTTGAAAGGGTCTGCGTTGGCTCACCCAACCTCACCGAACCTCTCAGCCCCAAGAGTGTCCACCCTGATGTCTCAATCAGCTGTGGGTCTAGATATGGTCAATCCAGGTTGCATCACAGCCCCTGAACGAATTTTGTAAGAATTTCTCTCTCTTTCACTGTCTTTGTTTCACGGGTTTTGAAAAGTAATTTATTTTTATAATGGGGTTTAGCTGCTTTTCACGGCTGTGTTTATGCCGCTTTACACCCCCTTGACTCACTTACAGAGAGATATCAATACATAGGTTTGAAGATTCTTACTAGTCAGATATATTCTTGTGCGGTGAATAGGGCGTGTTGAGTCCAGTTCACTGAAAAAGGAATAGGTCTTGTCTCTTACATATTGGGTTTATGGAACGGTATCTGAGCTAATTTGAAACCCTTGTTTTATGCATCACCCCACCTCACCTTTCCCGTTCAGCAGCCATAGTGTGTTTTCTAAACGTGTGACTCTGTTCTGTTTTGTAATTCAGTTCAAGTGTAGCGGTTTTTACATTCCCTCTAGAAGTGATATCTTATGATAAGTGTCTTTTTCTGTGTGACTTATTTCACTTAGAATCGTCGTACCTAAATCCACTCATCGTGCTGCTACTAGCCTTATGACGTGGATTTCATGGCTGAGTGATATTCCATTGTACATGAGGACCACCACTTCTTTATCCATTTTTCTCTTTCCTAGGATATTTAAGGTGTAATGAAGTGGGGGTTCTTGTCAACAGAGCAGCCCTAAACTTTGGGGTGCCTGTGTCTTGCTGATTTTTAGTTTTCCCAATTTATACGCCCATGAGTGGAAGTGCCCTATGCTCTCCAAGCTGTGTTTTTTATATGTTTCAGAACACACCGTACACTTCTCCAGAGTGGCTGTTGGCAATTTACATCCCACCCATCAGCGTAGCAAGGCTCCCATTTCTCCATGGCCGGTCCTGCATTTCTGGTTTGGACACTTTTTTCCGCATGGCCCTTTTGCCTGCTGGGAAGCGAGACTTCTTTGGAGCGCTGATTGGCCTTTCCAGGTTGCTTGGTTGGCCAAAAAGGGCGTATGCGTTTTTTCCTGAATATATTCAGGAAAAAACGCATACGCCCTTTTTGGCCAAGGGCATCATTGTCCACGTTTTGCCGCTTTTCATGTGCTTTCAAGGCGATTCGAATCTACCTCCTGAAATCTGTTTCCTGCAATTCTGCCTTGCTTTCAAAGCCTCTTCGTTGCCTTCCCTTAATATATTTGTGGACGAGAGGTATCATTTAAAACTCTGCAGGTTTGTGAATTGCAGTGCCTCTGAGCTCCATTTTTCAACTCGCTTTTTTGGGAGCTGGCCACAAAAGCGCAGGATTGCTTCAGGCCCTCTTCTGGTTCTGGGGGGCAGGCTGAGCTTGTGCTTAATTCTTCTTCCTGATGGGAAAATAGAGTGACCTGTGCCTGTCCCAACACCTAGAGCTAGTCTCTCATTGGTTCCCCCTCTTCCCGTTCATCCTCAGGACAAATTGCAACCTGTACGGAACAGGAGGTTAAAGGTGCTGATTCTCCAAGGAGGGAGATGGCTAGTAAATCGGCTGGAATGGCGAACCCGAGCAAAGGAGATGAGAAATGAGGTGCGTTTTAGAAACCTTTCCCGATCACACGGTGTACCATCTTCTGGCTTTCTCATGCCTGTTTTCGACGTAGGAAGATGCCCTTGAACCTGGAGATTTGGGACCCATGGGATGGGTACCATGCAGTATTACTTGAAAGGGTCTGCGTTGGCTCACCCAACCTCACCGAACCTCTCAGCCCCAAGAGTGTCCACCCTGATGTCTCAATCAGCTGTGGGTCTAGATATGGTCAATCCAGGTTGCATCACAGCCCCTGAACGAATTTTGTAAGAATTTCTCTCTCTTTCACTGTCTTTGTTTCACGGGTTTTGAAAAGTAATTTATTTTTATAATGGGGTTTAGCTGCTTTTCACGGCTGTGTTTATGCCGCTTTACACCCACTTGACTCACTTACAGAGAGATATCAATACATAGGTTTGAAGATTCTTACTAGTCAGATATATTCTTGTGCGGTGAATAGGGCATGTTGAGTCCAGTTCACTGAAAAAGGAATAGGTCTTGTCTCTTACATATTGGGTTTATGGAACGGTATCTGAGCTAATTTGAAACCCTTGTTTTATGCATCACCCCACCTCACCTTTCCCGTTCAGCAGCCATAGTGTGTTTTCTAAACGTGTGACTCTGTTCTGTTTTGTAATTCAGTTCAAGTGTAGCGGTTTTTACATTCCCTCTAGAAGTGATATCTTATGATAAGTGTCTTTTTCTGTGTGACTTATTTCACTTAGAATCGTCGTACCTAAATCCACTCATCGTGCTGCTACTAGCCTTATGACGTTGATTTAATGGCTGAGTGATATTCCATTGTACATGAGGACCACAACTTCTTTATCCATTTTTCGCTTTCCTAGGATATTTAAGGTGTAATGAAGTGGGGGTTCTTGTCAACAGAGCAGCCCTAAACTTTGGGGTGCCTGTGTCTTGCTGATTTTTAGTTTTCCCAATTTATACGCCCATGAGTGGAAGTGCCCTATGCTCTCCAAGCTGTGTTTTTTATATATTTCAGAACACACCGTACACTTCTCCAGAGTGGCTGTTGGCAATTTACATCCCACCCATCAGCGTAGCAAGGCTCCCATTTCTCCATGGCCGGTCCTGCATTTCTGGTTTGGACACTTTTTTCCGCATGGCCCTTTTGCCCGCTGGGAAGCGAGACTTCTTTGGAGCGCTGATTGGCCTTTCCAGGTTGCTTGGTTTGCCAAAAAGGGCGTATGCGTTTTTTCCTGAATATATTCAGGAAAAAACGCATACGCCCTTTTTGGCCAAGGGCATCATTGTCCACGTTTTGCCGCTTTTCATGTGCTTTCAAGGCGATTCGAATCTACCTCCTGAAATCTGTTTCCTGCAATTCTGCCTTGCTTTCAAAGCCTCTTCGTTGCCTTCCCTTAATATATTTGTGGACGAGAGGTATCATTTAAAACTCTGCAGGTTTGTGAATTGCAGTGCCCCTGAGCTCCATTTTTCAACTCGCTTTTTTGGGAGCTGGCCGCAAAAGCGCAGGATTGCTTCAGGCCCTCTTCTGGTTCTGGGGGGCAGGCTGAGCTTGTGCTTAATTCTTCTTCCTGATGGGAAAATAGAGTGACCTGTGCCTGTCCCAACACCTAGAGCTAGTCTCTCATTGGTTCCCCCTCTTCCCGTTCATCCTCAGGACAAATTGCAACCTGTACGGAACAGGAGGGTAAAGGTGCTGATTCTCCAAGGAGGGAGATGGCTAGTAAATCGGCTGGAATGGCGAACCCGAGCAAAGGAGATGAGAAATGAGGTGCGTTTTAGAAACCTTTCCCGATCACACGGTGTACCATCTTCTGGGTTCCTCATGCTTGTTTTCGACGTAGGAAGATGCCCTTGAACCTGGAGATTTGGGACCCATGGGATGGGTACCATGCAGTATTACTTGAAAGGGTTTGCGTTGGCTCACCCAACCTCACCGGACCTCTCAGCCGCAAGAGTGTCCACCCTTATGTCTCAATCAGCTGTGGGTCTAGATATGGTCAATCCAGGTTGCATCACAGCCCCTGAACGAATTTTGTAAGAATTTCTCTCTCTTTCACTGTCTTTGTTTCACGGGTTTTGAAAAGTAATTTATTTTTATAATGGGGTTTAGCTGCTTTTCACGGCTGTGTTTATGCCGCTATACACCCCCTTGACTCACTTACAGAGAGATATCAATACATAGGTTTGAAGATTCTTACTAGTCAGATATATTCTTGTGCGGTGAATAGGGCGTGTTGAGTCCAGTTCACTGAAAAAGGAATAGGTCTTGTCTCTTACATATTGGGTTTATGGAACGGTATCTGAGCTAATTTGAAACCCTTGTTTTATGCATCACCCCACCTCACCTTTCCCGTTCAGCAGCCATAGTGTGTTTTCTAAACGTGTGACTCTGTTCTGTTTTGTAATTCAGTTCAAGTGTAGCGGTTTTTACATTCCCTCTAGAAGTGATATCTTATGATAAGTGTCTTTTCCTGTGTGACTTATTTCACTTAGAATCGACGTACCTAAATCCACTCATTGTGCTGCTATTAGCCTTATGACGTTGATTTCATGGCTGAGTGATATTCCATTGTACATGAGGACCACAACTTCTTTATCCATTTTTCTCTTTCCTAGGATATTTAATGTGTAATGAAGTGGGGGTTCTTGTCAACAGAGCAGCCCTAAACTTTGGGGTGCCTGTGTCTTGCTGATTTTTAGTTTTCCCAATTTATACGCCCATGAGTGGAAGTGCCCTATGCTCTCCAAGCTGTGTTTTTTAGATGTTTCAGAACACACCGTACACTTCTCCAGAGTGGCTGTTGGCAATTTACATCCCACCCATCAGCGTAGCAAGGCTCCCATTTCTCCATGGCCGGTCCTGCATTTCTGGTTTGGACACTTTTTTCCGCATGGCCCTTTTGCCCGCTGGGAAGCGAGACTTCTTTGGAGCGCTGATTGGCCTTTCCAGGTTGCTTGGTTGGCCAAAAAGGGCGTATGCGTTTTTTCCTGAATATATTCAGGAAAAAACGCATACGCCCTTTTTGGCCAAGGGCATCATTGTCCACGTTTTGCCGCTTTTCATGTGCTTTCAAGGCGATTCGAATCTACCTCCTGAAATCTGTTTCCTGCAATTCTGCCTTGCTTTCAAAGCCTCTTCGTTGCCTTCCCTTAATATATTTGTGGACGAGAGGTATCATTTAAAACTCTGCAGGTTTGTGAATTGCAGTGCCCCTGAGCTCCATTTTTCAACTCGCTTTTTTGGGAGCTGGCCGCAAAAGCGCAGGATTGCTTCAGGCCCTCTTCTGGTTCTGGGGGGCAGGCTGAGCTTGTGCTTAATTCTTCTTCCTGATGGGAAAATAGAGTGACCTGTGCCTGTCCCAACACCTAGAGCTAGTCTCTCATTGGTTCCCCCTCTTCCCGTTCATCCTCAGGACAAATTGCAACCTGTACGGAACAGGAGGTTAAAGGTGCTGATTCTCCAAGGAGGGAGATGGCTAGTAAATCGGCTGGAATGGCGAACCCGAGCAAAGGAGATGAGAAATGAGGTGCGTTTTAGAAACCTTTCCCGATCACACGGTGTACCATCTTCTGGGTTTCTCATGCCTGTTTTCGACGTAGGAAGATGCCCTTGAACCTGGAGATTTGGGACCCATGGGATGGGTACCATGCAGTATTACTTGAAAGGGTCTGCGTTGGCTCACCCAACCTCACCGAACCTCTCAGCCCCAAGAGTGTCCACCCTGATGTCTCAATCAGCTGTGGGTCTAGATATGGTCAATCCAGGTTGCATCACAGCCCCTGAACGAATTTTGTAAGAATTTCTCTCTCTTTCACTGTCTTTGTTTCACGGGTTTTGAAAAGTAATTTATTTTTATAATGGGGTTTAGCTGCTTTTCACGGCTGTGTTTATGCCGCTTTACACCCCCTTGACTCACTTACAGAGAGATATCAATACATAGGTTTGAAGATTCTTACTAGTCAGATATATTCTTGTGCGGTGAATAGGGGGTGTTGAGTCCAGTTCACTGAAAAAGGAATAGGTCTTGTCTCTTACATATTGGGTTTATGGAACGGTATCTGAGCTAATTTGAAACCCTTGTTTTATGCATCACCCCACCTCACCTTTCCCGTTCAGCAGCCGTAGTGTGTTTCCTAGACGTGTGACTCTGTTCTGTTTTGTAATTCAGTTCAAGTGTAGCGGTTTTTACATTCCCTCTAGAAGTGATATCTTATGATAAGTGTCTTTTTCTGTGTGACTTATTTCACTTAGAATCGTCGTACCTAAATCCACTCATCGTGCTGCTACTAGCCTTATGACGTGGATTTCATGGCTGAGTGATATTCCATTGTACATGAGGACCACAACTTCTTTGTCCATTTTTCGCTTTCCTAGGATATTTAAGGTGTAATGAAGTGGGGGTTCTTGTCAACAGAGCAGCCCTAAACTTTGGGGTGCCTGTGTCTTGCTGATTTTTAGTTTTCCCTATTTATACGCCCATGAGTGGAAGTGCCCTATGCTCTCCAAGCTGTGTTTTTTAGATGTTTCAGAACACACCGTACACTTCTCCAGAGTGGCTGTTGGCAATTTACATCCCACCCATCAGCGTAGCAAGGCTCCCATTTCTCCATGGCCGGTCCTGCATTTCTGGTTTGGACACTTTTTTCCGCATGGCCCTTTTGCCCGCTGGGAAGCGAGACTTCTTTGGAGCGCTGATTGGCCTTTCCAGGTTGCTTGGTTGGCCAAAAAGGGCGTATGCGTTTTTTCCTGAATATATTCAGGAAAAAACGCATACGCCCTTTTTGGCCAAGGGCATCATTGTCCACGTTTTGCCGCTTTTCATGTGCTTTCAAGGCGATTCGAATCTACCTCCTGAAATCTGTTTCCTGCAATTCTGCCTTGCTTTCAAAGCCTCTTCGTTGCCTTCCCTTAATATATTTGTGGACGAGAGGTATCATTTAAAACTCTGCAGGTTTGTGAATTGCAGTGCCCCTGAGCTCCATTTTTCAACTCGCTTTTTTGGGAGCTGGCCGCAAAAGCGCAGGATTGCTTCAGGCCCTCTTCTGGTTCTGGGGGGCAGGCTGAGCTTGTGCTTAATTCTTCTTCCTGATGGGAAAATAGAGTGACCTGTGCCTGTCCCAACACCTAGAGCTAGTCTCTCATTGGTTCCCCCTCTTCCCGTTCATCCTCAGGACAAATTGCAACCTGTACGGAACAGGAGGTTAAAGGTGCTGATTCTCCAAGGAGGGAGATGGCTAGTAAATCGGCTGGAATGGCGAACCCGAGCAAAGGAGATGAGAAATGAGGTGCGTTTTAGAAACCTTTCCCGATCACACGGTGTACCAACTTCTGGGTTTCTCATGCCTGTTTTCGACGTAGGAAGATGCCCTTGAACCTGGAGATTTGGGACCCATGGGATGGGTACTATGCAGTATTACTTGAAAGGGTCTGCGTTGGCTCACCCAACCTCACCGAACCTCTCAGCCCCAAGAGTGTCCACCCTTATGTCTCAATCAGCTGTGGGTCTAGATATGGTCAATCCAGGTTGCATCACAGCCCCTGAACGAATTTTGTAAGAATTTCTCTCTCTTTCACTGTCTTTGTTTCACGGGTTTTGAAAAGTAATTTATTTTTATAATGGGGTTTAGCTGCTTTTCACGGCTGTGTTTATGCCGCTTTACACCCCCTTGACTCACTTACAGAGAGATATCAATACATAGGTTTGAAGATTCTTACTAGTCAGATATATTCTTGTGCAGTGAATAGGGGGTGTTGAGTCCAGTTCACTGAAAAAGGAATAGGTCTTGTCTCTTACATATTGGGTTTATGGAACGGTATCTGAGCTAATTTGAAACCCTTGTTTTATGCATCACCCCACCTCACCTTTCCCGTTCAGCAGCCGTAGTGTGTTTCCTAGACGTGTGACTCTGTTCTGTTTTGTAATTCAGTTCAAGTGTAGCGGTTTTTACATTCCCTCTAGAAGTGATATCTTATGATAAGTGTCTTTTTCTGTGTGACTTATTTCACTTAGAATCGTCGTACCTAAATCCACTCATCGTGCTGCTACTAGCCTTATGACGTGGATTTCATGGCTGAGTGATATTCCATTGTACATGAGGACCACAACTTCTTTGTCCATTTTTCGCTTTCCTAGGATATTTAAGGTGTAATGAAGTGGGGGTTCTTGTCAACAGAGCAGCCCTAAACTTTGGGGTGCCTGTGTCTTGCTGATTTTTAGTTTTCCCTATTTATACGCCCATGAGTGGAAGTGCCCTATGCTCTCCAAGCTGTGTTTTTTAGATGTTTCAGAACACACCGTACACTTCTCCAGAGTGGCTGTTGGCAATTTACATCCCACCCATCAGCGTAGCAAGGCTCCCATTTCTCCATGGCCGGTCCTGCATTTCTGGTTTGGACACTTTTTTCCGCATGGCCCTTTTGCCCGCTGGGAAGCGAGACTTCTTTGGAGCGCTGATTGGCCTTTCCAGGTTGCTGGGTTGGCCAAAAAGGGCGTATGCGTTTTTTCCTGAATATATTCAGGAAAAAACGCATACGCCCTTTTTGGCCAAGGGCATCATTGTCCACGTTTTGCCGCTTTTCATGTGCTTTCAAGGCGATTCGAATCTACCTCCTGAAATCTGTTTCCTGCAATTCTGCCTTGCTTTCAAAGCCTCTTCGTTGCCTTCCCTTAATATATTTGTGGACGAGAGGTATCATTTAAAACTCTGCAGGTTTGTGAATTGCAGTGCCCCTGAGCTCCATTTTTCAACTCGCTTTTTTGGGAGCTGGCCGCAAAAGCGCAGGATTGCTTCAGGCCCTCTTCTGGTTCTGGGGGGCAGGCTGAGCTTGTGCTTAATTCTTCTTCCTGATGGGAAAATAGAGTGACCTGTGCCTGTCCCAACACCTAGAGCTAGTCTCTCATTGGTTCCCCCTCTTCCCGTTCATCCTCAGGACAAATTGCAACCTGTACGGAACAGGAGGTTAAAGGTGCTGATTCTCCAAGGAGGGAGATGGCTAGTAAATCGGCTGGAATGGCGAACCCGAGCAAAGGAGATGAGAAATGAGGTGCGTTTTAGAAACCTTTCCCGATCACACGGTGTACCAACTTCTGGGTTTCTCATGCCTGTTTTCGACGTAGGAAGATGCCCTTGAACCTGGAGATTTGGGACCCATGGGATGGGTACTATGCAGTATTACTTGAAAGGGTCTGCGTTGGCTCACCCAACCTCACCGAACCTCTCAGCCCCAAGAGTGTCCACCCTTATGTCTCAATCAGCTGTGGGTCTAGATATGGTCAATCCAGGTTGCATCACAGCCCCTGAACGAATTTTGTAAGAATTTCTCTCTCTTTCACTGTCTTTGTTTCACGGGTTTTGAAAAGTAATTTATTTTTATAATGGGGTTTAGCTGCTTTTCACGGCTGTGTTTATGCCGCTTTACACCCCCTTGACTCACTTACAGAGAGATATCAATACATAGGTTTGAAGATTCTTACTAGTCAGATATATTCTTGTGCAGTGAATAGGGGGTGTTGAGTCCAGTTCACTGAAAAAGGAATAGGTCTTGTCTCTTACATATTGGGTTTATGGAACGTTATCGGAGCTAATTTGAAACCCTTGTTTTATGCATCACCCCACCTCACCTTTCCCGTTCAGCAGCCATAGTGTGTTTCCTAAACATGTGACTCTGTTCTGTTTTGTAATTCAGTTCAAGTGTAGCGGTTTTTACATTCCCTCTCTAAGTGATATCTTATGATAAGTGTCTTTTTCTGTGTGACTTATTTCACTTAGAATCGTCGTACCTAAATCCACTCATCGTGCTGCTACTAGCCTTATGACGTGGATTTCATGGCTGAGTGATATTCCATTGTACATGAGGACCACAACTTCTTTATCCATTTTTCACTTTCCTAGGATACTTAAGGTGTAATGAAGTGGGGGTTCTTGTCCACAGAGCAGCCGTAAACTTTGGGGTGCCTGTGTCTTGCTGATTTTTAGTTTTCCCAATTTATACGCCCATGAGTGGAAGTGCCCTATGCTCTCCAAGCTGTGTTTTTTAGATGTTTCAGAACACACCGTACACTTCTCCAGAGTGGCTGTTGGCAATTTACATCCCACCCATCAGCGTAGCAAGGCTCCCATTTCTCCATGGCCGGTCCTGCATTTCTGGTTTGGACACTTTTTTCCGCATGGCCCTTTTGCCCGCTGGGAAGCGAGACTTCTTTGGAGCGCTGATTGGCCTTTCCAGGTTGCTTGGTTGGCCAAAAAGGGCGTATGCGTTTTTTCCTGAATATATTCAGGAAAAAACGCATACGCCCTTTTTGGCCAAGGGCATCATTGTCCACATTTTGCCGCTTTTCATGTGCTTTCAAGGCGATTCGAATCTACCTCCTGAAATCTGTTTCCTGCAATTCTGCCTTGCTTTCAAAGCCTCTTCGTTGCCTTCCCTTAATATATTTGTGGACGAGAGGTATCATTTAAAACTCTGCAGGTTTGTGAATTGCAGTGCCCCTGAGCTCCATTTTTCAACTCGCTTTTTTGGGAGCTGGCCGCAAAAGCGCAGGATTGCCTCAGGCCCTCTTCTCGTTCTGGGGGGCAGGCTGAGCTTGTGCTTAATTCTTCTTCCTGATGGGAAAATAGAGTGACCTGTGCCTGTCCCAACACCTAGAGCTAGTCTCTCATTGGTTCCCCCTCTTCCCGTTCATCCTCAGGACAAATTGCAACCTGTACGGAACAGGAGGTTAAAGGTGCTGATTCTCCAAGGAGGGAGATGGCTAGTAAATCGGCTGGAATGGCGAACCCGAGCAAAGGAGATGAGAAATGAGGTGCGTTTTAGAAACCTTTCCCGATCACACGGTGTACCATCTTCTGGGTTTCTCATGCCTGTTTTCGACGTAGGAAGATGCCCTTGAACCTGGAGATTTGGGACCCATGGGATGGGTACCATGCAGTATTACTTGAAAGGGTGTGCGTTGGCTCACCCAACTTCACCAAACCTCTCAGCCCCAAGAGTGTCCACCCTTATGTCTCAATCAGCTGTGGGTCTAGATATGGTCAATCCAGGTTGCATCACAGCCCCTGAACGAATTTTGTAAGAATTTCTCTCTCTTTCACTGCCTTTGTTTCACGGGTTTTGAAAAGTAATTTATTTTTATAATGGGGTTTAGCTGCTTTTCACGGCTGTGTTTATGCCGCTTTACACCCCCTTGACTCACTTACAGAGAGATATCAATACATAGGTTTGAAGATTCTTACTAGTCAGATATATTCTTGTGCGGTGAATAGGGGGTGTTGAGTCCAGTTCACTGAAAAAGGAATAGGTCTTGTCTCTTACATATTGGGTTTATGGAACGGTATCTGAGCTAATTTGAAACCCTTGTTTTATGCATCACCCCACCTCACCTTTCCCGTTCAGCAGCCATAGTGTGTTTCCTAAACGTGTGACTCTGTTCTGTTTTGTAATTCAGTTCAAGTGTAGCGGTTTTTACATTCCCTCTCTAAGTGATATCTTATGATAAGTGTCTTTTTCTGTGTGACTTATTTCACTTAGAATCGTCGTACCTAAATCCACTCATCGTGCTGCTACTAGCCTTATGACGTGGATTTCATGGCTGAGTGATATTCCATTGTACATGAGGACCACAACTTCTTTATCCATTTTTCGCTTTCCTAGGATACTTAAGGTGTAATGAAGTGGGGGTTCTTGTCAACAGAGCAGCCCTAAACTTTGGGGTGCCTGTGTCTTGCTGATTTTTAGTTTTCCCAATTTATACGCCCATGAGTGGAAGTGCCCTATGCTCTCCAAGCTGTGTTTTTTAGATGTTTCAGAACACACCGTACACTTCTCCAGAGTGGCTGTTGGCAATTTACATCCCACCCATCAGCGTAGCAAGGCTCCCATTTCTCCATGGCCGGTCCTGCATTTCTGGTTTGGACACTTTTTTCCGCATGGCCCTTTTGCCCGCTGGGAAGCGAGACTTCTTTGGAGCGCTCATTGGCCTTTCCAGGTTGCTTGGTTGGCCAAAAAGGGCGTATGCGTTTTTTCCTGAATATATTCAGGAAAAAACGCATACGCCCTTTTTGGCCAAGGGCATCATTGTCCACGTTTTGCCGCTTTTCATGTGCTTTCAAGGCGATTCGAATCTACCTCCTGAAATCTGTTTCCTGCAATTCTGCCTTGCTTTCAAAGCCTCTTCGTTGCCTTCCCTTAATATATTTGTGGACGAGAGGTATCATTTAAAACTCTGCAGGTTTGTGAATTGCAGTGCCCCTGAGCTCCATTTTTCAACTCGCTTTTTTGGGAGCTGGCCGCAAAAGCGCAGGATTGCTTCAGGCCCTCTTCTGGTTCTGGGGGGCAGGCTGAGCTTGTGCTTAATTCTTCTTCCTGATGGGAAAATAGAGTGACCTGTGCCTGTCCCAACACCTAGAGCTAGTCTCTCATTGGTTCCCCCTCTTCCCGTTCATCCTCAGGACAAATTGCAACCTGTACGGAACAGGAGGGTAAAGGTGCTGATTCTCCAAGGAGGGAGATGGCTAGTAAATCGGCTGGAATGGCGAACCCGAGCAAAGGAGATGAGAAATGAGGTGCGTTTTAGAAACCTTTCCCGATCACACGGTGTACCATCTTCTGGGTTTCTCATGCCTGTTTTCGACGTAGGAAGATGCCCTTGAACCTGGAGATTTGGGACCCATGGGATGGGTACCATGCAGTATTACTTGAAAGGGTCTGCGTTGGCTCACCCAACCTCACCGAACCTCTCAGCCCCAAGAGTGTCCACCCTTATGTCTCAATCAGCTGTGGGTCTAGATATGGTCAATCCAGGTTGCATCACAGCCCCTGAACGAATTTTGTAAGAATTTCTCTCTCTTTCACTGCCTTTGTTTCACGGGTTTTGAAAAGTAATTTATTTTTATAATGGGGTTTAGCTGCTTTTCACGGCTGTGTTTATGCCGCTTTACACCCCCTTGACTCACTTACAGAGAGATATCAATACATAGGTTTGAAGATTCTTACTAGTCAGATATATTCTTGTGCGGTGAATAGGGGGTGTTGAGTCCAGTTCACTGAAAAAGGAATAGGTCTTGTCTCTTACATATTGGGTTTATGGAACGGTATCGGAGCTAATTTGAAACCCTTGTTTTATGCATCACCCCACCTCACCTTTCCCGTTCAGCAGCCATAGTGTGTTTTCTAAACGTGTGACTCTGTTCTGTTTTGTAATTCAGTTCAAGTGTAGCGGTTTTTACATTCCCTCTAGAGGTGATATCTTATGATAAGTGTCTTTTTCTGTGTGACTTATTTCACTTAGAATCGTCGTACCTAAATCCACTCATCGTGCTGCTACTAGCCTTATGACGTGGATTTCATGGCTGAGTGATATTCCATTGTACATGAGGACCACAACTTCTTTATCCATTTTTCTCTTTCCTAGGATATTTAAGGTGTAATGAAGTGGGGGTTCTTGTCAACAGAGCAGCCCTAAACTTTGGGGTGCCTGTGTCTTGCTGATTTTTAGTTTTGCCAATTTATACGCCCATGAGTGGAAGTGCCCTATGCTCTCCAAGCTGTGTTTTTTAGATGTTTCAGAACACACCGTACACTTCTACAGAGTGGCTGTTGGCAATTTACATCCCGCCCATCAGCGTAGCAAGGCTCCCATTTCTCCATGGCCGGTCCTGCATTTCTGGTTTGGACACTTTTTTCCGCATGGCCCTTTTGCCCGCTGGGAAGCGAGACTTCTTTGGAGCGCTGATTGGCCTTTCCAGGTTGCTTGGTTGGCCAAAAAGGGCGTATGCGTTTTTTCCTGAATATATTCAGGAAAAAACGCATACGCCCTTTTTGGACAAGGGCATCATTGTCCACGTTTTGCCGCTTTTCATGTGCTTTCAAGGCGATTCGAATCTACCTCCTGAAATCTGTTTCCTGCAATTCTGCCTTGCTTTCAAAGCCTCTTCGTTGCCTTCCCTTAATATATTTGTGGACGAGAGGTATCATTTAAAACTCTGCAGGTTTGTGAATTGCAGTGCCCCTGAGCTCCATTTTTCAACTCGCTTTTTTGGGAGCTGGCCGCAAAAGCGCAGGATTGCTTCAGGCCCTCTTCTGGTTCTGGGGGGCAGGCTGAGCTTGTGCTTAATTCTTCTTCCTGATGGGAAAATAGAGTGACCTGTGCCTGTCCCAACACCTAGAGCTAGTCTCTCATTGGTTCCCCCTCTTCCCGTTCATCCTCAGGACAAATTGCAACCTGTACGGAACAGGAGGTTAAAGGTGCTGATTCTCCAAGGAGGGAGATGGCTAGTAAATCGGCTGGAATGGCGAACCCGAGCAAAGGAGATGAGAAATGAGGTGCGTTTTAGAAACCTTTCCCGATCACACGGTGTACCATCTTCTGGGTTTCTCATGCCTGTTTTCGACGTAGGAAGATGCCCTTGAACCTGGAGATTTGGGACCCATGGGATGGGTACCATGCAGTATTACTTGAAAGGGTCTGCGTTGGCTCACCCAACCTCACCGAACCTCTCAGCCCCAAGAGTGTCCACCCTTATGTCTCAATCAGCTGTGGGTCTAGATATGGTCAATCCAGGTTGCATCACAGCCCCTGAACGAATTTTGTAAGAATTTCTCTCTCTTTCACTGCCTTTGTTTCACGGGTTTTGAAAAGTAATTTATTTTTATAATGGGGTTTAGCTGCTTTTCACGGCTGTGTTTATGCCGCTTTACACCCCCTTGACTCACTTACAGAGAGATATCAATACATAGGTTTGAAGATTCTTACTAGTCAGATATATTCTTGTGCGGTGAATAGGGGGTGTTGAGTCCAGTTCACTGAAAAAGGAATAGGTCTTGTCTCTTACATATTGGGTTTATGGAACGGTATCGGAGCTAATTTGAAACCCTTGTTTTATGCATCACCCCACCTCACCTTTCCCGTTCAGCAGCCATAGTGTGTTTTCTAAACGTGTGACTCTGTTCTGTTTTGTAATTCAGTTCAAGTGTAGCGGTTTTTACATTCCCTCTCTAAGTGATATCTTATGATAAGTGTCTTTTTCTGTGTGACTTATTTCACTTAGAATCGTCGTACCTAAATCCACTCATCGTGCTGCTACTAGCCTTATGACGTGGATTTCATGGCTGAGTGATATTCCATTGTACATGAGGACCACAACTTCTTTATCCATTTTTCGCTTTCCTAGGATATTTAAGGTGTAATGAAGTGGGGGTTCTTGTCAACAGAGCAGCCCTAAACTTTGGGGTGCCTGTGTCTTGCTGATTTTTAGTTTTGCCAATTTATACGCCCATGAGTGGAAGTGCCCTATGCTCTCCAAGCTGTGTTTTTTAGATGTTTCAGAACACACCGTACACTTCTCCAGAGTGGCTGTTGGCAATTTACATCCCGCCCATCAGCGTAGCAAGGCTCCCATTTCTCCATGGCCGGTCCTGCATTTCTGGTTTGGACACTTTTTTCCGCATGGCCCTTTTGCCCGCTGGGAAGCGAGACTTCTTTGGAGCGCTGATTGGCCTTTCCAGGTTGCTTGGTTGGCCAAAAAGGGCGTATGCGTTTTTTCCTGAATATATTCAGGAAAAAACGCATACGCCCTTTTTGGCCAAGGGCATCATTGTCCACGTTTTGCCGCTTTTCATGTGCTTTCAAGGCGATTCGAATCTACCTCCTGAAATCTGTTTCCTGCAATTCTGCCTTGCTTTCAAAGCCTCTTCGTTGCCTTCCCTTAATATATTTGTGGACGAGAGGTATCATTTAAAACTCTGCAGGTTTGTGAATTGCAGTGCCCCTGAGCTCCATTTTTCAACTCGCTTTTTTGGGAGCTGGCCGCAAAAGCGCAGGATTGCTTCAGGCCCTCTTCTGGTTCTGGGGGGCAGGCTGAGCTTGTGCTTAATTCTTCTTCCTGATGGGAAAATAGAGTGACCTGTGCCTGTCCCAACACCTAGAGCTAGTCTCTCATTGGTTCCCCCTCTTCCCGTTCATCCTCAGGACAAATTGCAACCTGTACGGAACAGGAGGTTAAAGGTGCTGATTCTCCAAGGAGGGAGATGGCTAGTAAATCGGCTGGAATGGCGAACCCGAGCAAAGGAGATGAGAAATGAGGTGCGTTTTAGAAACCTTTCCCGATCACACGGTGTACCATTTTCTGGGTTTCTCATGCCTGTTTTCGACGTAGGAAGATGCCCTTGAACCTGGAGATTTGGGACCCATGGGATGGGTACCATGCAGTATTACTTGAAAGGGTCTGCGTTGGCTCACCCAACCTCACCGAACCTCTCAGCCCCAAGAGTGTCCACCCTTATGTCTCAATCAGCTGTGGGTCTAGATATGGTCAATCCAGGTTGCATCACAGCCCCTGAACGAATTTTGGAAGAATTTCTCTCTCTTTCACTGCCTTTGTTTCACGGGTTTTGAAAAGTAATTTATTTTTATAATGGGGTTTAGCTGCTTTTCACGGCTGTGTTTATGCCGCTTTACACCCCCTTGACTCACTTACAGAGAGATATCAATACATAGGTTTGAAGATTCTTACTAGTCAGATATATTCTTGTGCGGTGAATAGGGGGTGTTGAGTCCAGTTCACTGAAAAAGGAATAGGTCTTGTCTCTTACATATTGGGTTTATGGAACGGTATCGGAGCTAATTTGAAACCCTTGTTTTATGCATCACCCCACCTCACCTTTCCCGTTCAGCAGCCATAGTGTGTTTTCTAAACGTGTGACTCTGTTCTGTTTTGTAATTCAGTTCAAGTGTAGCGGTTTTTACATTCCCTCTCTAAGTGATATCTTATGATAAGTGTCTTTTTCTGTGTGACTTATTTCACTTAGAATCGTCGTACCTAAATCCACTCATCGTGCTGCTACTAGCCTTATGACGTGGATTTCATGGCTGAGTGATATTCCATTGTACATGAGGACCACAACTTCTTTATCCATTTTTCGCTTTCCTAGGATATTTAAGGTGTAATGAAGTGGGGGTTCTTGTCAACAGAGCAGCCCTAAACTTTGGGGTGCCTGTGTCTTGCTGATTTTTAGTTTTCCCTATTTATACGCCCATGAGTGGAAGTGCCCTATGCTCTCCAAGCTGTGTTTTTTAGATGTTTCAGAACACACCGTACACTTCTCCAGAGTGGCTGTTGTCAATTTACATCCCACCCATCAGCGTAGCAAGGCTCCCATTTCTCCATGGCCGGTCCTGCATTTCTGGTTTGGACACTTTTTTCCGCATGGCCCTTTTGCCCGCTGGGAAGCGAGACTTCTTTGGAGCGCTGATTGGCCTTTCCAGGTTGCTTGGTTGGCCAAAAAGGGCGTATGCGTTTTTTCCTGAATATATTCAGGAAAAAACGCATACGCCCTTTTTGGCCAAGGGCATCATTGTCCACGTTTTGCCGCTTTTCATGTGCTTTCAAGGCGATTCGAATCTACCTCCTGAAATCTGTTTCCTGCAATTCTGCCTTGCTTTCAAAGCCTCTTCGTTGCCTTCCCTTAATATATTTGTGGACGAGAGGTATCATTTAAAACTCTGCAGGTTTGTGAATTGCAGTGCCCCTGAGCTCCATTTTTCAACTCGCTTTTTTGGGAGCTGGCCGCAAAAGCGCAGGATTGCTTCAGGCCCTCTTCTGGTTCTGGGGGGCAGGCTGAGCTTGTGCTTAATTCTTCTTCCTGATGGGAAAATAGAGTGACCTGTGCCTGTCCCAACACCTAGAGCTAGTCTCTCATTGGTTCCCCCTCTTCCCCTTCATCCTCAGGACAAATTGCAACCTGTACGGAACAGGAGGGTAAAGGTGCTGATTCTCCAAGGAGGGAGATGGCTAGTAAATCGGCTGGAATGGCGAACCCGAGCAAAGGAGATGAGAAATGAGGTGCGTTTTAGAAACCTTTCCCGATCACACGGTGTACCATCTTCTGGGTTTCTCATGCCTGTTTTCGACGTAGGAAGATGCCCTTGAACCTGGAGATTTGGGACCCATGGGATGGGTACCATGCAGTATTACTTGAAAGGGTCTGCGTTGGCTCACCCAACCTCACCGAACCTCTCAGCCCCAAGAGTGTCCACCCTTATGTCTCAATCAGCTGTGGGTCTAGATATGGTCAATCCAGGTTGCATCACAGCCCCTGAACGAATTTTGGAAGAATTTCTCTCTCTTTCACTGCCTTTGTTTCACGGGTTTTGAAAAGTAATTTATTTTTATAATGGGGTTTAGCTGCTTTTCACGGCTGTGTTTATGCCGCTTTACACCCCCTTGACTCACTTACAGAGAGATATCAATACATAGGTTTGAAGATTCTTACTAGTCAGATATATTCTTGTGCGGTGAATAGGGGGTGTTGAGTCCAGTTCACTGAAAAAGGAATAGGTCTTGTCTCTTACATATTGGGTTTATGGAACGGTATCGGAGCTAATTTGAAACCCTTGTTTTATGCATCACCCCACCTCACCTTTCCCGTTCAGCAGCCATAGTGTGTTTTCTAAACGTGTGACTCTGTTCTGTTTTGTAATTCAGTTCAAGTGTAGCGGTTTTTACATTCCCTCTAGAAGTGATATCTTATGATAAGTGTCTTTTTCTGTGTGACTTATTTCACTTAGAATCGTCGTACCTAAATCCACTCATCGTGCTGCTACTAGCCTTATGACGTGGATTTCATGGCTGAGTGATATTCCATTGTACATGAGGACCACCACTTCTTTATCCATTTTTCTCTTTCCTAGGATATTTAAGGTGTAATGAAGTGGGGGTTCTTGTCAACAGAGCAGCCCTAAACTTTGGGGTGCCTGTGTCTTGCTGATTTTAATGTTCCCAATTTATACGCCCATGAGTGGAAGTGCCCTATGCTCTCCAAGCTGTGTTTTTTAGATGTTTCAGAACACACCGTACACTTCTCCAGAGTGGCTGTTGGCAATTTACATCCCACCCATCAGCGTAGCAAGGCTCCCATTTCTCCATGGCCGGTCCTGCATTTCTGGTTTGGACACTTTTTTCCGCATGGCCCTTTTGCCCGCTGGGAAGCGAGACTTCTTTGGAGCGCTGATTGGCCTTTCCAGGTTGCTTGGTTGGCCAAAAAGGGCGTATGCGTTTTTTCCTGAATATATTCAGGAAAAAACGCATACGCCCTTTTTGGACAAGGGCATCATTGTCCACGTTTTGCCGCTTTTCATGTGCTTTCAAGGCGATTCGAATCTACCTCCTGAAATCTGTTTCCTGCAATTCTGCCTTGCTTTCAAAGCCTCTTCGTTGCCTTCCCTTAATATATTTGTGGACGAGAGGTATCATTTAAAACTCTGCAGGTTTGTGAATTGCAGTGCCCCTGAGCTCCTATTTTTCAACTCGCTTTTTTGGGAGCTGGCCGCAAAAGCGCAGGATTGCTTCAGGCCCTCTTCTGGTTCTGGGGGGCAGGCTGAGCTTGTGCTTAATTCTTCTTCCTGATGGGAAAATAGAGTGACCTGTGCCTGTCCCAACACCTAGAGCTAGTCTCTCATTGGTTCCCCCTCTTCCCCTTCATCCTCAGGACAAATTGCAACCTGTACGGAACAGGAGGTTAAAGGTGCTGATTCTCCAAGGAGGGAGATGGCTAGTAAATCGGCTGGAATGGCGAACCCGAGCAAAGGAGATGAGCAATGAGGTGCGTTTTAGAAACCTTTCCCGATCACACGGTGTACCATCTTCTGGGTTTCTCATGCCTGTTTTCGATGTAGGAAGATGCCCTTGAACCTGGAGATTTGGGACCCATGGGATGGGTACCATGCAGTATTACTTGAAAGGGTCTGCGTTGGCTCACCCAACCTCACCGAACCTCTCAGCCCCAAGAGTGTCCACCCTTATGTCTCAATCAGCTGTGGGTCTAGATATGGTCAATCCAGGTTGCATCACAGCCCCTGAACGAATTTTGTAAGAATTTCTCTCTCTTTCACTGTCTTTGTTTCACGGGTTTTGAAAAGTAATTTATTTTTATAATGGGGTTTAGCTGCTTTTCACGGCTGTGTTTATGCCGCTTTACACCCCCTTGACTCACTTACAGAGAGATATCAATACATAGGTTTGAAGATTCTTACTAGTCAGATATATTCTTGTGCGGTGAATAGGGGGTGTTGAGTCCAGTTCACTGAAAAAGGAATAGGTCTTGCCTCTTACATATTGGGTTTATGGAACGGTATCTGGGCTAATTTGAAACCCTTGTTTTATGCATCACCCCACCTCACCTTTCCCGTTCAGCAGCCGTAGTGTGTTTCCTAAACGTGTGACTCTGTTCTGTTTTGTAATTCAGTTCAAGTGTAGCGGTTTTTACATTCCCTCTAGAAGTGATATCTTATGATAAGTGTCTTTTTCTGTGTGACTTATTTCACTTAGAATCGTCGTACCTAAATCCACTCATCGTGCTGCTACTAGCCTTATGACGTTGATTTCATGGCTGAGTGATATTCCATTGTACATGAGGACCCCAACTTCTTTATCCATTTTTCTCTTTCCTAGGATATTTCAGGTGTAATGAAGTGGGGGTTCTTGTCAACAGAGCAGCCCTAAACTTTGGGGTGCCTGTGTCTTGCTGATTTTTAGTTTTCCCAATTTATACGCCCATGAGTGGAAGTGCCCTATGCTCTCCAAGCTGTGTTTTTTAGATGTTTCAGAACACACCGTACACTTCTCCAGAGTGGCTGTTGGCAATTTACATCCCACCCATCAGCGTAGCAAGGCTCCCATTTCTCCATGGCCGGTCCTGCATTTCTGGTTTGGACACTTTTTTCCGCATGGCCCTTTTGCCCGCTGGGAAGCGAGACTTCTTTGGAGCGCTGATTGGCCTTTCCAGGTTGCTTGGTTGGCCAAAAAGGGCGTATGCGTTTTTTCCTGAATATATTCAGGAAAAAACGCATACGCCCTTTTTGGCCAAGGGCATCATTGTCCACGTTTTGCCGCTTTTCATGTGCTTTCAAGGCGATTCGAATCTACCTCCTGAAATCTGTTTCCTGCAATTCTGCCTTGCTTTCAAAGCCTCTTCGTAGCCTTCCCTTAATATATTTGTGGACGAGAGGTATCATTTAAAACTCTGCAGGTTTGTGAATTGCAGTGCCCCTGAGCTCCATTTTTCAACTCGCTTTTTTGGGAGCTGGCCGCAAAAGCGCAGGATTGCTTCAGGCCCTCTTCTGGTTCTGGGGGGCAGGCTGAGCTTGTGCTTAATTCTTCTTCCTGATGGGAAAATAGAGTGACCTGTGCCTGTCCCAACACCTAGAGCTAGTCTCTCATTGGTTCCCCCTCTTCCCGTTCATCCTCAGGACAAATTGCAACCTGTACGGAACAGGAGGTTAAAGGTGCTGATTCTCCAAGGAGGGAGATGGCTAGTAAATCGGCTGGAATGGCGAACCCGAGCAAAGGAGATGAGAAATGAGGTGCGTTTTAGAAACCTTTCCCGATCACACGGTGTACCATCTTCTGGGTTTCTCATGCCTGTTTTCGATGTAGGAAGATGCCCTTGAACCTGGAGATTTGGGACCCATGGGATGGGTACCATGCAGTATTACTTGAAAGGGTCTGCGTTGGCTCACCCAACCTCACCGAACCTCTCAGCCCCAAGAGTGTCCACCCTTATGTCTCAATCAGCTGTGGGTCTAGATATGGTCAATCCAGGTTGCATCACAGCCCCTGAACGAATTTTGTAAGAATTTCTCTCTCTTTCACTGTCTTTGTTTCACGGGTTTTGAAAAGTAATTTATTTTTATAATGGGGTTTAGCTGCTTTTCACGGCTGTGTTTATGCCGCTTTACACCCCCTTGACTCACTTACAGAGAGATATCAATACATAGGTTTGAAGATTCTTACTAGTCAGATATATTCTTGTGCGGTGAATAGGGGGTGTTGTGTCCAGTTCACTGAAAAAGGAATAGGTCTTGTCTCTTACATATTGGGTTTATGGAACGGTATCTGAGCTAATTTGAAACCCTTGTTTTATGCATCACCCCACCTCACCTTGCCCGTTCAGCAGCCATAGTGTGTTTTCTAAACGTGTGACTCTGTTCTGTTTTGTAATTCAGTTCAAGTGTAGCGGTTTTTACATTCCCTCTAGAAGTGATATCTTATGATAAGTGTCTTTTTCTGTGTGACTTATTTCACTTAGAATCGTCGTACCTAAATCCACTCATCGTGCTGCTACTAGCCTTATGACGTTGATTTCATGGCTGAGTGATATTCCATTGTACATGAGGACCCCAACTTCTTTATCCATTTTTCTCTTTCCTAGGATATTTAAGGTGTAATGAAGTGGGGGTTCTTGTCAACAGAGCAGCCCTAAACTTTGGGGTGCCTGTGTCTTGCTGATTTTTAGTTTTCCCAATTTATACGCCCATGAGTGGAAGTGCCCTATGCTCTCCAAGCTGTGTTTTTTAGATGTTTCAGAACACACCGTACACTTCTCCAGAGTGGCTGTTGGCAATTTACATCCCACCCATCAGCGTAGCAAGGCTCCCATTTCTCCATGGCCGGTCCTGCATTTCTGGTTTGGACACTTTTTTCCGCATGGCCCTTTTGCCCGCTGGGAAGCTAGACTTCTTTGGAGCGCTGATTGGCCTTTCCAGGTTGCTTGGTTGGCCAAAAAGGGCGTATGCGTTTTTTCCTGAATATATTCAGGAAAAAACGCATACGCCCTTTTTGGCCAAGGGCATCATTGTCCACGTTTTGCCGCTTTTCATGTGCTTTCAAGGCGATTCGAATCTACCTCCTGAAATCTGTTTCCTGCAATTCTGCCTTGCTTTCAAAGCCTCTTCGTAGCCTTCCCTTAATATATTTGTGGACGAGAGGTATCATTTAAAACTCTGCAGGTTTGTGAATTGCAGTGCCCCTGAGCTCCATTTTTCAACTCGCTTTTTTGGGAGCTGGCCGCAAAAGCGCAGGATTGCTTCAGGCCCTCTTCTGGTTCTGGGGGGCAGGCTGAGCTTGTGCTTAATTCTTCTTCCTGATGGGAAAATAGAGTGACCTGTGCCTGTCCCAACACCTAGAGCTAGTCTCTCATTGGTTCCCCCTCTTCCCCTTCATCCTCAGGACAAATTGCAACCTGTACGGAACAGGAGGTTAAAGGTGCTGATTCTCCAAGGAGGGAGATGGCTAGTAAATCGGCTGGAATGGCGAACCCGAGCAAAGGAGATGAGAAATGAGGTGCGTTTTAGAAACCTTTCCCGATCACACGGTGTACCATCTTCTGGGTTTCTCATGCCTGTTTTCGATGTAGGAAGATGCCCTTGAACCTGGAGATTTGGGACCCATGGGATGGGTACCATGCAGTATTACTTGAAAGGGTCTGCGTTGGCTCACCCAACCTCACCGAACCTCTCAGCCCCAAGAGTGTCCACCCTTATGTCTCAATCAGCTGTGGGTCTAGATATGGTCAATCCAGGTTGCATCACAGCCCCTGAACGAATTTTGTAAGAATTTCTCTCTCTTTCACTGTCTTTGTTTCACGGGTTTTGAAAAGTAATTTATTTTTATAATGGGGTTTAGCTGCTTTTCACGGCTGTGTTTATGCCGCTTTACACCCCCTTGACTCACTTACAGAGAGATATCAATACATAGGTTTGAAGATTCTTCCTAGTCAGATATATTCTTGTGCGGTGAATAGGGGGTGTTGAGTCCAGTTCACTGAAAAAGGAATAGGTCTTGTCTCTTACATATTGGGTTTATGGAACGGTATCGGAGCTAATTTGAAACCCTTGTTTTATGCATCACCCCACCTCACCTTGCCCGTTCAGCAGCCATAGTGTGTTTTCTACACGTGTGACTCTGTTCTGTTTTGTAATTCAGTTCAAGTGTAGCGGTTTTTACATTCCCTCTAGAAGTGATATCTTATGATAAGTGTCTTTTTCTGTGTGACGTATTTCACTTAGAATCGTCGTACCTAAATCCACTCATCGTGCTGCTACTAGCCTTATGACGTGGATTTCATGGCTGAGTGATATTCCATTGTACATGAGCACCCCAACTTCTTTATCCATTTTTCTCTTTCCTAGGATATTTCAGGTGTAATGAAGTGGGGGTTCTTGTCAACAGAGCAGCCCTAAACTTTGGGGTGCCTGTGTCTTGCTGATTTTTAGTTTTCCCAATTTATACGCCCATGAGTGGAAGTGCCCTATGCTCTCCAAGCTGTGTTTTTTAGATGTTTCAGAACACACCGTACACTTCTCCAGAGTGGCTGTTGGCAATTTACATCCCACCCATCAGCGTAGCAAGGCTCCCATTTCTCCATGGCCGGTCCTGCATTTCTGGTTTGGACACTTTTTTCCGCATGGCCCTTTTGCCCGCTTGGAAGCTAGACTTCTTTGGAGCGCTGATTGGCCTTTCCAGGTTGCTTGGTTGGCCAAAAAGGGCGTATGCGTTTTTTCCTGAATATATTCAGGAAAAAACGCATACGCCCTTTTTGGCCAAGGGCATCATTGTCCACGTTTTGCCGCTTTTCATGTGCTTTCAAGGCGATTCGAATCTACCTCCTGAAATCTGTTTCCTGCAATTCTGCCTTGCTTTCAAAGCCTCTTCGTAGCCTTCCCTTAATATATTTGTGGACGAGAGGTATCATTTAAAACTCTGCAGGTTTGTGAATTGCAGTGCCCCTGAGCTCCATTTTTCAACTCGCTTTTTTGGGAGCTGGCCGCAAAAGCGCAGGATTGCTTCAGGCCCTCTTCTGGTTCTGGGGGGCAGGCTGAGCTTGTGCTTAATTCTTCTTCCTGATGGGAAAATAGAGTGACCTGTGCCTGTCCCAACACCTAGAGCTAGTCTCTCATTGGTTCCCCCTCTTCCCGTTCATCCTCAGGACAAATTGCAACCTGTACGGAACAGGAGGTTAAAGGTGCTGATTCTCCAAGGAGGGAGATGGCTAGTAAATCGGCTGGAATGGCGAACCCGAGCAAAGGAGATGAGAAATGAGGTGCGTTTTAGAAACCTTTCCCGATCACACGGTGTACCATCTTCTGGGTTTCTCATGCCTGTTTTCGATGTAGGAAGATGCCCTTGAACCTGGAGATTTGGGACCCATGGGATGGGTACCATGCAGTATTACTTGAAAGGGTCTGCGTTGGCTCACCCAACCTCACCGAACCTCTCAGCCCCAAGAGTGTCCACCCTTATGTCTCAATCAGCTGTGGGTCTAGATATGGTCAATCCAGGTTGCATCACAGCCCCTGAACGAATTTTGTAAGAATTTCTCTCTCTTTCACTGTCTTTGTTTCACGGGTTTTGAAAAGTAATTTATTTTTATAATGGGGTTTAGCTGCTTTTCACGGCTGTGTTTATGCCGCTTTACACCCCCTTGACTCACTTACAGAGAGATATCAATACATAGGTTTGAAGATTCTTCCTAGTCAGATATATTCTTGTGCGGTGAATAGGGGGTGTTGAGTCCAGTTCACTGAAAAAGGAATAGGTCTTGTCTCTTACATATTGGGTTTATGGAACGGTATCTGAGCTAATTTGAAACCCTTGTTTTATGCATCACCCCACCTCACCTTGCCCGTTCAGCAGCCATAGTGTGTTTTCTACACGTGTGACTCTGTTCTGTTTTGTAATTCAGTTCAAGTGTAGCGGTTTTTACATTCCCTCTAGAAGTGATATCTTATGATAAGTGTCTTTTTCTGTGTGACGTATTTCACTTAGAATCGTCGTACCTAAATCCACTCATCGTGCTGCTACTAGCCTTATGACGTGGATTTCATGGCTGAGTGATATTCCATTGTACATGAGCACCCCAACTTCTTTATCCATTTTTCTCTTTCCTAGGATATTTCAGGTGTAATGAAGTGGGGGTTCTTGTCAACAGAGCAGCCCTAAACTTTGGGGTGCCTGTGTCTTGCTGATTTTTAGTTTTCCCAATTTATACGCCCATGAGTGGAAGTGCCCTATGCTCTCCAAGCTGTGTTTTTTAGATGTTTCAGAACACACCGTACACTTCTCCAGAGTGGCTGTTGGCAATTTACATCCCACCCATCAGCGTAGCAAGGCTCCCATTTCTCCATGGCCGGTCCTGCATTTCTGGTTTGGACACTTTTTTCCGCATGGCCCTTTTGCCCGCTGGGAAGCTAGACTTCTTTGGAGCGCTGATTGGCCTTTCCAGGTTGCTTGGTTGGCCAAAAAGGGCGTATGCGTTTTTTCCTGAATATATTCAGGAAAAAACGCATACGCCCTTTTTGGCCAAGGGCATCATTGTCCACGTTTTGCCGCTTTTCATGTGCTTTCAAGGCGATTCGAATCTACCTCCTGAAATCTGTTTCCTGCAATTCTGCCTTGCTTTCAAAGCCTCTTCGTAGCCTTCCCTTAATATATTTGTGGACGAGAGGTATCATTTAAAACTCTGCAGGTTTGTGAATTGCAGTGCCCCTGAGCTCCATTTTTCAACTCGCTTTTTTGGGAGCTGGCCGCAAAAGCGCAGGATTGCTTCAGGCCCTCTTCTGGTTCTGGGGGGCAGGCTGAGCTTGTGCTTAATTCTTCTTCCTGATGGGAAAATAGAGTGACCTGTGCCTGTCCCAACACCTAGAGCTAGTCTCTCATTGGTTCCCCCTCTTCCCGTTCATCCTCAGGACAAATTGCAACCTGTACGGAACAGGAGGTTAAAGGTGCTGATTCTCCAAGGAGGGAGATGGCTAGTAAATCGGCTGGAATGGCGAACCCGAGCAAAGGAGATGAGAAATGAGGTGCGTTTTAGAAACCTTTCCCGATCACACGGTGTACCATCTTCTGGGTTTCTCATGCCTGTTTTCGACGTAGGAAGATGCCCTTGAACCTGGAGATTTGGGACCCATGGGATGGGTACCATGCAGTATTACTTGAAAGGGTCTGCGTTGGCTCACCCAACCTCACCGAACCTCTCAGCCCCAAGAGTGTCCACCCTTATGTCTCAATCAGCTGTGGGTCTAGATATGGTCAATACAGGTTGCATCACAGCCCCTGAACTAATTTTGTAAGAATTTCTCTCTCTTTCACTGTCTTTGTTTCACGGGTTTTGAAAAGTAATTTATTTTTATAATGGGGTTTAGCTGCTTTTCACGGCTGTGTTTATGCCGCTTTACACCCCCTTGACTCACTTACAGAGAGATATCAATACATAGGTTTGAAGATTCTTCCTAGTCAGATATATTCTTGTGCGGTGAATAGGGGGTGTTGAGTCCAGTTCACTGAAAAAGGAATAGGTCTTGTCTCTTACATATTGGGTTTATGGAACGGTATCGGAGCTAATTTGAAACCCTTGTTTTATGCATCACCCCACCTCACCTTTCCCGTTCAGCAGCCGTAGTGTGTTTCCTAAACGTGTGACTCTGTTCTGTTTTGTAATTCAGTTCAAGTGTAGCGGTTTTTACATTCCCTCTAGAAGTGATATCTTATGATAAGTGTCTTTTTCTGTGTGACTTATTTCACTTAGAATCGTCGTACCTAAATCCACTCATCGTGCTGCTACTAGCCTTATGACGTGGATTTCATGGCTGAGTGATATTCCATTGTACATGAGGACCCCAACTTCTTTATCCATTTTTCTCTTTCCTAGGATATTTAAGGTGTAATGAAGTGGGGGTTCTTGTCAACAGAGCAGCCCTAAACTTTGGGGTGCCTCTGTCTTGCTGATTTTTAGTTTTCCCAATTTATACGCCCATGAGTGGAAGTGCCCTATGCTCTCCAAGCTGTGTTTTTAAGATGTTTCAGGACACACCGTACACTTCTCCCGAGTGGCTGTTGGCAATTTACATCCTGCCCATTAGCGAAGCAAGGCTCCCATTTCTCCATGGCCGGTCGTGCAGTTCTGGTTTGGACAATTTTTTCCGCATGGCCCTTTTGCCCGCTGGGAAGCGAGACTTCTTTGGAGCGCTGATTGGCCTTTCCAGGTTGCTTGGTTGGCCAAAAAGGGCGTATGCGTTTTTTCCTGAATATATTCAGGAAAAAACGCATACGCCCTTTTTGGCCAAGGGCATCATTGTCCACGTTTTGCCGCTTTTCATGTGCTTTCAAGGCGCTTCGAATCTACCTCCTGAAATCTGTTTCCTGCAATTCTGCCTTGCTTTCAAAGCCTCTTCGTTGCCTTCCCTTAATATATTTGTGGACGAGAGGTATCATTTAAAACTCTGCAGGTTTGTGAATTGCAGTGCCCCTGAGCTCCATTTTTCAACTCGCTTTTTTGGGAGCTGGCCGCAAAAGCGCAGGATTGCTTCAGGCCCTCTTCTGGTTCTGGGGGGCAGGCTGAGCTTGTGCTTAATTCTTCTTCCTGATGGGAAAATAGAGTGACCTGTGCCTGTCCCAACACCTAGAGCTAGTCTCTCATTGGTTCCCCCTCTTCCCGTTCATCCTCAGGACAAATTGCAACCTGTACGGAACAGGAGGTTAAAGGTGCTGATTCTCCAAGGAGGGAGATGGCTAGTAAATCGGCTGGAATGGCGAACCCGAGCAAAGGAGATGAGAAATGAGGGGCGTTTTAGAAACCTTTCCCGATCACACGGTGTACCATCTTCTGGGTTTCTCATGCCTGTTTTCGACGTAGGAAGATGCCCTTGAACCTGGAGATTTGGGACCCATGGGATGGGTACCATGCAGTATTACTTGAAAGGGTCTGCGTTGGCTCACCCAACCTCACCGAACCTCTCAGCCCCAAGAGTGTCCACCCTTATGTCTCAATCAGCTGTGGGTCTAGATATGGTCAATCCAGGTTGCATCACAGCCCCTGAACTAATTTTGTAAGAATTTCTCTCTCTTTCACTGTCTTTGTTTCACGGGTTTTGAAAAGTAATTTATTTTTATAATGGGGTTTAGCTGCTTTTCACGGCTGTGTTTATGCCGCTTTACACCCCCTTGACTCACTTACAGAGAGATATCAATACATAGGTTTGAAGATTCTTACTACTCAGATATATTCTTGTGCGGTGAATAGGGGGTGTTGAGTCCAGTTCACTGAAAAAGGAATAGGTCTTGTCTCTTACATATTGGGTTTATGGAACGGTATCGGAGCTAATTTGAAACCCTTGTTTTATGCATCACCCCACCTCACCTTTCCCGTTCAGCAGCCGTAGTGTGTTTCCTAAACGTGTGACTCTGTTCTGTTTTGTAATTCAGTTCAAGTGTAGCGGTTTTTACATTCCCTCTAGAAGTGATATCTTATGATAAGTGTCTTTTTCTGTGTGACTTATTTCACTTAGAATCGTCGTACCTAAATCCACTCATCGTGCTGCTACTAGCCTTATGACGTGGATTTCATGGCTGAGTGATATTCCATTGTACATGAGGACCCCAACTTCTTTATCCATTTTTCTCTTTCCTAGGATATTTAAGGTGTAATGAAGTGGGGGTTCTTGTCAACAGAGCAGCCCTAAACTTTGGGGTGCCTCTGTCTTGCTGATTTTTAGTTTTCCCAATTTATACGCCCATGAGTGGAAGTGCCCTATGCTCTCCAATCTGTGTTTTTAAGATGTTTCAGGACACACCGTACACTTCTCCCGAGTGGCTGTTGGCAATTTACATCCTGCCCATTAGCGAAGCAAGGCTCCCATTTCTCCATGGCCGGTCGTGCAGTTCTGGTTTGGACACTTTTTTCCGCATGGCCCTTTTGCCCGCTGGGAAGCGAGACTTCTTTGGAGCGCTGATTGGCCTTTCCAGGTTGCTTGGTTGGCCAAAAAGGGCGTATGCGTTTTTTCCTGAATATATTCAGGAAAAAACGCATACGCCCTTTTTGGCCAAGGGCATCATTGTCCACGTTTTGCCGCTTTTCATGTGCTTTCAAGGCGCTTCGAATCTACCTCCTGAAATCTGTTTCCTGCAATTCTGCCTTGCTTTCAAAGCCTCTTCGTTGCCTTCCCTTAATATATTTGTGGACGAGAGGTATCATTTAAAACTCTGCAGGTTTGTGAATTGCAGTGCCCCTGAGCTCCATTTTTCAACTCGCTTTTTTGGGAGCTGGCCGCAAAAGCGCAGGATTGCTTCAGGCCCTCTTCTGGTTCTGGGGGGCAGGCTGAGCTTGTGCTTAATTCTTCTTCCTGATGGGAAAATAGAGTGACCTGTGCCTGTCCCAAAACCTAGAGCTAGTCTCTCATTGGTTCCCCCTCTTCCCGTTCATCCTCAGGACAAATTGCAACCTGTACGGAACAGGAGGTTAAAGGTGCTGATTCTCCAAGGAGGGAGATGGCTAGTAAATCGGCTGGAATGGCGAACCCGAGCAAAGGAGATGAGAAATGAGGGGCGTTTTAGAAACCTTTCCCGATCACACGGTGTACCATCTTCTGGGTTTCTCATGCCTGTTTTCGACGTAGGAAGATGCCCTTGAACCTGGAGATTTGGGACCCATGGGATGGGTACCATGCAGTATTACTTGAAAGGGTCTGCGTTGGCTCACCCAACCTCACCGAACCTCTCAGCCCCAAGAGTGTCCACCCTTATGTCTCAATCAGCTGTGGGTCTAGATATGGTCAATCCAGGTTGCATCACAGCCCCTGAACGAATTTTGTAAGAATTTCTCTCTCTTTCACTGTCTTTGTTTCACGGGTTTTGAAAAGTAATTTATTTTTATAATGGGGTTTAGCTGCTTTTCACGGCTGTGTTTATTCCGCTTTACACCCCCTTGACTCACTTACAGAGAGATATCAATACATAGGTTTGAAGATTCTTACTACTCAGATATATTCTTGTGCGGTGAATAGGGGGTGTTGAGTCCAGTTCACTGAAAAAGGAATAGGTCTTGTCTCTTACATATTGGGTTTATGGAACGGTATCTGAGCTAAATTGAAACCCTTGTTTTATGCATCACCCCACCTCACCTTTCCCGTTCAGCAGCCATAGTGTGTTTTCTAAACGTGTGACTCTGTTCTGTTTTGTAATTCAGTTCAAGTGTAGCGGTTTTTACATTCCCTCTAGAAGTGATATCTTATTATAAGTGTCTTTTTCTGTGTGACTTATTTCACTTAGAATCGTAATACCTAAATCCACTCATCATGCTGCTACTAGCCTTATGACGTTGATTTCATGGCTGAGTGATATTCCATTGTACATGAGGACCCCAACTTCTTTATCCATTTTTCTCTTTCCTAGGATATTTAAGGTGTAATGAAGTGGGGGTTCTTGTCAACAGAGCAGCCCTAAACTTTGGGGTGCCTGTGTCTTGCTGATTTTTAGTATTCCCAATTTATACGCCCATGAGTGGAAGTGCCCTATGCTCTCCAAGCTGTGTTTTTTAGATGTTTCAGAACACACCGTACACTTCTCCAGAGTGGCTGTTGGCAAATTACATCCCACCCATCAGCGTAGCAAGGCTCCCATTTCTCCATGGCCGGTCCTGCATTTCTGGTTTGGACACTTTTTTCCGCATGGCTCTTTTGTCCGCTGGGAAGCGAGACTTCTTTGGAGCGCTGATTGGCCTTTCCAGGTTGCTTGGTTGGCCAAAAAGGGCGTTTCCTTTTTTTCTTGAATATATTCAGGAAAAAAAGGCATACGCCCTTTTTGGCCAAGGGCATCATTGTCCACGTTTTGCCGCTTTTCATGTGCTTTCAAGGCGATTCGAATCTACCTCCTGAAATCTGTTTCCTGCAATTCTGCCTTGCTTTCAAAGCCTCTTCGTTGCCTTCCCTTAATATATTTGTGGACGAGAGGTATCATTTAAAACTCTGCAGGTTTGTGAATTCCAGTGCCCCTGAGCTCCATTTTTCAACTCGCTTTTTTGGGAGCTGGCCGCAAAAGCGCAGGATTGCTTCAGGCCCTCTTCTGGTTCTGGGGGGCAGGCTGAGCTTGTGCTTAATTCTTCTTCCTGATGGGAAAATAGAGTGACCTGTGCCTGTCCCAACACCTAGAGCTAGTCTCTCATTGGTTCCCCCTCTTCCCGTTCATCCTCAGGACAAATTGCAACCTGTACGGAACAGGAGGTTAAAGGTGCTGATTCTCCAAGGAGGGAGATGGCTAGTAAATCGGCTGGAATGGCGAACCCGAGCAAAGGAGATGAGAAATGAGGGGCGTTTTAGAAACCTTTCCCGATCACACGGTGTACCATCTTCTGGGTTTCTCATGCCTGTTTTCGACGTAGGAAGATGCCCTTGAACCTGGAGATTTGGGACCCATGGGATGGGTACCATGCAGTATTACTTGAAAGGGTCTGCGTTGGCTCACCCAACCTCACCGAACCTCTCAGCCCCAAGAGTGTCCACCCTTATGTCTCAATCAGCTGTGGGTCTAGATATGGTCAATCCAGGTTGCATCACAGCCCCTGAACGAATTTTGTAAGAATTTCTCTCTCTTTCACTGTCTTTGTTTCACGGGTTTTGAAAAGTAATTTATTTTTATAATGGGGTTTAGCTGCTTTTCACGGCTGTGTTTATGCCGCTTTACACCCCCTTGACTCACTTACAGAGAGATATCAATACATAGGTTTGAAGATTCTTACTACTCAGATATATTCTTGTGCGGTGAATAGGGGGTGTTGAGTCCAGTTCACTGAAAAAGGAATAGGTCTTGTCTCTTACATATTGGGTTTATGGAACGGTATCGGAGCTAATTTGAAACCCTTGTTTTATGCATCACCCCACCTCACCTTTCCCGTTCAGCAGCCGTAGTGTGTTTCCTAAACGTGTGACTCTGTTCTGTTTTGTAATTCAGTTCAAGTGTAGCGGTTTTTACATTCCCTCTAGAAGTGATATCTTATGATAAGTGTCTTTTTCTGTGTGACTTATTTCACTTAGAATCGTCGTACCTAAATCCACTCATCGTGCTGCTACTAGCCTTATGACGTGGATTTCATGGCTGAGTGATATTCCATTGTACATGAGGACCCCAACTTCTTTATCCATTTTTCTCTTTCCTAGGATATTTCAGGTGTAATGAAGTGGGGGTTCTTGTCAACAGAGCAGCCCTAAACTTTGGGGTGCCTCTGTCTTGCTGATTTTTAGTTTTCCCAATTTAAACGCCCATGAGTGGAAGTGCCCTATGCTCTCCAAGCTGTGTTTTTAAGATGTTTCAGGACACACCGTACACTTCTCCCGAGTGGCTGTTGGCAATTTACATCCTGCCCATTAGCGAAGCAAGGCTCCCATTTCTCCATGGCCGGTCCTGCAGTTCTGGTTTGGACACTTTTTTCCGCATGGCCCTTTTGCCCGCTGGGAAGCGAGACTTCTTTGGAGCGCTGATTGGCCTTTCCAGGTTGCTTGGTTGGCCAAAAAGGGCGTATGCGTTTTTTCCTGAATATATTCAGGAAAAAACGCATACGCCCTTTTTGGCCAAGGGCATCATTGTCCACGTTTTGCCGCTTTTCATGTGCTTTCAAGGCGCTTCGAATCTACCTCCTGAAATCTGTTTCCTGCAATTCTGCCTTGCTTTCAAAGCCTCTTCGTTGCCTTCCCTTAATATATTTGTGGACGAGAGGTATCATTTAAAACTCTGCAGGTTTGTGAATTGCAGTGCCCCTGAGCTCCATTTTTCAACTCGCTTTTTTGGGAGCTGGCCGCAAAAGCGCAGGATTGCTTCAGGCCCTCTTCTTGTTCTGGGGGGCAGGCTGAGCTTGTGCTTAATTCTTCTTCCTGATGGGAAAATAGAGTGACCTGTGCCTGTCCCAAAACCTAGAGCTAGTCTCTCATTGGTTCCCCCTCTTCCCGTTCATCCTCAGGACAAATTGCAACCTGTACGGAACAGGAGGTTAAAGGTGCTGATTCTCCAAGGAGGGAGATGGCTAGTAAATCGGCTGGAATGGCGAACCCGAGCAAAGGAGATGAGAAATGAGGTGCGTTTTAGAAACCTTTCCCGATCACACGGTGTACCATCTTCTGGGTTTCTCATGCCTGTTTTCGACGTAGGAAGATGCCCTTGAACCTGGAGATTTGGGACCCATGGGATGGGTACCATGCAGTATTACTTGAAAGGGTCTGCGTTGGCTCACCCAACCTCACCGAACCTCTCAGCCCCAAGAGTGTCCACCCTTATGTCTCAATCAGCTGTGGGTCTAGATATGGTCAATCCAGGTTGCATCACAGCCCCTGAACGAATTTTGTAAGAATTTCTCTCTCTTTCACTGTCTTTGTTTCACGGGTTTTGAAAAGTAATTTATTTTTATAATGGGGTTTAGCTGCTTTTCACGGCTGTGTTTATGCCGCTTTACACCCCCTTGACTCACTTACAGAGAGATATCAATACATAGGTTTGAAGATTCTTACTACTCAGATATATTCTTGTGCGGTGAATAGGGGGTGTTGAGTCCAGTTCACTGAAAAAGGAATAGGTCTTGTCTCTTACATATTGGGTTTATGGAACGGTATCTGAGCTAAATTGAAACCCTTGTTTTATGCATCACCCCACCTCACCTTTCCCGTTCAGCAGCCATAGTGTGTTTTCTAAACGTGTGACTCTGTTCTGTTTTGTAATTCAGTTCAAGTGTAGCGGTTTTTACATTCCCTCTAGAAGTGATATCTTATTATAAGTGTCTTTTTCTGTGTGACTTATTTCACTTAGAATCGTCATACCTAAATCCACTCATCATGCTGCTACTAGCCTTATGACGTTGATTTCATGGCTGAGTGATATTCCATTGTACATGAGGACCCCAACTTCTTTATCCATTTTTCTCTTTCCTAGGATATTTAAGGTGTAATGAAGTGGGGGTTCTTGTCAACAGAGCAGCCCTAAACTTTGGGGTGCCTGTGTCTTGCTGATTTTTAGTTTTCCCAATTTATACGCCCATGAGTGGAAGTGCCCTATGCTCTCCAAGCTGTGTTTTTTAGATGTTTCAGAAGACACCGTACACTTCTCCAGAGTGGCTGTTGGCAATTTACATCCCACCCATCAGCGTAGCAAGGCTCCCATTTCTCCATGGCCGGTCCTGCATTTCTGGTTTGGACACTTTTTTCCGCATGGCCCTTTTGCCCGCTGGGAAGCGAGACTTCTTTGGAGCGCTGATTGGCCTTTCCAGGTTGCTTGGTTGGCCAAAAAGGGCGTATGCGTTTTTTCCTGAATATATTCAGGAAAAAACGCATACGCCCTTTTTGGCCAAGGGCATCATTGTCCACGTTTTGCCGCTTTTCATGTGCTTTCAAGGCGATTCGAATCTACCTCCTGAAATCTGTTTCCTGCAATTCTGCCTTGCTTTCAAAGCCTCTTCATTGCCTTCCCTTAATATATTTGTGGACGAGAGGTATCATTTAAAACTCTGCAGGTTTGTGAATTGCAGTGCCCCTGAGCTCCATTTTTCAACTCGCTTTTTTGGGAGCTGGCCACAAAAGCGCAGGATTGCTTCAGGCACTCTTCTGGTTCTGGGGGGCAGGCTGAGCTTGTGCTTAATTCTTCTTCCTGATGGGAAAATAGAGTGACCTGTGCCTGTCCCAACACCTAGAGCTAGTCTCTCATTGGTTCCCCCTCTTCCCGTTCATCCTCAGGACAAATTGCAACATGTACGGAACAGGAGGTTAAAGGTGCTGATTCTCCAAGGAGGGAGATGGCTAGTAAATCGGCTGGAATGGCGAACCCGAGCAAAGGAGATGAGAAATGAGTTGTGTTTTAGAAACCTTTCCCGATCACACAGTGTACCATCTTCTGGGTTTCTCATGCCTGTTTTCGACGTAGGAAGATGCCCTTGAACCTGGAGATTTGGGACCCATGGGATGGGTACCATGCAGTATTACTTGAAAGGGTCTGCGTTGGCTCACCCAACCTCACCGAACCTCTCAGCCCCAAGAGTGTCCACCCTTATGTCTCAATCAGCTGTGGGTCTAGATATGGTCAATCCAGGTTGCATCACAGCCCCTGAACGAATTTTGTAAGAATTTCTCTCTCTTTCACTGTCTTTGTTTCACGGGTTTTGAAAAGTAATTTATTTTTATAATGGGGTTTAGCTGCTTTTCACGGCTGTGTTTATGCCGCTTTACACCCCCTTGACTCACTTACAGAGAGATATCAATACATAGGTTTGAAGATTCTTACTAGTCAGATATATTCTTGTGCGGTGAATAGGGGGTGTTGAGTCCAGTTCACTGAAAAAGGAATAGGTCTTGTTTCTTACATATTGGGTTTATGGAACGGTATCTGAGCTAATTTGAAACCCTTGTTTTATGCATCACCCCACCTCACCTTTCCCGTTCAGCAGCCGTAGTGTGTTTCCTAAACGTGTGACTCTGTTCTGTTTTGTAATTCAGTTCAAGTGTAGCGGTTTTTACATTCCCTCTAGAAGTGATATCTTATGATAAGTGTCTTTTTCTGTGTGACTTATTTCACTTAGAATCGTCGTACCTAAATCCACTCATCGTGCTGCTACTAGCCTTATGACGTTGATTTCATGGCTGAGTGATATTCCATTGTACATGAGGACCCCAACTTCTTTATCCATTTTTCTCTTTCCTAGGATATTGAAGGTGTAATGAAGTGGGGGTTCTTGTCACCAGAGCAGCCCTAAACTTTGGGGTGCCTGTGTCTTGCTGATTTTTAGTTTTCCCAATTTATACGCCCATGAGTGGAAGTGCCCTATGCTCTCCAAGCTGTGTTTTTTAGATGTTTCAGAAGACACCGTACACTTCTCCAGAGTGGCTGTTGGCAATTTACATCCCACCCATCAGCGTAGCAAGGCTCCCATTTCTCCATGGCCGGTCCTGCATTTCTGGTTTGGACACTTTTTTCCGCATGGCCCTTTTGCCCGCTGGGAAGCGAGACTTCTTTGGAGCGCTGATTGGCCTTTCCAGGTTGCTTGGTTGGCCAAAAAGGGCGTATGCGTTTTTTCCTGAATATATTCAGGAAAAAACGCATACGCCCTTTTTGGCCAAGGGCATCATTGTCCACGTTTTGCCGCTTTTCATGTGCTTTCAAGGCGATTCGAATCTACCTCCTGAAATCTGTTTCCTGCAATTCTGCCTTGCTTTCAAAGCCTCTTCATTGCCTTCCCTTAATATATTTGTGGACGAGAGGTATCATTTAAAACTCTGCAGGTTTGTGAATTGCAGTGCCCCTGAGCTCCATTTTTCAACTCGCTTTTTTGGGAGCTGGCCACAAAAGCGCAGGATTGCTTCAGGCCCTCTTCTGGTTCTGGGGGGCAGGCTGAGCTTGTGCTTAATTCTTCTTCCTGATGGGAAAATAGAGTGACCTGTGCCTGTCCCAACACCTAGAGCTAGTCTCTCATTGGTTCCCCCTCTTCCCGTTCATCCTCAGGACAAATTGCAACATGTACGGAACAGGAGGTTAAAGGTGCTGATTCTCCAAGGAGGTAGATGGCTAGTAAATCGGCTGGAATGGCGAACCCGAGCAAAGGAGATGAGAAATGAGTTGTGTTTTAGAAACCTTTCCCGATCACACAGTGTACCATCTTCTGGGTTTCTCATGCCTGTTTTCGACGTAGGAAGATGCCCTTGAACCTGGAGATTTGGGACCCATGGGATGGGTACCATGCAGTATTACTTGAAAGGGTCTGTATGGCTCACCCAACCTCACCGAACCTCTCAGCCCCAAGAGTGTCCACCCTTATGTCTCAATCAGCTGTGGGTCTAGATATGGTCAATCCAGGTTGCATCACAGCCCCTGAACTAATTTTGTAAGAATTTCTCTCTCTTTCACTGTCTTTGTTTCACGGGTTTTGAAAAGTAATTTATTTTTATAATGGGGTTTAGCTGCTTTTCACGGCTGTGTTTATGCCGCTTTACACCCCCTTGACTCACTTACAGAGAGATATCAATACATAGGTTTGAAGATTCTTACTACTCAGATATATTCTTGTGCGGTGAATAGGGGGTGTTGAGTCCAGTTCACTGAAAAAGGAATAGGTCTTGTCTCTTACATATTGGGTTTATGGAACGGTATCGGAGCTAATTTGAAACCCTTGTTTTATGCATCACCCCACCTCACCTTTCCCGTTCAGCAGCCGTAGTGTGTTTCCTAAACGTGTGACTTTGTTCTGTTTTGTAATTCAGTTCAAGTGTAGCGCTTTTTACATTCCCTCTAGAAGTGATATCTTATGATAAGTGTCTTTTTCTGTGTGACTTATTTCACTTAGAATCGTCGTACCTAAATCCACTCATCGTGCTGCTACTAGCCTTATGACGTGGATTTCATGGCTGAGTGATATTCCATTGTACATGAGGACCCCAACTTCTTTATCCATTTTTCTCTTTCCTAGGATATTTAAGGTGTAATGAAGTGGGGGTTCTTGTCAACAGAGCAGCCCTAAACTTTGGGGTGCCTCTGTCTTGCTGATTTTTAGTTTTCCCAATTTATACGCCCATGAGTGGAAGTGCCCTATGCTCTCCAAGCTGTGTTTTTTAGATGTTTCAGAACACACCGTACACTTCTCCGGAGTGGCTGTTGGCAATTTACATCCCACCCATCAGCGTAGCAAGGCTCCCATTTCTCCATGGCCGGTCCTGCATTTCTGGTTTGGACACTTTTTTCCGCATGGCCCTTTTGCCCGCTGGGAAGCGAGACTTCTTTGGAGCGCTGATTGGCCTTTCCAGGTTGCTTGGTTGGCCAAAAAGGGCGTATGCGTTTTTTCCTGAATATATTCAGGAAAAAACGCATACGCCCTTTTTGGCCAAGGGCATCATTGTCCACGTTTTGCCGCTTTTCATGTGCTTTCAAGGCGCTTCGAATCTACCTCCTGAAATCTGTTTCCTGCAATTCTGCCTTGCTTTCAAAGCCTCTTCGTTGCCTTCCCTTAATATATTTGTGGACGAGAGGTATCATTTAAAACTCTGCAGGTTTGTGAATTGCAGTGCCCCTGAGCTCCATTTTTCAACTCGCTTTTTTGGGAGCTGGCCGCAAAAGCGCAGGATTGCTTCAGGCCCTCTTCTGGTTCTGGGGGGCAGGCTGAGCTTGTGCTTAATTCTTCTTCCTGATGGGAAAATAGAGTGACCTGTGCCTGTCCCAAAACCTAGAGCTAGTCTCTCATTGGTTCCCCCTCTTCCCGTTCATCCTCAGGACAAATTGCAACCTGTACGGAACAGGAGGTTAAAGGTGGTGATTCTCCAAGGAGGGAGATGGCTAGTAATTCGGCTGGAATGGCGAACCCGAGCAAAGGAGATGAGAAATGAGGGGCGTTTAGAAACCTTTCCCGATCACACGGTGTACCATCTTCTGGGTTTCTCATGCCTGTTTTCGACGTAGGAAGATGCCCTTGAACCTGGAGATTTGGGACCCATGGGATGGGTACCATGCAGTATTACTTGAAAGGGTCTGCGTTGGCTCACCCAACCTCACCGAACCTCTCAGCCCCAAGAGTGTCCACCCTTATGTCTCAATCAGCTGTGGGTCTAGATATGGTCAATCCAGGTTGCATCACAGCCCCTGAACGAATTTTGTAAGAATTTCTCTCTCTTTCACTGTCTTTGTTTCACGGGTTTTGAAAAGTAATTTATTTTTATAATGGGGTTTAGCTGCTTTTCACGGCTGTGTTTATGCCGCTTTACACCCCCTTGACTCACTTACAGAGAGATATCAATACATAGGTTTGAAGATTCTTACTACTCAGATATATTCTTGTGCGGTGAATAGGGGGTGTTGAGTCCAGTTCACTGATAAAGGAATAGCTCTTGTCTCTTACATATTGGGTTTATGGAACGGTATCTGAGCTAAATTGAAACCCTTGTTTTATGCATCACCCCACCTCACCTTTCCCGTTCAGCAGCCATAGTGTGTTTTCTAAACGTGTGACTCTGTTCTGTTTTGTAATTCAGTTCAAGTGTAGCGGTTTTTACATTCCCTCTAGAAGTGATATCTTATTATAAGTGTCTTTTTCTGTGTGACTTATTTCACTTAGAATCGTCATACCTAAATCCACTCATCATGCTGCTACTAGCCTTATGACGTTGATTTCATGGCTGAGTGATATTCCATTGTACATGAGGACCCCAACTTCTTTATCCATTTTTCTCTTTCCTAGGATATTTAAGGTGTAATGAAGTGGGGGTTCTTGTCAACAGAGCAGCCCTAAACTTTGGGGTGCCTGTGTCTTGCTGATTTTTAGTTTTCCCAATTTATACGCCCATGAGTGGAAGTGCCCTATGCTCTCCAAGCTGTGTTTTTTAGATGTTTCAGAACACACCGTACACTTCTCCAGAGTGGCTGTTGGCAAATTACATCCCACCCATCAGCGTAGCAAGGCTCCCATTTCTCCATGGCCGGTCCTGCATTTCTGGTTTGGACACTTTTTTCCGCATGGCTCTTTTGTCCGCTGGGAAGCGAGACTTCTTTGGAGCGCTGATTGGCCTTTCCAGGTTGCTTGGTTGGCCAAAAAGGGCGTTTCCTTTTTTTCTTGAATATATTCAGGAAAAAAAGGCATACGCCCTTTTTGGCCAAGGGCATCATTGTCCACGTTTTGCCGCTTTTCATGTGCTTTCAAGGCGATTCGAATCTACCTCCTGAAATCTGTTTCCTGCAATTCTGCCTTGCTTTCAAAGCCTCTTCGTTGCCTTCCCTTAATATATTTGTGGACGAGAGGTATCATTTAAAACTCTGCAGGTTTGTGAATTCCAGTGCCCCTGAGCTCCATTTTTCAACTCGCTTTTTTGGGAGCTGGCTGCAAAAGCGCAGGATTGCTTCAGGCCCTCTTCTGGTTCTGGGGGGCAGGCTGAGCTTGTGCTTAATTCTTCTTCCTGATGGGAAAATAGAGTGACCTGTGCCTGTCCCAACACCTAGAGCTAGTCTCTCATTGGTTCCCCCTCTTCCCGTTCATCCTCAGGACAAATTGCAACCTGTACGGAACAGGAGGTTAAAGGTGCTGATTCTCCAAGGAGGGAGATGGCTAGTAAATCGGCTGGAATGGCGAACCCGAGCAAAGGAGATGAGAAATGAGGGGCGTTTTAGAAACCTTTCCCGATCACACGGTGTACCATCTTCTGGGTTTCTCATGCCTGTTTTCGACGTAGGAAGATGCCCTTGAACCTGGAGATTTGGGACCCATGGGATGGGTACCATGCAGTATTACTTGAAAGGGTCTGCGTTGGCTCACCCAACCTCACCGAACCTCTCAGCCCCAAGAGTGTCCACCCTTATGTCTCAATCAGCTGTGGGTCTAGATATGGTCAATCCAGGTTGCATCACAGCCCCTGAACGAATTTTGTAAGAATTTCTCTCTCTTTCACTGTCTTTGTTTCACGGGTTTTGAAAAGTAATTTATTTTTATAATGGGGTTTAGCTGCTTTTCACGGCTGTGTTTATGCCGCTTTACACCCCCTTGACTCACTTACAGAGAGATATCAATACATAGGTTTGAAGATTCTTACTACTCAGATATATTCTTGTGCGGTGAATAGGGGGTGTTGAGTCCAGTTCACTGAAAAAGGAATAGGTCTTGTCTCTTACATATTGTGTTTATGGAACGGTATCGGAGCTAATTTGAAACCCTTGTTTTATGCATCACCCCACCTCACCTTTCCCGTTCAGCAGCCGTAGTGTGTTTCCTAAACGTGTGACTCTGTTCTGTTTTGTAATTCAGTTCAAGTGTAGCGGTTTTTACATTCCCTCTAGAAGTGATATCTTATGATAAGTGTCTTTTTCTGTGTGACTTATTTCACTTAGAATCGTCGTACCTAAATCCACTCATCGTGCTGCTACTAGCCTTATGACGTGGATTTCATGGCTGAGTGATATTCCATTGTACATGAGGACCCCAACTTCTTTATCCATTTTTCTCTTTCCTAGGATATTTCAGGTGTAATGAAGTGGGGGTTCTTGTCAACAAAGCAGCCCTAAATTTTGGGGTGCCTCTGTCTTGCTGATTTTTAGTTTTCCCAATTTATACGCCCATGAGTGGAAGTGCCCTATGCTCTCCAAGCTGTGTTTTTAAGATGTTTCAGGACACACCGTACACTTCTCCCGAGTGGCTGTTGGCAATTTACATCCTGCCCATTAGCGAAGCAAGGCTCCCATTTCTCCATGGCCGGTCGTGCAGTTCTGGTTTGGACACTTTTTTCCGCATGGCCCTTTTGCCCGCTGGGAAGCGAGACTTCTTTGGAGCGCTGATTGGCCTTTCCAGGTTGCTTGGTTGGCCAAAAAGGGCGTATGCGTTTTTTCCTGAATATATTCAGGAAAAAACGCATACGCCCTTTTTGGCCAAGGGCATCATTGTCCACGTTTTGCCGCTTTTCATGTGCTTTCAAGGCGATTCGAATCTACCTCCTGAAATCTGTTTCCTGCAATTCTGCCTTGCTTTCAAAGCCTCTTCGTAGCCTTCCCTTAATATATTTGTGGACGAGAGGTATCTTTTAAAACTCTGCAGGTTTGTGAATTGCAGTGCCCCTGAGCTCCATTTTTCAACTCGCTTTTTTGGGAGCTGGCCGCAAAAGCGCAGGATTGCTTCAGGCCCTCTTCTTGTTCTGGGGGGCAGGCTGAGCTTGTGCTTAATTCTTCTTCCTGATGGGAAAATAGAGTGACCTGTGCCTGTCCCAAAACCTAGAGCTAGTCTCTCATTGGTTCCCCCTCTTCCCGTTCATCCTCAGGACAAATTGCAACCTGTACGGAACAGGAGGTTAAAGGTGCTGATTCTCCAAGGAGGGAGATGGCTAGTAATTCGGCTGGAATGGCGAACCCGAGCAAAGGAGATGAGAAATGAGGGGCGTTTTAGAAACCTTTCCCGATCACACGGTGTACCATCTTCTGGGTTTCTCATGCCTGTTTTCGACGTAGGAAGATGCCCTTGAACCTGGAGATTTGGGACCCATGGGATGGGTACCATGCAGTATTACTTGAAAGGGTCTGCGTTGGCTCACCCAACCTCACCGAACCTCTCAGCCCCAAGAGTGTCCACCCTTATGTCTCAATCAGCTGTGGGTCTAGATATGGTCAATCCAGGTTGCATCACAGCCCCTGAACGAATTTTGTAAGAATTTCTCTCTCTTTCACTGTCTTTGTTTCACGGGTTTTGAAAAGTAATTTATTTTTATAATGGGGTTTAGCTGCTTTTCACGGCTGTGTTTATGCCGCTTTACACCCCCTTGACTCACTTACAGAGAGATATCAATACATAGGTTTGAAGATTCTTACTACTCAGATATATTCTTGTGCGGTGAATAGGGGGTGTTGAGTCCAGTTCACTGAAAAAGGAATAGGTCTTGTCTCTTACATATTGGGTTTATGGAACGGTATCTGAGCTAAATTGAAACCCTTGTTTTATGCATCACCCCACCTCACCTTTCCCGTTCAGCAGCCATAGTGTGTTTTCTAAACGTGTGACTCTGTTCTGTTTTGTAATTCAGTTCAAGTGTAGCGGTTTTTACATTCCCTCTAGAAGTGATATCTTATTATAAGTGTCTTTTTCTGTGTGACTTATTTCACTTAGAATCGTCATACCTAAATCCACTCATCATGCTGCTACTAGCCTTATGACGTTGATTTCATGGCTGAGTGATATTCCATTGTACATGAGGACCCCAACTTCTTTATCCATTTTTCTCTTTCCTAGGATATTTAAGGTGTAATGAAGTGGGGGTTCTTGTCAACAGAGCAGCCCTAAACTTTGGGGTGCCTGTGTCTTGTTGATTTTTAGTATTCCCAATTTATACGCCCATGAGTGGAAGTGCCCTATGCTCTCCAAGCTGTGTTTTTTAGATGTTTCAGAACACACCGTACACTTCTCCAGAGTGGCTGTTGGCAAATTACATCCCACCCATCAGCGTAGCAAGGCTCCCATTTCTCCATGGCCGGTCCTGCATTTCTGGTTTGGACACTTTTTTCCGCATGGCTCTTTTGTCCGCTGGGAAGCGAGACTTCTTTGGAGCGCTGATTGGCCTTTCCAGGTTGCTTGGTTGGCCAAAAAGGGCGTTTCCTTTTTTTCTTGAATATATTCAGGAAAAAAAGGCATACGCCCTTTTTGGCCAAGGGCATCATTGTCCACGTTTTGCCGCTTTTCATGTGCTTTCAAGGCGATTCGAATCTACCTCCTGAAATCTGTTTCCTGCAATTCTGCCTTGCTTTCAAAGCCTCTTCGTTGCCTTCCCTTAATATATTTGTGGACGAGAGGTATCATTTAAAACTCTGCAGGTTTGTGAATTCCAGTGCCCCTGAGCTCCATTTTTCAACTCGCTTTTTTGGGAGCTGGCCGCAAAAGCGCAGGATTGCTTCAGGCCCTCTTCTGGTTCTGGGGGGCAGGCTGAGCTTGTGCTTAATTCTTCTTCCTGATGGGAAAATAGAGTGACCTGTGCCTGTCCCAACACCTAGAGCTAGTCTCTCATTGGTTCCCCCTCTTCCCGTTCATCCTCAGGACAAATTGCAACCTGTACGGAACAGGAGGTTAAAGGTGCTGATTCTCCAAGGAGGGAGATGGCTAGTAAATCGGCTGGAATGGCGAACCCGAGCAAAGGAGATGAGAAATGAGGGGCGTTTTAGAAACCTTTCCCGATCACACGGTGTACCATCTTCTGGGTTTCTCATGCCTGTTTTCGACGTAGGAAGATGCCCTTGAACCTGGAGATTTGGGACCCATGGGATGGGTACCATGCAGTATTACTTGAAAGGGTCTGCGTTGGCTCACCCAACCTCACCGAACCTCTCAGCCCCAAGAGTGTCCACCCTTATGTCTCAATCAGCTGTGGGTCTAGATATGGTCAATCCAGGTTGCATCACAGCCCCTGAACGAATTTTGTAAGAATTTCTCTCTCTTTCACTGTCTTTGTTTCACGGGTTTTGAAAAGTAATTTATTTTTATAATGGGGTTTAGCTGCTTTTCACGGCTGTGTTTATGCCGCTTTACACCCCCTTGACTCACTTACAGAGAGATATCAATACATAGGTTTGAAGATTCTTACTACTCAGATATATTCTTGTGCGGTGAATAGGGGGTGTTGAGTCCAGTTCACTGAAAAAGGAATAGGTCTTGTCTCTTACATATTGTGTTTATGGAACGGTATCGGAGCTAATTTGAAACCCTTGTTTTATGCATCACCCCACCTCACCTTTCCCGTTCAGCAGCCGTAGTGTGTTTCCTAAACGTGTGACTCTGTTCTGTTTTGTAATTCAGTTCAAGTGTAGCGGTTTTTACATTCCCTCTAGAAGTGATATCTTATGATAAGTGTCTTTTTCTGTGTGACTTATTTCACTTAGAATCGTCGTACCTAAATCCACTCATCGTGCTGCTACTAGCCTTATGACGTGGATTTCATGGCTGAGTGATATTCCATTGTACATGAGGACCCCAACTTCTTTATCCATTTTTCTCTTTCCTAGGATATTTCAGGTGTAATGAAGTGGGGGTTCTTGTCAACAAAGCAGCCCTAAATTTTGGGGTGCCTCTGTCTTGCTGATTTTTAGTTTTCCCAATTTATACGCCCATGAGTGGAAGTGCCCTATGCTCTCCAAGCTGTGTTTTTAAGATGTTTCAGGACACACCGTACACTTCTCCCGAGTGGCTGTTGGCAATTTACATCCTGCCCATTAGCGAAGCAAGGCTCCCATTTCTCCATGGCCGGTCGTGCAGTTCTGGTTTGGACACTTTTTTCCGCATGGCCCTTTTGCCCGCTGGGAAGCGAGACTTCTTTGGAGCGCTGATTGGCCTTTCCAGGTTGCTTGGTTGGCCAAAAAGGGCGTATGCGTTTTTTCCTGAATATATTCAGGAAAAAACGCATACGCCCTTTTTGGCCAAGGGCATCATTGTTCACGTTTTGCCGCTTTTCATGTGCTTTCAAGGCGATTCGAATCTACCTCCTGAAATCTGTTTCCTGCAATTCTGCCTTGCTTTCAAAGCCTCTTCGTAGCCTTCCCTTAATATATTTGTGGACGAGAGGTATCTTTTAAAACTCTGCAGGTTTGTGAATTGCAGTGCCCCTGAGCTCCATTTTTCAACTCGCTTTTTTGGGAGCTGGCCGCAAAAGCGCAGGATTGCTTCAGGCCCTCTTCTTGTTCTGGGGGGCAGGCTGAGCTTGTGCTTAATTCTTCTTCCTGATGGGAAAATAGAGTGACCTGTGCCTGTCCCAAAACCTAGAGCTAGTCTCTCATTGGTTCCCCCTCTTCCCGTTCATCCTCTGGACAAATTGCAACCTGTACGGAACAGGAGGTTAAAGGTGCTGATTCTCCAAGGAGGGAGATGGCTAGTAATTCGGCTGGAATGGCGAACCCGAGCAAAGGAGATGAGAAATGAGGGGCGTTTTAGAAACCTTTCCCGATCACACGGTGTACCATCTTCTGGGTTTCTCATGCCTGTTTTCGACGTAGGAAGATGCCCTTGAACCTGGAGATTTGGGACCCATGGGATGGGTACCATGCAGTATTACTTGAAAGGGTCTGCGTTGGCTCACCCAACCTCACCGAACCTCTCAGCCCCAAGAGTGTCCACCCTTATGTCTCAATCAGCTGTGGGTCTAGATATGGTCAATCCAGGTTGCATCACAGCCCCTGAACGAATTTTGTAAGAATTTCTCTCTCTTTCACTGTCTTTGTTTCACGGGTTTTGAAAAGTAATTTATTTTTATAATGGGGTTTAGCTGCTTTTCACGGCTGTGTTTATGCCGCTTTACACCCCCTTGACTCACTTACAGAGAGATATTAATACATAGGTTTGAAGATTCTTACTACTCAGATATATTCTTGTGCGGTGAATAGGGGGTGTTGAGTCCAGTTCACTGAAAAAGGAATAGGTCTTGTCTCTTACATATTGGGTTTATGGAACGGTATCTGAGCTAAATTGAAACCCTTGTTTTATGCATCACCCCACCTCACCTTTCCCGTTCAGCAGCCATAGTGTGTTTTCTAAACGTGTGACTCTGTTCTGTTTTGTAATTCAGTTCAAGTGTAGCGGTTTTTACATTCCCTCTAGAAGTGATATCTTATTATAAGTGTCTTTTTCTGTGTGACTTATTTCACTTAGAATCGTCATACCTAAATCCACTCATCATGCTGCTACTAGCCTTATGACGTTGATTTCATGGCTGAGTGATATTCCATTGTACATGAGGACCCCAACTTCTTTATCCATTTTTCTCTTTCCTAGGATATTTAAGGTGTAATGAAGTGGGGGTTCTTGTCAACAGAGCAGCCCTAAACTTTGGGGTGCCTGTGTCTTGCTGATTTTTAGTTTTCCCAATTTATACACCCATGAGTGGAAGTGCCCTATGCTCTCCAAGCTGTGTTTTTTAGATGTTTCCGAACACACCGTACACTTCTCCAGAGTGGCTGTTGGCAAATTACATCCCACCCATCAGCGTAGCAAGGCTCCCATTTCTCGATGGCCGGTCCTGCATTTCTGGTTTGGACACTTTTTTCCGCATGGCTCATTTGTCCGCTGGGAAGCGAGACTTCTTTGGAGCGCTGATTGGCCTTTCCAGGTTGCTTGGTTGGCCAAAAAGGGCGTATGCGTTTTTTCCTGAATATATTCAGGAAAAAAAGGCATACGCCCTTTTTGGCCAAGGGCATCATTGTCCACGTTTTGCCGCTTTTCATGTGCTTTCAAGGCGATTCGAATCTACCTCCTGAAATCTGTTTCCTGCAATTCTGCCTTGCTTTCAAAGCCTCTTCGTTGCCTTCCCTTAATATATTTGTGGACGAGAGGTATCATTTAAAACTCTGCAGGTTTGTGAATTGCAGTGCCCCTGAGCTCCATTTTTCAACTCGCTTTTTTGGGAGCTGGCCGCAAAAGCGCAGGATTGCTTCAGGCCCTCTTCTTGTTCTGGGGGGCAGGCTGAGCTTGTGCTTAATTCTTCTTCCTGATGGGAAAATAGAGTGACCTGTGCCTGTCCCAACACCTAGAGCTAGTCTCTCATTGGTTCCCCCTCTTCCCGTTCATCCTCAGGACAAATTGCAACCTGTACGGAACAGGAGGTTAAAGGTGCTGATTCTCCAAGGAGGGAGATGGCTAGTAAATCGGCTGGAATGGCGAACCCGAGCAAAGGAGATGAGAAATGAGGGGCGTTTTAGAAACCTTTCCCGATCACACGGTGTACCATCTTCTGGGTTTCTCATGCCTGTTTTCGACGTAGGAAGATGCCCTTGAACCTGGAGATTTGGGACCCATGGGATGGGTACCATGCAGTATTACTTGAAAGGGTCTGCGTTGGCTCACCCAACCTCACCGAACCTCTCAGCCCCAAGAGTGTCCACCCTTATGTCTCAATCAGCTGTGGGTCTAGATATGGTCAATCCAGGTTGCATCACAGCCCCTGAACGAATTTTGTAAGAATTTCTCTCTCTTTCACTGTCTTTGTTTCACGGGTTTTGAAAAGTAATTTATTTTTATAATGGGGCTTAGCTGCTTTTCACGGCTGTGTTTATGCCGCTTTACACGCCCTTGACTCACTTACACAGAGATATCAATACATAGGTTTGAAGATTCTTACTAGTCAGATATATTCTTGTGCGGTGAATAGGGGGTGTTGAGTCCAGTTCACTGAAAAAGGAATAGGTCTTGTCTCTTACATATTGGGTTTATGGAACGGTATCTGAGCTAATTTGAAACCCTTGTTTTATGCATCACCCCACCTCACCTTTCCCGTTCAGCAGCCATAGTGTGTTTCCTAAACGTGTGACTCTGTTCTGTTTTGTAATTCAGTTCAAGTGTAGCGGTTTTTACATTCCCTCTAGAAGTGATATCTTATGATAAGTGTCTTTTTCTGTGTGACTTATTTCACTTAGAATCGTCGTACCTAAATCCACTCATCGTGCTGCTACTAGCCTTATGACGTTGATTTCATGGCTGAGTGATATTCCATTGTACATGAGGACCCCAACTTCTTTATCCATTTTTCTCTTTCCTAGGATATTTAAGGTGTAATGAAGTGGGGGTTCTTGTCAACAGAGCAGCCCTAAACTTTGGGGTGCCTGTGTCTTGCTGATTTTTAGTTTTCCCAATTTATACGCCCATGAGTGGAAGTGCCCTATGCTCTCCAAGCTGTGTTTTTTAGATGTTTCAGAACACACCGTACACTTCTCCAGAGTGGCTGTTGGCAATTTACATCCCACCCATCAGCGTAGCAAGGCTCCCATTTCTCCATGGCTGGTCCTGCATTTCTGGTTTGGACACTTTTTTCCGCATGGCCCTTTTGCCCGCTGGGAAGCGAGACTTCTTTGGAGCACTGATTGGCCTTTCTAGGTTGCTTGGTTGGCCAAAAAGGGCGTATGCGTTTTTTCCTGAATATATTCAGGAAAAAACGCATACGCCCTTTTTGGCCAAGGGCATCATTGTCCACGTTTTGCCGCTTTTCATGTGCTTTCAAGGCGATTCGAATCTACCTCCTGAAATCTGTTTCCTGCAATTCTGCCTTGCTTTCAAAGCCTCTTCGTTGCCTTCCCTTAATATATTTGTGGACGAGAGGTATCATTTAAAACTCTGCAGGTTTGTGAATTGCAGTGCCCCTGAGCTCCATTTTTCAACTCGCTTTTTTGGGAGCTGGCCGCAAAAGCGCAGGATTGCTTCAGGCCCTCTTCTGGTTCTGGGGGGCAGGCTGAGCTTGTGCTTAATTCTTCTTCCTGATGGGAAAATAGAGTGACCTGTGCCTGTCCCAACACCTAGAGCTAGTCTCTCATTGGTTCCCCCTCTTCCCGTTCATCCTCAGGACAAATTGCAACCTGTACGGAACAGGAGGTTAAAGGTGCTGATTCTCCAAGGAGCGAGATGGCTAGTAAATCGGCTGGAATGGCAAACCCGAGCAAAAGAGATGAGAAATGAGGTGCGTTTTAGAAACCTTTCCCGATCACACGGTGTACCATCTTCTGGGTTTCTCATGCCTGTTTTCGACGTAGGAAGATGCCCTTGAACCTGGAGATTTGGGACCCATGGGATGGGTACCATGCAGTATTACTTGAAAGGGTCTGCGTTGGCTCACCCAAACTCACCGAACCTCTCAGCCCCAAGAGTGTCCACCCTTATGTCTCAATCACCTGTGGGTCTAGATATGGTCAATCCAGGTTGCATCACAGCCCCTGAACGAATTTTGTAAGAATTTCTCTCTCTTTCACTGTCTTTGTTTCACGGGTTTTGAAAAGTAATTTATTTTTATAATGGGGTTTAGCTGCTTTTCACGGCTGTGTTTATGCCGCTTTACACCCCCTTGACTCACTTACAGAGAGATATCAATACATAGGTTTGAAGATTCTTACTAGTCAGATATATTCTTGTGCGCTGAATAGGGGGTGTTGAGTCCAGTTCACTGAAAAAGGAATAGGTCTTGTCTCTTACATATTGGGTTTATGGAACGGTATCTGAGCTAATTTGAAACCCTTGTTTTATGCATCACCCCACCTCACCTTTCCCGTTCAGCAGCCATAGTGTGTTTTCTAAACGTGTGACTCTGTTCTGTTTTGTAATTCAGTTCAAGTGTAGCGGTTTTACATTCCCTCTAGAAGTGATATCTTATGATAAGTGTCTTTTTCTGTGTGACTTATTTCACTTAGAATCGTGGTACCTAAATCCATTCATCGTGCTGCTACTAGCCTTATGACGTTGATTTCATGGCTGAGTGATATTCCATTGTACAGGAGGACCACAACTTCTTTATCCATTTTTCTCTTTCCTAGGATATTTCAGGTGTAATGAAGTGGGGGTTCTTGTCAACAGAGCAGCCCTAAACTTTGGGGTGCCTGTGTCTTGCTGATTTTTAGTTTTCCCAATTTATACGCCCATGAGTGGAAGTGCCCTATGCTCTCCAAGCTGTGTTTTTTAGATGTTTCAGAACACACCGTACACTTCTCCAGAGTGGCTGTTGGCAATTTACATCCCACCCATCAGCGTAGCAAGGCTCCCATTTCTCCATGGCCGGTCCTGCATTTCTGGTTTGGACACTTTTTTCCGCATGGCCCTTTTGCCCGCTGGGAAGTGAGACTTCTTTGGAGCTCTGATTGGCCTTTCCAGGTTGCTTGGTTGGCCAAAAAGGGCGTATGCGTTTTTTCCTGAATGTATTCAGGAAAAATCGCATACGCCCTTTTTGGCCAAGGGCATCATTGTCCACGTTTTGCCGCTTTTCATGTGCTTTCAAGGCGATTCGAATCTACCTCCTGAAATCTGTTTCCTGCAATTCTGCCTTGCTTTCAAAGCCTCTTCGTTGCCTTCCCTTAATATATTTGTGGACGAGAGGTATCATTTAAAACTCTGCAGGTTTGTGAATTGCAGTGCCCCTGAGCTCCATTTTTCAACTCGCTTTTTTGCGAGCTGGCCGCAAAAGCGCAGGATTGCTTCAGGCCCTCTTCTGGTTCTGGGGGGCAGGCTAAGCTTGTGCTTAATTCTTCTTCCTGATGGGAAAATAGAGTGACCTGTGCCTGTCCCAACCCCTAGAGCTAGTCTCTCATTGGTTCCCCCTCTTCCCGTTCATCCTCAGGACAAATTGCAACCTGTACGGAACAGGAGGGTAAAGGTGCTGATTCTCCAAGGAGGGAGATGGCTAGTAAATCGGCTGGAATGGCGAACCCGAGCAAAGGAGATGAGAAATGAGGTGCGTTTTAGAAACATTTCCCGATCACACGGTGTAAAATCTTCTGGGTTTCTCATGCCTGTTTTCGACGTAGGAAGATGCCCTTGAACCTGGAGATTTGGGACCCATGGGATGGGTACCATGCAGTATTACTTGAAAGGGTCTGCGTTGGCTCACCCAACCTCACCGAACCTCTCAGGCCCAAGACTGTCCACCCTTATGTCTCAATCAGCTGTGGGTCTAGATATGGTCAATCCAGGTTGCATCACAGCCCCTGAACGAATTTTGGAAGAATTTCTCTCTCTTTCACTGTCTTTGTTTCACGGGTTTTGAAAAGTAATTTATTTTTATAATGGGGTTTAGCTGCTTTTCACGGCTGTGTTTATGCCGCTTTACACCCCCTTGACTCACTTACAGAGAGATATCAATACATAGGTTTGAAGATTCTTACTAGTCAGATATATTCTTGTGCGGTGAATAGGGGGTGTTGAGTCCAGTTCACTGAAAAAGGAATAGGTCTTGTCTCTTACATATTGGGTTTATGGAACGGTATCTGAGCTAATTTGAAACCCTTGTTTTATGCATCACCCCACCTCACCTTTCCCGTTCAGCAGCCATAGTGTGTTTCCTAAACGTGTGACTCTGTTCTGTTTTGTAATTCAGTTCAAGTGTAGCGGTTTTTACATTCCCTCTAGAAGTGATATCTTATGATAAGTGTCTTTTTCTGTGTGACTTATTTCACTTAGAATCGTCGTACCTAAATCCACTCATCGTGCTGCTACTAGCCTTATGACGTTGATTTCATGGCTGAGTGATATTCCATTGTACATGAGGACCCCAACTTCTTTATCCATTTTTCTCTTTCCTAGGATATTTAAGGTGTAATGAAGTGGGGGTTCTTGTCAACAGAGCAGCCCTAAACTTTGGGGTGCCTGTGTCTTGCTGATTTTTAGTTTTCCCAATTTATACGCCCATGAGTGGAAGTGCCCTATGCTCTCCAAGCTGTGTTTTTTAGATGTTTCAGAACACACCGTACACTTCTCCAGAGTGGCTGTTGGCAATTTACATCCCACCCATCAGCGTAGCAAGGCTCCCATTTCTCCATGGCCGGTCCTGCATTTCTGGTTTGGACACTTTTTTCCGCATGGCCCTTTTGCCCGCTGGGAAGCGAGACTTCTTTGGAGCGCTGATGGCCTTTCCAGGTTGCTTGGTTGGCCAAAAAGGGCGTATGCGTCTTTTCCTGAATATATTCAGGAAAAGACGCATACGCCCTTTTTGGCCAAGGGCATCATTGTCCACGTTTTGCCGCTTTTCATGTGCTTTCAAGGCGATTCGAATCTACCTCCTGCAATCTGTTGCCTGCAATTCTGCCTTGCTTTCAAAGCCTCTTCATTGCCTTCCCTTAATATATTTGTGGACGAGAGGTATCATTTAAAACTCTGCAGGTTTGTGAATTGCAGTGCCCCTGAGCTCCATTTTTCAACTCGCTTTTTTGGGAGCTGGCCGCAAAAGCGCAGGATTGCTTCAGGCACTCTTCTGGTTCTGGGGGGCAGGCTGAGCTTGTGCTTAATTCTTCTTCCTGATGGGAAAATAGAGTGACCTGTGCCTGTCCCAACACCTAGAGCTAGTCTCTCATTGGTTCCCCCTCTTCCCGTTCATCATCAGGACAAATTGCAACATGTACGGAACAGGAGGTTAAAGGTGCTGATTCTCCAAGGAGGTAGATGGCTAGTAAATCGGCTGGAATGGCGAACAAGAGCAAAGGAGATGAGAATTGAGGTGTGTTTTAGAAACCTTTCCCGATCACACAGTGTACCATCTTCTGGGTTTCTCATGCCTGTTTTCGACGTAGGAAGATGCCCTTGAACCTGGAGATTTGGGACCCATGGGATGGGTACCATGCAGTATTACTTGAAAGGGTCTGCGTTGGCTCACCCAACCTCACCGAACCTCTCAGCCCCAAGAGTGTCCACCCTTATGTCTCAATCACCTGTGGGTCTAGATATGGTCAATCCAGGTTGCATCACAGCCCCTGAACGAATTTTGTAAGAATTTCTCTCTCTTTCACTGTCTTTGTTTCACGGGTTTTGAAAAGTAATTTATTTTTATAATGGGGTTTAGCTGCTTTTCACGGCTGTGTTTATGCCGCTTTACACCCCCTTGACTCACTTACAGAGAGATATCAATACATAGGTTTGAAGATTCTTACTAGTCAGATATATTCTTGTGCGGTGAATTGGGGGTGTTGAGTCCAGTTCACTGAAAAAGGAATAGGTCTTGTCTCTTACATATTGGGTTTATGGAACGGTATCTGAGCTAATTTGAAACCCTTGTTTTATGCATCACCCCACCTCACCTTGCCCGTTCAGCAGCCATAGTGTGTTTCCTAAACGTGTGACTCTGTTCTGTTTTGTAATTCAGTTCAAGTGTAGCGGTTTTTACATTCCCTCTAGAAGTGATATCTTAGGATAAGTGTCTTTTTCTGTGTGACTTATTTCACTTAGAATCGTCGTACCTAAATCCACTCATCGTGCTGCTACTAGCCTTATGACGTTGATTTCATGGCTGAGTGATATTCCATTGTACATGAGGACCCCAACTTCTTTATCCATTTTTCTCTTTCCTAGGATATTTAAGGTGTAATGAAGTGGGGGTTCTTGTCAACAGAGCAGCCCTAAACTTTGGGGTGCCTGTGTCTTGCTGATTTTTAGTTTTCCCAATTTATACGCCCATGAGTGGAAGTGCCCTATGCTCTCCAAGCTGTGTTTTTTAGATGTTTCAGAACACACCGTACACTTCTCCAGAGTGGCTGTTGGCAATTTACATCCCGCCCATCAGCGTAGCAAGGCTCCCATTTCTCCATGGCCGGTCCTGCATTTCTGGTTTGGACACTTTTTTCCGCATGGCCCTTTTGCCCGCTGGGAAGCGAGACTTCTTTGGAGCGCTGATTGGCCTTTCCAGGTTGCTTGGTTGGCCAAAAAGGGCGTATGCGTTTTTTCCTGAATATATTCAGGAAAAAACGCATACGCCCTTTTTGGCCAAGGGCATCATTGTCCACGTTTTGCCGCTTTTCATGTGCTTTCAAGGCGATTCGAATCTACCTCCTGAAATCTGTTTCCTGCAATTCTGCCTTGCTTTCAAAGCCTCTTCGTTGCCTTCCCTTAATATATTTGTGGACGAGAGGTATCATTTAAAACTCTGCAGGTTTGTGAATTGCAGTGCCCCTGAGCTCCATTTTTCAACTCGCTTTTTTGGGAGCTGGCCGCAAAAGCGCAGGATTGCTTCAGGCCCTCTTCTGGTTCTGGGGGGCAGGCTGAGCTTGTGCTTAATTCTTCTTCCTGATGGGAAAATAGAGTGACCTGTGCCTGTCCCAACACCTAGAGCTAGTCTCTCATTGGTTCCCCCTCTTCCCGTTCATCCTCAGGACAAATTGCAACCTGTACGGAACAGGAGGTTAAAGGTGCTGATTCTCCAAGGAGGGAGATGGCTAGTAAATCGGCTGGAATGGCGAACCCGAGCAAAGGAGATGAGAAATGAGGTGCGTTTTAGAAACCTTTCCCGATCACACGGTGTACCATCTTCTGGGTTTCTCATGCCTGTTTTCGACGTAGGAAGATGCCCTTGAACCTGGAGATTTGGGACCCATGGGATGGGTACCATGCAGTATTACTTGAAAGGGTCTGCGTTGGCTCACCCAACCTCACCGAACCTCTCAGCCCCAAGAGTGTCCACCCTTATGTCTCAATCACCTGTGGGTCTAGATATGGTCAATCCAGGTTGCATCACAGCCCCTGAACGAATTTTGTAAGAATTTCTCTCTCTTTCACTGTCTTTGTTTCACGGGTTTTGAAAAGTAATTTATTTTTATAATGGGGTTTAGCTGCTTTTCACGGCTGTGTTTATGCCGCTTTACACCCCCTTGACTCACTTACAGAGAGATATCAATACATAGGTTTGAAGATTCTTACTAGTCAGATATATTCTTGTGCGGTGAATAGGGGGTGTTGAGTCCAGTTCACTGAAAAAGGAATAGGTCTTGTCTCTTACATATTGGGTTTATGGAACGGTATCTGAGCTAAATTGAAACCCTTGTTTTATGCATCACCCCACCTCTCCTTTCCCGTTCAGCAGCCATAGTGTGTTTCCTAAACGTGTGACTCTGTTCTGTTTTGTAATTCAGTTCAAGTGTAGCGGTTTTTACATTCCCTCTAGAAGTGATATCTTATGATAAGTGTCTTTTTCTGTGTGACTTATTTCACTTAGAATCGTCGTACCTAAATCCACTCATCGTGCTGCTACTAGCCTTATGACGTTGATTTCATGGCTGAGTGATATTCCTTTGTACATGAGGACCACAAATTCTTTATCCATTTTTCTCTTTCCTAGGATATTTCAGGTGTAATGAAGTGGGGGTTCTTGTCAACAGAGCAGCCCTAAACTTTGGGGTGCCTGTGTCTTGCTGATTTTTAGTTTTCCCAATTTATACGCCCATGAGTGGAAGTGCCCTATGCTCTCCAAGCTGTGTTTTTTAGATGTTTGAGAACACACCGTACACTTCTCCAGAGTGGCTGTTGGCAATTTACATCCCACCCATCAGCGTAGCAAGGCTCCCATTTCTCCATGGCTGGTCCTGCATTTCTGGTTTGGACACTTTTTTCCGCATGGCCCTTTTGCCCGCTGGGAAGCGAGACTTCTTTGGAGCGCTGATTGGCCTTTCCAGGTTGCTTGGTTGGCCAAAAAGGGCGTATGCGTTTTTTCCTGAATATATTCAGGAAAAAACGCATACGCCCTTTTTGGCCAAGGGCATCATTGTCCACGTTTTGCCGCTTTTCATGTGCTTTCAAGGCGATTCGAATCTACCTCCTGAAATCTGTTGCCTGCAATTCTGCCTTGCTTTCAAAGCCTCTTCGTTGCCTTCCCTTAATATATTTGTGGACGAGAGGTATCATTTAAAACTCTGCAGGTTTGTGAATTGCAGTGCCCCTGAGCTCCATTTTTCAACTCGCTTTTTTGGGAGCTGGCCGCAAAAGCGCAGGATTGCTTCAGGCCCTCTTCTGGTTTTGGGGGGCAGGCTGAGCTTGTGCTTAATTCTTTTCCTGATGGGAAAATAGAGTGACCTGTGCCTGTCCCAACACCTAGAGCTAGTCCCTCATTGGTTCCCCCTCTTCCCGTTCATCCTCAGGACAAATTGCAACCTGTACGGAACAGGAGGTTAAAGGTGCTGATTCTCCAAGGAGGGAGATGGCTAGTAAATCGGCTGGAATGGCAAACCCGAGCCAAAGAGATGAGAAATGAGGTGCGTTTTAGAAACCTTTCCCGATCACACGGTGTACCATCTTCTGGGTTTCTCATGCCTGTTTTCGACGTAGGAAGATGCCCTTGAACCTGGAGATTTGGGACCCATGGGATGGGTACCATGCAGTATTACTTGAAAGGGTCTGCGTTGGCTCACCCAACCTCACCGAACCTCTCAGCCCCAAGAGTGTCCACCCTTATGTCTCAATCACCTGTGGGTCTAGATATGGTCAATCCAGTTTGCATCACAGCCCCTGAACGAATTTTGTAAGAATTTCTCTCTCTTTCACTGTCTTTGTTTCACGGGTTTTGAAAAGTAATTTATTTTTATAATGGGGTTTAGCTGCTTTTCACGGCTGTGTTTATGCCGCTTTACACCCCCTTGACTCACTTACAGAGAGATATCAATACATAGGTTTGAAGATTCTTACTAGTCAGATATATTCTTGTGCGCTGAATAGGGGGTGTTGAGTCCAGTTCACTGAAAAAGGAATAGGTCTTGTCTCTTACATATTGGGTTTATGGAACGGTATCTGAGCTAAATTGAAACCCTTGTTTTCTGCATCACCCCACCTCTCCTTTCCCGTTCAGCAGCCATAGTGTGTTTCCTAAACGTGTGACTCTGTTCTGTTTTGTAATTCAGTTCAAGTGTAGCGGTTTTTACATTCCCTCTAGAAGTGATATCTTATGATAAGTGTCTTTTTCTGTGTGACTTATTTCACTTAGAATCGTCGTACCTAAATCCACTCATCGTGCTGCTACTAGCCTTATGACGTTGATTTCATGGCTGAGTGATATTCCTTTGTACATGAGGACCACAAATTCTTTATCCATTTTTCTCTGTCCTAGGATATTTCAGGTGTAATGAAGTGGGGGTTCTTGTCAACAGAGCAGCCCTAAACTTTGGGGTGCCTGTGTCTTGCTGATTTTTAGTTTTCCCAATTTATACGCCCATGAGTGGAAGTCCCCTATGCTCTCCAAGCTGTGTTTTTTAGATGTTTCAGAACACACCGTACACTTCTCCAGAGTGGCTGTTGGCAATTTACATCCCACCCATCAGCGTAGCAAGGCTCCCATTTCTCCATGGCTGGTCCTGCATTTCTGGTTTGGACACTTTTTTCCGCATGGCCCTTTTGCCCGCTGGGAAGCGAGACTTCTTTGGAGCGCTGATTGGCCTTTCCAGGTTGCTTGGTTGGCCAAAAAGGGCGTATGCGTTTTTTCCTGAATATATTCAGGAAAAAACGCATACGCCCTTTTTGGCCAAGGGCATCATTGTCCACGTTTTGCCGCTTTTCATGTGCTTTCAAGGCGATTCGAATCTACCTCCTGAAATCTGTTGCCTGCAATTCTGCCTTGCTTTCAAAGCCTCTTCGTTGCCTTCCCTTAATATATTTGTGGACGAGAGGTATCATTTAAAACTCTGCAGGTTTGTGAATTGCAGTGCCCCTGAGCTCCATTTTTCAACTCGCTTTTTTGGGAGCTGGCCGCAAAAGCGCAGGATTGCTTCAGGCCCTCTTCTGGTTCTGGGGGGCAGGCTGAGCTTGTGCTTAATTCTTCTTCCTGATGGGAAAATAGAGTGACCTGTGCCTGTCCCAACCCCTAGAGCTAGTCTCTCATTGGTTCCCCCTCTTCCCGTTCATCCTCAGGACAAATTGCAACCTGTACGGAACAGGAGGGTAAAGGTGCTGATTCTCCAAGGAGGGAGATGGCTAGTAAATCGGCTGGAATGGCGAACCCGAGCAAAGGAGATGAGAAATGAGGTGCGTTTTAGAAACATTTCCCGATCACACGGTGTACCATCTTCTGGGTTTCTCATGCCTGTTTTCGACGTAGGAAGATGCCCTTGAACCTGGAGATTTGGGACCCATGGGATGGGTACCATGCAGTATTACTTGAAAGGGTCTGCGTTGCCTCATCCAACCTCACCGAACCTCTCAGCCCCAAGACTGTCCACCCTTATGTCTCAATCAGCTGTGGGTCTAGATATGGTCAATCCAGGTTGCATCACAGCCCCTGAACGAATTTTGGAAGAATTTCTCTCTCTTTCACTGTCTTTGTTTCACGGGTTTTGAAAAGTAATTTATTTTTATAATGGGGTTTAGCTGCTTTTCACGGCTGTGTTTATGCCGCTTTACACCCCCTTGACTCACTTACAGAGAGATATCAATACATAGGTTTGAAGATTCTTACTAGTCAGATATATTCTTGTGCGGTGAATAGGGGGTGTTGAGTCCAGTTCACTGAAAAAGGAATAGGTCTTGTCTCTTACATATTGGGTTTATGGAACGGTATCTGAGCTAATTTGAAACCCTTGTTTTATGCATCACCCCACCTCACCTTTCCCGTTCAGCAGCCATAGTGTGTTTCCTAAACGTGTGACTCTGTTCTGTTTTGTAATTCAGTTCAAGTGTAGCGGTTTTTACATTCCCTCTAGAAGTGATATCTTATGATAAGTGTCTTTTTCTGTGTGACTTATTTCACTTAGAATCGTCGTACCTAAATCCACTCATCGTGCTGCTACTAGCCTTATGACGTTGATTTCATGGCTGAGTGATATTCCATTGTACATGAGGACCCCAACTTCTTTATCCATTTTTCTCTTTCCTAGGATATTTAAGGTGTAATGAAGTGGGGGTTCTTGTCAACAGAGCAGCCCTAAACTTTGGGGTGCCTGTGTCTTGCTGATTTTTAGTTTTCCCAATTTATACGCCCATGAGTGGAAGTGCCCTATGCTCTCCAAGCTGTGTTTTTTAGATGTTTCAGAACACACCGTACACTTCTCCAGAGTGGCTGTTGGCAATTTACATCCCACCCATCAGCGTAGCAAGGCTCCCATTTCTCCATGGCCGGTCCTGCATTTCTGGTTTGGACACTTTTTTCCGCATGGCCCTTTTGCCCGCTGGGAAGCGAGACTTCTTTGGAGCGCTGATGGCCTTTCCAGGTTGCTTGGTTGGCCAAAAAGGGCGTATGCGTCTTTTCCTGAATATATTCAGGAAAAGACGCATACGCCCTTTTTGGCCAAGGGCATCATTGTCCACGTTTTGCCGCTTTTCATGTGCTTTCAAGGCGATTCGAATCTACCTCCTGCAATCTGTTGCCTGCAATTCTGCCTTGCTTTCAAAGCCTCTTCATTGCCTTCCCTTAATATATTTGTGGACGAGAGGTATCATTTAAAACTCTGCAGGTTTGTGAATTGCAGTGCCCCTGAGCTCCATTTTTCAACTCGCTTTTTTGGGAGCTGGCCGCAAAAGCGCAGGATTGCTTCAGGCACTCTTCTGGTTCTGGGGGGCAGGCTGAGCTTGTGCTTAATTCTTCTTCCTGATGGGAAAATAGAGTGACCTGTGCCTGTCCCAACACCTAGAGCTAGTCTCTCATTGGTTCCCCCTCTTCCCGTTCATCATCAGGACAAATTGCAACATGTACGGAACAGGAGGTTAAAGGTGCTGATTCTCCAAGGAGGTAGATGGCTAGTAAATCGGCTGGAATGGCGAACAAGAGCAAAGGAGATGAGAAATGAGGTGTGTTTTAGAAACCTTTCCCGATCACACAGTGTACCATCTTCTGGGTTTCTCATGCCTGTTTTCGACGTAGGAAGATGCCCTTGAACCTGGAGATTTGGGACCCATGGGATGGGTACCATGCAGTATTACTTGAAAGGGTCTGCGTTGGCTCACCCAACCTCACCGAACCTCTCAGCCCCAAGAGTGTCCACCCTTATGTCTCAATCACCTGTGGGTCTAGATATGGTCAATCCAGGTTGCATCACAGCCCCTGAACGAATTTTGTAAGAATTTCTCTCTCTTTCACTGTCTTTGTTTCACGGGTTTTGAAAAGTAATTTATTTTTATAATGGGGTTTAGCTGCTTTTCACGGCTGTGTTTATGCCGCTTTACACCCCCTTGACTCACTTACAGAGAGATATCAATACATAGGTTTGAAGATTCTTACTAGTCAGATATATTCTTGTGCGGTGAATTGGGGGTGTTGAGTCCAGTTCACTGAAAAAGGAATAGGTCTTGTCTCTTACATATTGGGTTTATGGAACGGTATCTGAGCTAATTTGAAACCCTTGTTTTATGCATCACCCCACCTCACCTTGCCCGTTCAGCAGCCATAGTGTGTTTCCTAAACGTGTGACTCTGTTCTGTTTTGTAATTCAGTTCAAGTGTAGCGGTTTTTACATTCCCTCTAGAAGTGATATCTTAGGATAAGTGTCTTTTTCTGTGTGACTTATTTCACTTAGAATCGTCGTACCTAAATCCACTCATCGTGCTGCTACTAGCCTTATGACGTTGATTTCATGGCTGAGTGATATTCCATTGTACATGAGGACCCCAACTTCTTTATCCATTTTTCTCTTTCCTAGGATATTTAAGGTGTAATGAAGTGGGGGTTCTTGTCAACAGAGCAGCCCTAAACTTTGGGGTGCCTGTGTCTTGCTGATTTTTAGTTTTCCCAATTTATACGCCCATGAGTGGAAGTGCCCTATGCTCTCCAAGCTGTGTTTTTTAGATGTTTCAGAACACACCGTACACTTCTCCAGAGTGGCTGTTGGCAATTTACATCCCGCCCATCAGCGTAGCAAGGCTCCCATTTCTCCATGGCCGGTCCTGCATTTCTGGTTTGGACACTTTTTTCCGCATGGCCCTTTTGCCCGCTGGGAAGCGAGACTTCTTTGGAGCGCTGATTGGCCTTTCCAGGTTGCTTGGTTGGCCAAAAAGGGCGTATGCGTTTTTTCCTGAATATATTCAGGAAAAAACGCATACGCCCTTTTTGGCCAAGGGCATCATTGTCCACGTTTTGCCGCTTTTCATGTGCTTTCAAGGCGATTCGAATCTACCTCCTGAAATCTGTTTCCTGCAATTCTGCCTTGCTTTCAAAGCCTCTTCGTTGCCTTCCCTTAATATATTTGTGGACGAGAGGTATCATTTAAAACTCTGCAGGTTTGTGAATTGCAGTGCCCCTGAGCTCCATTTTTCAACTCGCTTTTTTGGGAGCTGGCCGCAAAAGCGCAGGATTGCTTCAGGCCCTCTTCTGGTTCTGGGGGGCAGGCTGAGCTTGTGCTTAATTCTTCTTCCTGATGGGAAAATAGAGTGACCTGTGCCTGTCCCAACACCTAGAGCTAGTCTCTCATTGGTTCCCCCTCTTCCCGTTCATCCTCAGGACAAATTGCAACCTGTACGGAACAGGAGGTTAAAGGTGCTGATTCTCCAAGGAGGGAGATGGCTAGTAAATCGGCTGGAATGGCGAACCCGAGCAAAGGAGATGAGAAATGAGGTGCGTTTTAGAAACCTTTCCCGATCACACGGTGTACCATCTTCTGGGTTTCTCATGCCTGTTTTCGACGTAGGAAGATGCCCTTGAACCTGGAGATTTGGGACCCATGGGATGGGTACCATGCAGTATTACTTGAAAGGGTCTGCGTTGGCTCACCCAACCTCACCGAACCTCTCAGCCCCAAGAGTGTCCACCCTTATGTCTCAATCACCTGTGGGTCTAGATATGGTCAATCCAGGTTGCATCACAGCCCCTGAACGAATTTTGTAAGAATTTCTCTCTCTTTCACTGTCTTTGTTTCACGGGTTTTGAAAAGTAATTTATTTTTATAATGGGGTTTAGCTGCTTTTCACGGCTGTGTTTATGCCGCTTTACACCCCCTTGACTCACTTACAGAGAGATATCAATACATAGGTTTGAAGATTCTTACTAGTCAGATATATTCTTGTGCGGTGAATAGGGGGTGTTGAGTCCAGTTCACTGAAAAAGGAATAGGTCTTGTCTCTTACATATTGGGTTTATGGAACGGTATCTGAGCTAAATTGAAACCCTTGTTTTATGCATCACCCCACCTCTCCTTTCCCGTTCAGCAGCCATAGTGTGTTTCCTAAACGTGTGACTCTGTTCTGTTTTGTAATTCAGTTCAAGTGTAGCGGTTTTTACATTCCCTCTAGAAGTGATATCTTATGATAAGTGTCTTTTTCTGTGTGACTTATTTCACTTAGAATCGTCGTACCTAAATCCACTCATCGTGCTGCTACTAGCCTTATGACGTTGATTTCATGGCTGAGTGATATTCCTTTGTACATGAGGACCACAAATTCTTTATCCATTTTTCTCTTTCCTAGGATATTTCAGGTGTAATGAAGTGGGGGTTCTTGTCAACAGAGCAGCCCTAAACTTTGGGGTGCCTGTGTCTTGCTGATTTTTAGTTTTCCCAATTTATACGCCCATGAGTGGAAGTGCCCTATGCTCTCCAAGCTGTGTTTTTTAGATGTTTGAGAACACACCGTACACTTCTCCAGAGTGGCTGTTGGCAATTTACATCCCACCCATCAGCGTAGCAAGGCTCCCATTTCTCCATGGCTGGTCCTGCATTTCTGGTTTGGACACTTTTTTCCGCATGGCCCTTTTGCCCGCTGGGAAGCGAGACTTCTTTGGAGCGCTGATTGGCCTTTCCAGGTTGCTTGGTTGGCCAAAAAGGGCGTATGCGTTTTTTCCTGAATATATTCAGGAAAAAACGCATACGCCCTTTTTGGCCAAGGGCATCATTGTCCACGTTTTGCCGCTTTTCATGTGCTTTCAAGGCGATTCGAATCTACCTCCTGAAATCTGTTGCCTGCAATTCTGCCTTGCTTTCAAAGCCTCTTCGTTGCCTTCCCTTAATATATTTGTGGACGAGAGGTATCATTTAAAACTCTGCAGGTTTGTGAATTGCAGTGCCCCTGAGCTCCATTTTTCAACTCGCTTTTTTGGGAGCTGGCCGCAAAAGCGCAGGATTGCTTCAGGCCCTCTTCTGGTTTTGGGGGGCAGGCTGAGCTTGTGCTTAATTCTTCTTCCTGATGGGAAAATAGAGTGACCTGTGCCTGTCCCAACACCTAGAGCTAGTCCCTCATTGGTTCCCCCTCTTCCCGTTCATCCTCAGGACAAATTGCAACCTGTACGGAACAGGAGGTTAAAGGTGCTGATTCTCCAAGGAGGGAGATGGCTAGTAAATCGGCTGGAATGGCAAACCCGAGCCAAAGAGATGAGAAATGAGGTGCGTTTTAGAAACCTTTCCCGATCACACGGTGTACCATCTTCTGGGTTTCTCATGCCTGTTTTCGACGTAGGAAGATGCCCTTGAACCTGGAGATTTGGGACCCATGGGATGGGTACCATGCAGTATTACTTGAAAGGGTCTGCGTTGGCTCACCCAACCTCACCGAACCTCTCAGCCCCAAGAGTGTCCACCCTTATGTCTCAATCACCTGTGGGTCTAGATATGGTCAATCCAGGTTGCATCACAGCCCCTGAACGAATTTTGTAAGAATTTCTCTCTCTTTCACTGTCTTTGTTTCACGGGTTTTGAAAAGTAATTTATTTTTATAATGGGGTTTAGCTGCTTTTCACGGCTGTGTTTATGCCGCTTTACACCCCCTTGACTCACTTACAGAGAGATATCAATACATAGGTTTGAAGATTCTTACTAGTCAGATATATTCTTGTGCGCTGAATAGGGGGTGTTGAGTCCAGTTCACTGAAAAAGGAATAGGTCTTGTCTCTTACATATTGGGTTTATGGAACGGTATCTGAGCTAAATTGAAACCCTTGTTTTATGCATCACCCCACCTCTCCTTTCCCGTTCAGCAGCCATAGTGTGTTTCCTAAACGTGTGACTCTGTTCTGTTTTGTAATTCAGTTCAAGTGTAGCGGTTTTTACATTCCCTCTAGAAGTGATATCTTATGATAAGTGTCTTTTTCTGTGTGACTTATTTCACTTAGAATCGTCGTACCTAAATCCACTCATCGTGCTGCTACTAGCCTTATGACGTTGATTTCATGGCTGAGTGATATTCCTTTGTACATGAGGACCACAAATTCTTTATCCATTTTTCTCTGTCCTAGGATATTTCAGGTGTAATGAAGTGGGGGTTCTTGTCAACAGAGCAGCCCTAAACTTTGGGGTGCCTGTGTCTTGCTGATTTTTAGTTTTCCCAATTTATACGCCCATGAGTGGAAGTCCCCTATGCTCTCCAAGCTGTGTTTTTTAGATGTTTCAGAACACACCGTACACTTCTCCAGAGTGGCTGTTGGCAATTTACATCCCACCCATCAGCGTAGCAAGGCTCCCATTTCTCCATGGCTGGTCCTGCATTTCTGGTTTGGACACTTTTTTCCGCATGGCCCTTTTGCCCGCTGGGAAGCGAGACTTCTTTGGAGCGCTGATTGGCCTTTCCAGGTTGCTTGGTTGGCCAAAAAGGGCGTATGCGTTTTTTCCTGAATATATTCAGGAAAAAACGCATACGCCCTTTTTGGCCAAGGGCATCATTGTCCACGTTTTGCCGCTTTTCATGTGCTTTCAAGGCGATTCGAATCTACCTCCTGAAATCTGTTGCCTGCAATTCTGCCTTGCTTTCAAAGCCTCTTCGTTGCCTTCCCTTAATATATTTGTGGACGAGAGGTATCATTTAAAACTCTGCAGGTTTGTGAATTGCAGTGCCCCTGAGCTCCATTTTTCAACTCGCTTTTTTGGGAGCTGGCCGCAAAAGCGCAGGATTGCTTCAGGCCCTCTTCTGGTTCTGGGGGGCAGGCTGAGCTTGTGCTTAATTCTTCTTCCTGATGGGAAAATAGAGTGACCTGTGCCTGTCCCAACACCTAGAGCTAGTCTCTCATTGGTTCCCCCTCTTCCCGTTCATCCTCAGGACAAATTGCAACCTGTACGGAACAGGAGGTTAAAGGTGCTGATTCTCCAAGGAGGGAGATGGCTAGTAAATCGGCTGGAATGGCAAACCCGAGCAAAAGAGATGAGAAATGAGGTGCGTTTTAGAAACCTTTCCCGATCACACGGTGTACCATCTTCTGGGTTTCTCATGCCTGTTTTCGACGTAGGAAGATGCCCTTGAACCTGGAGATTTGGGACCCATGGGATGGGTACCATGCAGTATTACTTGAAAGGGTCTGCGTTGGCTCACCCAAACTCACCGAACCTCTCAGCCCCAAGAGTGTCCACCCTTATGTCTCAATCACCTGTGGGTCTAGATATGGTCAATCCAGGTTGCATCACAGCCCCTGAACGAATTTTGTAAGAATTTCTCTCTCTTTCACTGTCTTTGTTTCACGGGTTTTGAAAAGTAATTTATTTTTATAATGGGGTTTAGCTGCTTTTCACGGCTGTGTTTATGCCGCTTTACACCCCCTTGACTCACTTACAGAGAGATATCAATACATAGGTTTGAAGATTCTTACTAGTCAGATATATTCTTGTGCGCTGAATAGGGGGTGTTGAGTCCAGTTCACTGAAAAAGGAATAGGTCTTGTCTCTTACATATTGGGTTTATGGAACGGTATCTGAGCTAATTTGAAACCCTTGTTTTATGCATCACCCCACCTCACCTTTCCCGTTCAGCAGCCATAGTGTGTTTTCTAAACGTGTGACTCTGTTCTGTTTTGTAATTCAGTTCAAGTGTAGCGGTTTTACATTCCCTCTAGAAGTGATATCTTATGATAAGTGTCTTTTTCTGTGTGACTTATTTCACTTAGAATCGTGGTACCTAAATCCACTCATCGTGCTGCTACTAGCCTTATGACGTTGATTTCATGGCTGAGTGATATTCCATTGTACAAGAGGACCACAACTTCTTTATCCATTTTTCTCTTTCCTAGGATATTTCAGGTGTAATGAAGTGGGGGTTCTTGTCAACAGAGCAGCCCTAAACTTTGGGGTGCCTGTGTCTTGCTGATTTTTAGTTTTCCCAATTTATACGCCCATGAGTGGAAGTGCCCTATGCTCTCCAAGCTGTGTTTTTTAGATGTTTCAGAACACACCGTACACTTCTCCAGAGTGGCTGTTGGCAATTTACATCCCACCCATCAGCGTAGCAAGGCTCCCATTTCTCCATGGCCGGTCCTGCATTTCTGGTTTGGACACTTTTTTCCGCATGGCCCTTTTGCCCGCTGGGAAGTGAGACTTCTTTGGAGCGCTGATTGGCCTTTCCAGGTTGCTTGGTTGGCCAAAAAGGGCGTATGCGTTTTTTCCTGAATATATTCAGGAAAAATCGCATACGCCCTTTTTGGCCAAGGGCATCATTGTCCACGTTTTGCCGCTTTTCATGTGCTTTCAAGGCGATTCGAATCTACCTCCTGAAATCTGTTTCCTGCAATTCTGCCTTGCTTTCAAAGCCTCTTCGTTGCCTTCCCTTAATATATTTGTGGACGAGAGGTATCATTTAAAACTCTGCAGGTTTGTGAATTGCAGTGCCCCTGAGCTCCATTTTTCAACTCGCTTTTTTGCGAGCTGGCCGCAAAAGCGCAGGATTGCTTCAGGCCCTCTTCTGGTTCTGGGGGGCAGGCTAAGCTTGTGCTTAATTCTTCTTCCTGATGGGAAAATAGAGTGACCTGTGCCTGTCCCAACCCCTAGAGCTAGTCTCTCATTGGTTCCCCCTCTTCCCGTTCATCCTCAGGACAAATTGCAACCTGTACGGAACAGGAGGGTAAAGGTGCTGATTCTCCAAGGAGGGAGATGGCTAGTAAATCGGCTGGAATGGCGAACCCGAGCAAAGGAGATGAGAAATGAGGTGCGTTTTAGAAACATTTCCCGATCACACGGTGTACCATCTTCTGGGTTTCTCATGCCTGTTTTCGACGTAGGAAGATGCCCTTGAACCTGGAGATTTGGGACCCATGGGATGGGTACCATGCAGTATTACTTGAAAGGGTCTGCGTTGCCTCATCCAACCTCACCGAACCTCTCAGCCCCAAGACTGTCCACCCTTATGTCTCAATCAGCTGTGGGTCTAGATATGGTCAATCCAGGTTGCATCACAGCCCCTGAACGAATTTTGGAAGAATTTCTCTCTCTTTCACTGTCTTTGTTTCACGGGTTTTGAAAAGTAATTTATTTTTATAATGGGGTTTAGCTGCTTTTCACGGCTGTGTTTATGCCGCTTTACACCCCCTTGACTCACTTACAGAGAGATATCAATACATAGGTTTGAAGATTCTTACTAGTCAGATATATTCTTGTGCGGTGAATAGGGGGTGTTGAGTCCAGTTCACTGAAAAAGGAATAGGTCTTGTCTCTTACATATTGGGTTTATGGAACGGTATCTGAGCTAATTTGAAACCCTTGTTTTATGCATCACCCCACCTCACCTTTCCCGTTCAGCAGCCATAGTGTGTTTCCTAAACGTGTGACTCTGTTCTGTTTTGTAATTCAGTTCAAGTGTAGCGGTTTTTACATTCCCTCTAGAAGTGATATCTTATGATAAGTGTCTTTTTCTGTGTGACTTATTTCACTTAGAATCGTCGTACCTAAATCCACTCATCGTGCTGCTACTAGCCTTATGACGTTGATTTCATGGCTGAGTGATATTCCATTGTACATGAGGACCCCAACTTCTTTATCCATTTTTCTCTTTCCTAGGATATTTAAGGTGTAATGAAGTGGGGGTTCTTGTCAACAGAGCAGCCCTAAACTTTGGGGTGCCTGTGTCTTGCTGATTTTTAGTTTTCCCAATTTATACGCCCATGAGTGGAAGTGCCCTATGCTCTCCAAGCTGTGTTTTTTAGATGTTTCAGAACACACCGTACACTTCTCCAGAGTGGCTGTTGGCAATTTACATCCCACCCATCAGCGTAGCAAGGCTCCCATTTCTCCATGGCCGGTCCTGCATTTCTGGTTTGGACACTTTTTTCCGCATGGCCCTTTTGCCCGCTGGGAAGCGAGAATTCTTTGGAGCGCTGATGGCCTTTCCAGGTTGCTTGGTTGGCCAAAAAGGGCGTATGCGTGTTTTCCTGAATATATTCAGGAAAAGACGCATACGCCCTTTTTGGCCAAGGGCATCATTGTCCACGTTTTGCCGCTTTTCATGTGCTTTCAAGGCGATTCGAATCTACCTCCTGAAATCTGTTTCCTGCAATTCTGCCTTGCTTTCAAAGCCTCTTCGTTGCCTTCCCTTAATATATTTGTGGACGAGAGGTATCATTTAAAACTCTGCAGGTTTGTGAATTGCAGTGCCCCTGAGCTCCATTTTTCAACTCGCTTTTTTGGGAGCTGGCCGCAAAAGCCCAGGATTGCTTCAGGCACTCTTCTGGTTCTGGGGGGCAGGCTGAGCTTGTGCTTAATTCTTCTTCCTGATGGGAAAATAGAGTGACCTGTGCCTGTCCCAACACCTAGAGCTAGTCTCTCATTGGTTCCCCCTCTTCCCGTTCATCATCAGGACAAATTGCAACCTGTACGGAACAGGAGGTTAAAGGTGCTGATTCTCCAAGGAGGGAGATGGCTAGTAAATCGGCTGGAATGGCGAACAAGAGCAAAGGAGATGAGAAATGAGGTGTGTTTTAGAAACCTTTCCCGATCACACAGTGTACCATCTTCTGGGTTTCTCATGCCTGTTTTCGACGTAGGAAGATGCCCTTGAACCTGGAGATTTGGGACCCATGGGATGGGTACCATGCAGTATTACTTGAAAGGGTCTGCGTTGGCTCACCCAACCTCACCGAACCTCTCAGCCCCAAGAGTGTCCACCCTTATGTCTCAATCACCTGTGGGTCTAGATATGGTCAATCCAGGTTGCATCACAGCCCCTGAACGAATTTTGTAAGAATTTCTCTCTCTTTCACTGTCTTTGTTTCACGGGTTTTGAAAAGTAATTTATTTTTATAATGGGGTTTAGCTGCTTTTCACGGCTGTGTTTATGCCGCTTTACACCCCCTTGACTCACTTACAGAGAGATATCAATACATAGGTTTGAAGATTCTTACTAGTCAGATATATTCTTGTGCGGTGAATTGGGGGTGTTGAGTCCAGTTCACTGAAAAAGGAATAGGTCTTGTCTCTTACATATTGGGTTTATGGAACGGTATCTGAGCTAATTTGAAACCCTTGTTTTATGCATCACCCCACCTCACCTTGCCCGTTCAGCAGCCATAGTGTGTTTCCTAAACGTGTGACTCTGTTCTGTTTTGCAATTCAGTTCAAGTGTAGCGGTTTTTACATTCCCTCTAGAAGTGATATCTTAGGATAAGTGTCTTTTTCTGTGTGACTTATTTCACTTAGAATCGTCGTACCTAAATCCACTCATCGTGCTGCTACTAGCCTTATGACGTTGATTTCATGGCTGAGTGATATTCCATTGTACATGAGGACCCCAAATTCTTTATCCATTTTTCTCTTTCCTAGGATATTTAAGGTGTAATGAAGTGGGGGTTCTTGTCAACAGAGCAGCCCTAAACTTTGGGGTGCCTGTGTCTTGCTGATTTTTAGTTTTCCCAATTTATACGCCCATGAGTGGAAGTGCCCTATGCTCTCCAAGCTGTGTTTTTTAGATGTTTCAGAACACACCGTACACTTCTCCAGAGTGGCTGTTGGCAATTTACATCCCGCCCATCAGCGTAGCAAGGCTCCCATTTCTCCATGGCCGGTCCTGCATTTCTGGTTTGGACACTTTTTTCCGCATGGCCCTTTTGCCCGCTGGGAAGCGAGACTTCTTTGGAGCGCTGATTGGCCTTTCCAGGTTGCTTGGTTGGCCAAAAAGGGCGTATGCGTTTTTTCCTGAATATATTCAGGAAAAAACGCATACGCCCTTTTTGGCCAAGGGCATCATTGTCCACGTTTTGCCGCTTTTCATGTGCTTTCAAGGCGATTCGAATCTACCTCCTGAAATCTGTTTCCTGCAATTCTGCCTTGCTTTCAAAGCCTCTTCGTTGCCTTCCCTTAATATATTTGTGGACGAGAGGTATCATTTAAAACTCTGCAGGTTTGTGAATTGCAGTGCCCCTGAGCTCCATTTTTCAACTCGCTTTTTTGGGAGCTGGCCGCAAAAGCGCAGGATTGCTTCAGGCCCTCTTCTGGTTCTGGTGGGCAGGCTGAGCTTGTGCTTAATTCTTCTTCCTGATGGGAAAATAGAGTGACCTGTGCCTGTCCCAACACCTAGAGCTAGTCTCCCATTGGTTCCCCCTCTTCCCGTTCATCCTCAGGACAAATTGCAACCTGTACGGAACAGGAGGTTAAAGGTGCTGATTCTCCAAGGAGGGAGATGGCTAGTAAATCGGCTGGAATGGCGAACCCGAGCAAAGGAGATGAGAAATGAGGTGCGTTTTAGAAACCTTTCCCGATCACACGGTGTACCATCTTCTGGGTTTCTCATGCCTGTTTTCGACGTAGGAAGATGCCCTTGAACCTGGAGATTTGGGACCCATGGGATGGGTACCATGCAGTATTACTTGAAAGGGTCTGCGTTGGCTCACCCAACCTCACCGAACCTCTCAGCCCCAAGAGTGTCCACCCTTATGTCTCAATCACCTGTGGGTCTAGATATGGTCAATCCAGGTTGCATCACAGCCCCTGAACGAATTTTGTAAGAATTTCTCTCTCTTTCACTGTCTTTGTTTCACGGGTTTTGAAAAGTAATTTATTTTTATAATGGGGTTTAGCTGCTTTTCACGGCTGTGTTTATGCCGCTTTACACCCCCTTGACTCACTTACAGAGAGATATCAATACATAGGTTTGAAGATTCTTACTAGTCAGATATATTCTTGTGCGGTGAATAGGGGGTGTTGAGTCCAGTTCACTGAAAAAGGAATAGGTCTTGTCTCTTACATATTGGGTTTATGGAACGGTATCTGAGCTAAATTGAAACCCTTGTTTTATGCATCACCCCACCTCTCCTTTCCCGTTCAGCAGCCATAGTGTGTTTCCTAAACGTGTGACTCTGTTCTGTTTTGTAATTCAGTTCAAGTGTAGCGGTTTTTACATTCCCTCTAGAAGTGATATCTTATGATAAGTGTCTTTTTCTGTGTGACTTATTTCACTTAGAATCGTCGTACCTAAATCCACTCATCGTGCTGCTACTAGCCTTATGACGTTGATTTCATGGCTGAGTGATATTCCTTTGTACATGAGGACCACAACTTCTTTATCCATTTTTCTCTTTCCTAGGATATTTCAGGTGTAATGAAGTGGGGGTTCTTGTCAACAGAGCAGCCCTAAACTTTGGGGTGCCTGTGTCTTGCTGATTTTTAGTTTTCCCAATTTATACGCCCATGAGTGGAAGTGCCCTATGCTCTCCAAGCTGTGTTTTTTAGATGTTTCAGAACACACCGTACACTTCTCCAGAGTGGCTGTTGGCAATTTACATCCCACCCATCAGCGTAGCAAGGCTCCCATTTCTCCATGGCCGGTCCTGCATTTCTGGTTTGGACACTTTTTTCCGCATGGCCCTTTTGCCCGCTGGGAAGCGAGAATTCTTTGGAGCGCTGATGGCCTTTCCAGGTTGCTTGGTTGGCCAAAAAGGGCGTATGCGTGTTTTCCTGAATATATTCAGGAAAAGACGCATACGCCCTTTTTGGCCAAGGGCATCATTGTCCACGTTTTGCCGCTTTTCATGTGCTTTCAAGGCGATTCGAATCTACCTCCTGAAATCTGTTTCCTGCAATTCTGCCTTGCTTTCAAAGCCTCTTCGTTGCCTTCCCTTAATATATTTGTGGACGAGAGGTATCATTTAAAACTCTGCAGGTTTGTGAATTGCAGTGCCCCTGAGCTCCATTTTTCAACTCGCTTTTTTGGGAGCTGGCCGCAAAAGCCCAGGATTGCTTCAGGCACTCTTCTGGTTCTGGGGGGCAGGCTGAGCTTGTGCTTAATTCTTCTTCCTGATGGGAAAATAGAGTGACCTGTGCCTGTCCCAACACCTAGAGCTAGTCTCTCATTGGTTCCCCCTCTTCCCGTTCATCATCAGGACAAATTGCAACCTGTACGGAACAGGAGGTTAAAGGTGCTGATTCTCCAAGGAGGGAGATGGCTAGTAAATCGGCTGGAATGGCGAACAAGAGCAAAGGAGATGAGAAATGAGGTGTGTTTTAGAAACCTTTCCCGATCACACAGTGTACCATCTTCTGGGTTTCTCATGCCTGTTTTCGACGTAGGAAGATGCCCTTGAACCTGGAGATTTGGGACCCATGGGATGGGTACCATGCAGTATTACTTGAAAGGGTCTGCGTTGGCTCACCCAACCTCACCGAACCTCTCAGCCCCAAGAGTGTCCACCCTTATGTCTCAATCACCTGTGGGTCTAGATATGGTCAATCCAGGTTGCATCACAGCCCCTGAACGAATTTTGTAAGAATTTCTCTCTCTTTCACTGTCTTTGTTTCACGGGTTTTGAAAAGTAATTTATTTTTATAATGGGGTTTAGCTGCTTTTCACGGCTGTGTTTATGCCGCTTTACACCCCCTTGACTCACTTACAGAGAGATATCAATACATAGGTTTGAAGATTCTTACTAGTCAGATATATTCTTGTGCGGTGAATTGGGGGTGTTGAGTCCAGTTCACTGAAAAAGGAATAGGTCTTGTCTCTTACGTATTGGGTTTATGGAACGGTATCTGAGCTAATTTGAAACCCTTGTTTTATGCATCACCCCACCTCACCTTGCCCGTTCAGCAGCCATAGTGTGTTTCCTAAACGTGTGACTCTGTTCTGTTTTGCAATTCAGTTCAAGTGTAGCGGTTTTTACATTCCCTCTAGAAGTGATATCTTAGGATAAGTGTCTTTTTCTGTGTGACTTATTTCACTTAGAATCGTCGTACCTAAATCCACTCATCGTGCTGCTACTAGCCTTATGACGTTGATTTCATGGCTGAGTGATATTCCTTTGTACATGAGGACCACAACTTCTTTATCCATTTTTCTCTTTCCTAGGATATTTCAGGTGTAATGAAGTGGGGGTTCTTGTCAACAGAGCAGCCCTAAACTTTGGGGTGCCTGTGTCTTGCTGATTTTTAGTTTTCCCAATTTATACGCCGATGAGTGGAAGTGCCCTATGCTCTCCAAGCTGTGTTTTTTAGATGTTTCAGAACACACCGTACACTTCTCCAGAGTGGCTGTTGGCAATTTACATCCCACCCATCAGCGTAGCAAGGCTCCCATTTCTCCATGGCTGGTCCTGCATTTCTGGTTTGGACACTTTTTTCCGCATGGCCCTTTTGCCCGCTGGGAAGCGAGACTTCTTTGGAGCGCTGATTGGCCTTTCCAGGTTGCTTGGTTGGCCAAAAAGGGCGTATGCGTTTTTTCCTGAATATATTCAGGAAAAAACGCATACGCCCTTTTTGGCCAAGGGCATCATTGTCCACGTTTTGCCGCTTTTCATGTGCTTTCAAGGCGATTCGAATCTACCTCCTGAAATCTGTTTCCTGCAATTCTGCCTTGCTTTCAAAGCCTCTTCGTTGCCTTCCCTTAATATATTTGTGGACGAGAGGTATCATTTAAAACTCTGCAGGTTTGTGAATTGCAGTGCCCCTTAGCTCCATTTTTCAACTCGCTTTTTTGGGAGCTGGCCGCAAAAGCACAGGATTGCTTCAGGCCCTCTTCTGGTTCTGGGGGGCAGGCTGAGCTTGTGCTTAATTCTTCTTCCTGATGGGAAAATAGAGTGACCTGTGCCTGTCCCAACACCTAGAGCTAGTCTCTCATTGGTTCCCCCTCTTCCCGTTCATCCTCAGGACAAATTGCAACCTGTACGGAACAGGAGGTTAAAGGTGCTGATTCTCCAAGGAGGGAGATGGCTAGTAAATCGGCTGGAATGG